>NC_092860.1:125088269-125138960 GCF_032062135.1 Pyxicephalus adspersus | reverse complement strand
CATCTTTTTTTTTAATCCCGAGTCACTCTTGGGGTTACCGCTCAGGGTGTTAATGAAAAACGTCATTGTAGTGGATCGTGATGGTATTGGTTTTTCAGTATCTGAAGGAAATGTTTGGAAAAGTTATAACAGATGCTAAACTGAAAGCAGGCATTTTGTTGGTCCCCAAATCCCCAATTTGAGGACTGCGAGATGCCTTATTCAGAGACAAACTCAACCCACTTGAACTTGCTGCTTTGGAATCATTCGTGCTAGTTGAACTAGTTGAACTCGTGAACAGCATGCTAACAGCATACCATCAACTTGACTTGTGAATGTCACTTAAATTTCATTTTTTACATTCCCATTTGGACTTCTTCCCACAAAATTCGGGTGATGTGAGTGATGAACAAGGGGAGAGGTTCCACCGGGACATTTCTGTTATGGAAACAAGATATCAAGACCCAACATAATGGGCGACTACTGCTGGTTTCTGCAATGGGAAACAGCCAAAGCAAGGGCCTGAAACACTTCTGAAGTGTACATGTGTGTTGAACAAGGTGAATTATGTGTAATTGTAAATGTTTTTGCAACATAAAACTAAATTTTTGTAATGTCGTGGAACTTTGAGGCAAAAGTTAGTTATGTATAGAGATTACATAGTAACTGCGAAACGAGAGAATGTAGCTAATCGTGTCTATACGCATAATTAACTTAAGATCCTGATGTCCTAGGAAGAATCAGACTTGGATTTGGATTCAGCGCAGTTGATTTAGTACAGAAGACATGGATTAGACCATGTTGGAGCCAATATTTATTTTTTTGTGATGCAGTGTTATTTTAGTATTTTTAAATGTCAAAGCAGTACATTTGACATTTAAAAATACTTGTCATTTTAAATTTCCAGCCTGTCCCACCCCCCCAGCGCATGCCGCATGCCTGCACACACATATCATGCCCACTCGGAATCTGCATCCCCTGGCCTGGCGTCTCCAACGTTCAAGCGCCGGGATGTGAGGCCTTGGAAAACAGATGACGAGCATCGTTAAGTGGACACAGATGCCGGGCCGGCATCGCTGGAGGACGCTGTGGGCTCGTGAGGACTAGGTAAGCCCTCAATTGCAACTCTAGTGTGGCTCGGAGTTACCGCTTGTTGTAATGAAATTTCACCACTAGCCACGTTCTGGAATACTGCCAGAGGAGTTAATAGCCAACTTCACCTAAAGATAGTATCCAACCCCCAAGATTTGGTGGTTATGAAAGGGCAACATTGTGTGGACCCAATGCCTTTGAAAATCAAGATAATACTTTGTACTTGTGGTAATCTTACAAACGAGTAGGAGGTTGGGATTAAAGGGGAGAACCCAACGTTTCAGGAGCATGAGAACTCCTTTTTCAAGGACATTCAATGTACTGTCCTTGTCCATATATACTATTTTACAAGTGGACCCATGTATAGTAACTGTATTTCTTGAAGCAAACTTTTATAAGCCAAACCTGCCTACTAAGACATTACATAGAACATTTATTGAATAAAAAGTAATTTCGTTATGACAAAAAAAAGAATTTGTCTTTTAGAATTAACTTATCTTTTACCATACTTTATGATCTTAGGCTTTAGGAACCTTCTAAAACATATAAAACAAATCTTTAGGTCTTATCCTTTGACACTTGTAATGTGTTCTTTGCTAAATGTGACATAAAGTAGTGATGTTCAGGGAAAGCCCTTGGGATCAATATAGAAAAATTGTAAGGGCCATCACCTCCAACAACTTTTTCCTCTGAATAAACAGTTGCTGCCAGTCGGTAGCTAGCGGCAGTAATGCAAAAGCAGCTTAAAGAAGGTTGATAAAGCTTAGAAGGAGGTCACAAGCAAATCAGCAGGAGGTTAACTGCATGTCAAACTTACCTGTGAAGCAACCCAAATAAATGCCAGAAGTGTCTCATATGTAGGCATTCACAATATTGCAATACAGCTGCACACAATAATGCAAGGTACAAGCAGTGGAGTGAAGTGGTGCTATTCATTCCTTCTTAAGGGGTGTTGCTATGTGCTGCGGTACTGAAATAAAATTGTATGTGCCTTTTCTTGTGGTATGTAGTGAGCTATTCAGTTATTTAAAATGAATGAGCTGCCGAAACTCAAAAATATACCATGAATGGGGCATACATTTATTTTTTAATTGCAAGCAATGTGCTTTCCTAGGGTTTGACCTGTTATTGGCCTCGGTTTCTGTACCTCGGTTTCTGTACATTGTTCTGAGACTGATAGAGGAAAAAGACAAAGAACTAATTTCATGTGCTGCAGTACTTATTTTCTAAAACAATGTATGCAGATAGGAGAAGAAAGTGTAGTAAAAAAGATGAGCCCATCAGTCTGCTGCTTCTGCTTTTACCGTCCAGTGACAGGGCCTGATTTATTAAAGCTCTCCTAGGCTGGAGAAGATACACTTTCATAAGGTAACCTGGGTGATACAGCAAACCTGGAATTAATCTGGACCTGTTCAGAAAACAATTGCTAACAAATAGTAAATAACTTAAGAAGTCCATTCCAGGTTTGCTGGATCACCCAGCTTCACTGATAAAGTGTATCTGCCTTGGAGAGCTTTAATAAATCAGGGCCAATGTGTTAATGAACTGCAGGTTCTGCATGTCTAGATAGGGCTGTGTAATTCTCAAAGGTTCTATATTTATATTTATTGTCTATCATCTAAGTAGCTGTTTGCTTGAAGTTCAGCTTTAAATCCTAACTCCACCACAGTTGTAGCCATTGCAAGTCACGTTCAGGTGACTTTCTTTTCCAGAGGTTGGAAGACTTCTTGTATTTATGAACAGGGATAGCTAAATTAGTGTTAGGGGTTAATAAAGTTAGGTCACAGTCTTTATCCTTAATATATAACAATGTTCTCTTGAGAATGTGCAGTTTTTTGCATATATAACTTCTAGAAGCGATTGATAGCAGTATAGTGACTCTATCCTAATCACAATAATACTTTTACACCCAATATTTTGTTTGTTGATTTGTTACAATGTTCCCCTAGGAAAGCAATGTCTTTAGATAGTACTATACTTCTAAATAAATGTTCCTATTTTAGAGCCACGGCAGAGGCGATAATGCTTTTTGAAGGATTATGTGGAGTCAGAAAATAACAACATTTGCAGTTCTAGTAGACCTCATTGAAATGAATGTGCATAAAGCAGCTAAATTGTGAAATTTATTATTATTTGAAAGCACATTAAATCACGTCTTTATTCTTTAGTTCAGAAAACCATGAACATTATGCTGATGAGATCAGATCCACAGCTGGCAAATGACAGGAACAAACGCAAAGTATACTTGACAGATGGTATTGCTTCTTAAGAGGAATATTTCTGAAGGCTCAACAAACTCTATAACATGAATATTTTGAGAACTAAAAACATATTAATATCCAGTTGAAAATAAACTGCAGTGCTGTTTCTGCTGTATTTTTATGGAGCATGTCCTAGCGCTTTATTCCGCATGTGGCACAAAAAGAAATCACATAAGCTCCGGCCTTAGGCAAACAGTCAGCTTCATTTCCCTCAGCAGTTGGACACTGCCAAAACCCAATATTAATCACTTGAAAAGAATTACTTTTCAAATGTTCAAAGCAAAGACACAGTAATTACATTTGTATGTCACTGATTTGACAAGCAATGCTGAGTACAGATGTACTCCACTGAATGTGACCAGGACATTACCAGGAAAGTCAGATGAGCTCCGCTCTCCTGCTCCCTTATTGATGCTGTAAACGGTTTTTGTAGTCGCAGCTGTTACATTCAGTTCCGTGCATTAGATGTGCAAACGTTCATTATGTACACTACACTGGGGTGGTTGTAGATTTTTTGACATTGTAAGTCACAAAGGGTATCTTTTTTTAAAAAGAACTCTGAGAAATATGCAAACTGAATACTTCACTTGCAAGTAGTGCTTAGAACCAATAGAAGTGCGCTAAAATCAGAAAGTTTGCAAACTTCAGATGAGTCTTATATAACCCAGTGCTATGTGATCGTACGCTAGACAACCTCCAATGCTCCAAGGAACACCTCAACTTTTACCCAGGGAACACACTTGGCGGCATTATCAAGGCTCAGATTGAGGGTTGTCCAAAAAATATGGATACCAGTAGCCTCAGGGGTTTGGCAAGCAGGGGACCCAGCTGCATCAGTGAATGCCAGGATGAGAATAAGAGCTGATCAGCAGGTACACTGTGTCCTTGAATAAGCTTTATGTATGCTCTACATGGTTTCAACAAACATACAGCAACTGGAAATGA
The DNA here is from genome assembly GCF_032062135.1 of Pyxicephalus adspersus. Taxonomy (NCBI): domain Eukaryota; kingdom Metazoa; phylum Chordata; class Amphibia; order Anura; family Pyxicephalidae; genus Pyxicephalus; species Pyxicephalus adspersus. The sequence goes on along the minus strand of NC_092860.1, from coordinate 125,134,683 downwards.
TATTTTTTCTTTTATTCTTTTAAAGAGACGTTAGGAAGAGCTGAACAAAAGCATCAATCTATTATAGGAGTATCCTCTCTCTCTCACTATATATATATACTTATTTATATGAGACCCATTTGTAAAGAATACCTAAAATTGTGTTTCCATTATTATTGTATATTCTTTTGGAAATGTACCTACATTTTTTGTATTAGTCTAAATCGCGAGACCTAATTACCTTCTATTTATAGTCTTTTTCATAATTTCAATGTACTCTATTGCTTTTTTTCCTTCACTTATCAACTTGATATATTACTTTGCATGGAATATATCACTTAGCTTAGTAAATGTGGTGGTTTACTTTGCAAAGAATGTCATGTCATGTTAGGGAACTCTTCAAAAAAAAAAAAAAAAGGTTTTTTCCTTACACGATTGGATAATTATTTGAAGTTAACAGAACTTTTTCTTACTAAACTGAGTAAAATATCCCTTACAAACATATAATTCACTTAGGTATGTGAGCAACCTAAATTTATTTAGTAAATCAACCCCATTATGTCACTGCCACCCTGTTCCATAATATGATTAAAATAAATATGATAGTAATATACAGAGCCTGGTCGGCACCATGCAGGAGATACACCTTTGAACAGCATGTGACAATAGGAGGTGGTTTTCCTTTTCCTCTCATTTGAAGGTCATACAGCATTTTTTTTTAGAAAATAAATGATCTGCCTTGAAATGATTTCTGTTACTCATCTCTCATTAGGAATAAAGCAGTGACTGTGGGTTGTGTGTTATATGCAAAAACTTTTTTTCTTACGTCTTCACATGTCTGAGTTTATTATATTTAATAATGTAGCCATTGTAAAATGTACCTGAAAATAAATATATTGTAGTTTACCAGTCCTTTTGAGCGGTGTCTGCATGATTACATTTTTCACACTTGGATTCTTTTATTTTCACCTGGTGATTCTGGCAGTAACATATTCACTATCCTGGGATGGCAATGCTCAATCACCCTACTGTGTCAGGATAATAGGAAAATAACTGTTCCCCTTTATTATTTTCCATTATATAGAGGGGTGTAGTTCTGTAAGGCACATAGATGCTTCATAGCTTATAACAGCTACTAATTTGATATTATTTTACACTTATCAAATCATATAAATAATGCAAAACATATCTATTAGTATATTTAATAATCTGAAAGGTAACAAATACTAAAACTTTATTGTTTGGTTACATATATAGCTTTTGTAAACCCATACATATTGGTTAATCATTTGTGCAACCTACACTTACACACGTAATACACTTTAAATCCCCATACCTTGTTATCAAATGCCTTAATTTAGACTAGTTTGGGGAATAATGTCTGTTTAATGGACACTATATGCTATTACAAGATTGCCCTACAGCTTTTGTTTAAATAATATCTTCAGTTGCTATAACAGATTTTGGTTGCTGGCATAGCAAGGGAATACCCCTAGGTCTTCTCTATTTCTTATTTGCCCACCCTTTCCCCCATATCTCTATTTTGCCTATCTCTCACTCTCTTAAACCCCATACTTCCTTTCCTATTTTATAACATATATGGTTTATTTTCTATTAGTTATACTGGTATCATCTGCTCGCATTTTTCATGTTATCCGTGTGGCTTTCCTGGGGATGCCAATATACTTACTATGTTTTTTGTTTAGGGAATGGATACCCATTGGACGTTTATTACCTTTACCTTCTGCATTTTCTTTGTTCTGCCTTATTGGCGGTCAACCACTTCTTAGGAACAAACACACATTAAAGGAAAGGCCTATATTAGGATAAGCCCCCACTAAAATTGGTCACAATGCTTAAACTCTTGGGCACATTTCTTATTTTGTTAGTTCTGGTTTTAATATTTGTATTTATGTGCTGTCTTTCTGACCTCTTTTTTGGTGTAAATGTTCCCTCGTTACGTTAAGTGTGATATGTTGTATTTGTTAAAAAGTTATTATTAAAAATGATACAAACAACATTTTGTTATGTTTATTTCTGCATAGGTCATTAGTAATTTATAGGTTCTTTATTAAAGAAGGGGCATAACTTGGTCCTTCTGCAAAAAGAAATCTGCGTGCTCACAATGTTTTACTTTTAGATTTAGTTCAGTTTTAAGTGTATCTTAGAATTTTGCACATAGATTTTGTCATATACATTCTGTAAGAAATAACATTTTTAAATCCCTTTGTATTGATCCCACTCTCTTTTTGTCGATGTCCCCTCTGGATCTTGGCAGCTCCACAATTTGAAAATTCCCTTCTTTAGTACATTTAAATATGTTTAGTAAAATACCTCTTCCCTCCTCTAAGTAAATGGGTTGCTTCTTTTATTACTAAACTCTGAAAGCTGTGCCCATAAAAAGCAGCAAGAGGGCATAGCACTAGTCACTGATTATACCTGTGATTTTCCCATAGCTAACCATTCTCCTATCACTGACTTACCATGCTATGCTCTGTACTGTGTCTGTGTGTGGACAAGGCCATCATGGTAACACAGGGCTTTGCTTTCTCATCTGAGATCCTCCAGTAAAGAAAACGAATGAGCAGTATAGTTGTGACATCTCCAGACACTGTCACTATGCCCTGAATTACAACTCCTAGCAAACATTTATCGTCAGGTCTCACTGGATAGCACTCTTGCCTTTGCTGCGCTGGGTCCCAGGTTCGAATCTCAGCCAGGACACTATCTGCCCGTAGTTTCTATGGGTTACCCTGAGCACTATGGTTTCCTCCCACATCCCAAAAACATGCAGTTATGTTAATTAGCTTCCCTTCAAAATTGGTCTTAGATTGTTTTACTGACATATGACTGAGGTAGGGATATTAGATTGTGAGCTCCTTTGAGGGACAGCTAGTAAAATGACTATGGTCTTTGCAAAGGGGTTCATAATATGTTGGTGCTATATAAATACATGTAAATAAATGAGATTACAATAACACTCAATGAAAAGACCATTTATACTAAACTTGTCACATTCACATGTATACCGTAGTCTGTGAAAGGTGGCGTACCCACAAAAAAAGGAATGTTGTCCAATGCTACAATTTACAAATAGTTAAATAATCAACCAATTTTCTATCATAAAACACAAAAAAGGGCCTAATTCATTGTAGTTAAATTAACTTTTATTAAGAAATACAAAAAGATAATATTAAGCAATTAATTTGAAGTAGCAAGCAAAGGTGATACATTAAAACAGTTTTCACTTGTGTTAACATTTGTTTTTAAACAAGGTCACAAATTACAGAATATTTCCATCCCTTCTTTTGTCATAATTACAAATGTAAAAATAAAGCTGATCTGATCAGGAATTATTTAATGTAAATTTTAATCATACATTTGAACCTCTGATTAAAAAAGGAACATTAAAGACACATTAAGAATGAACAACTGTTGTATACACTTGCTTGTTTCTCCCAAATAGCTTTCTCATTTTAGCATCTCTGCGCTATTTTTTTCCAGTTAATAATACAGAAAAAAAGAACATGCATCTTGCACAAGAACAAAAGAAAAAATACAAGCTTTTGCAACCATGGGCAGTAGTTACAATGTTCTTTTTCTTAACATTCCTTTACAATAATTTAATAAATTTACATATATATGAACAGTATAAAAGGAAAAAACGAAAAAAAAAAAGTTATCCCCATGAAGTCTTTAGTAAAGTGACTAGTGAATAGAGGTACGCTTAATTCTAAAATATAATCAAAAACTAACTAATGACATCTTAAAGAGCAATTAAAGTACCAGAATTTTCTCATTTCCTTCCATACTTCATTGCATAAAATGACATTTAAATACTTCATTTTTATGTAATACTGTAATTCTCTATTTAAAACTGTACAAGCAAAATGAAAACATTTACAACAGCTGATAAACAAAACCCTATAACACTTCTGAAAAAAATGTACATTTTTAATTTAGCTTATACATTCTTCTAATTCCTTTTTTTTACATGGCACAAAGTAGCATGAAGCACTCATATTCAGGGTTTAATTAGCCAATTATTTCCTTGAACAACAGGTTAAAGGAAAACGTTTTCCATTTTTCCAGTTACATTCCCTTTTATTCTGGCTTTCTGGTAAATAACAAGAAGGGGTTCAACTTTTAACTTACCTTTGTTCTGCAGGTATATTCACTGATCACCAGATGTATGTTCAATCATTACACTGATACTTACAGAGAACCATATGAAAAGTTGAACAGATCCAGACAGAGCCACAGCTATTACTTCTAAATAAATTAATTTCTCAAATAAATAAATTCCCTATTGCAACTCCCCTTTTTTTCCATATTTGTCATTTAAAGGTTACCAACGATAGTATAAATAATCCTTTTTTCAGAGAGTATTAGCTGCAGATTTTTTTTAATTACTGGATAAAACCACTAATTTTCCAGACAATGCTGGGTCCCTTCTGCCTCTGGGCCCCACAAAAATTCTATTGTCTGCTATGACTATGTATCAGTAGATGGGGCTGAAAAGAACTAGAGTTTCAGTTCCCACAAAAGATAGCTGCAAAGGGAGCCTACATGTCATCAGGATAAATAGGGGGAATTTAATGTAAACTGGATATTAATTTAGTTCAAATAGTTCTTTATAAAGAATTTTGTTTGTCCAAGAATACCAGTGAATCACCTTCTTTATTATTTAGTGCAAAGCAGAAAACAAATAGAGTTTGAAGGTTGTGCAGAAGCTTTTTGTGGTTGATTATTAAAATGATACTGCATAATTCAAAATTATATTTAAAAGGGAATATTTATTTACAGCAAATACAGCCTTTGCTTTTAATGATCAAAGTGCAGTGCTGTGCTGAAAATATACCGTATGTATTTTTGATCATTTGACCTTATTACAAAAATAACAAAGAACTAAGCAGGACAGAGACTATTTATCAGTTTGGTGGCAGGCTTTTTGTCCTTGTCTGACAGTCTGACCCCAAAAATACCACCAAAGCTACAGCTAATGCAGCCTAAAAATATGTTAACACATATGTGAAAGCAAATTATAATGGAATACTGTTTTAGCTCTACAAACCATATTATATAAAATTTAAGAAAAGTTAGATTGTTGTGCCTGATGACAATTTAGCTAAATGGAGATGTTACACAACTGGTGGTACAGGCATAGCAGCCCTAGATACTACAGTAGACATGATGTCAGGACATCCATAGCTTTTTAAGTTTAGCTGCCTCTTGAAATCAAACTAACTGAGGGGCATGTACCATTCATTAGCAGCACAGTGAGATAGCTGTGTCAGTAAAGGTTTTCTCAAAGTAAAACATAGTACAAAGCATTTCAGCTGTCATACTAGGCTACCTTGTCCACTTCCCTTCTTTGAACCCCAATGTCTCTGGAAAAGGGAGGTGTAGAAAATTGAAAATGTAGGTGTAAAAGGGAGACATTTTCAGCTAACACCCCCGATTTATTACGGTGTCAGTACAACATAAAAAACTTTACCTATCAAAATACACTGTCCTGTCCTGTTACACATAACCATCTGCTTCTCTTACTTGGACCTCAGTTTCTCTGGAATGGGGAGGTGTAGGAATCTGAAATGTAGGAGCAATTGGGAGACACGTGTGGCTAACACCCCTACAATTTCATCACTATGGCATTTTAAGAACACAAAAATCTCAACCTATCAAAACGCTCACCTGTTACACATGACTGTCCATTTCACTTCTTTGAACCCCAGTAGCCAGCCTACACATAGCTGGCCACTTTTCTTATTTGAATTCCAATTTCTCAGAAATTGAGAAATGTAGGGACATGAAAATGTAATAGTAAGAACATGTCCCCCTTGGCTATCTGTCATCAGAATTCCATTTCTCTGGAAGTACCCATTGACCAGTTAATGGGTTTAAAGAATGTTAGAAGATACCTATAACTGACAAAATGCATTATATTGTATTTATTGATAAAAAATATTTGACAGGCCAGCACTATTTAATGCTTTAGTTTTATATCTTTTATGCTGTTGGGGTGGAAGGACACAAGCTTCTGGCCTAGGGGAGACAAAAGAAAAAATCTGGCCCTGCTTTATACACATTAGAAATAATTTGTAAATGTGAAGCTTTGCAAACAATTTTACTCTAGGTTTAGGAAATGTAAAAACTTGCTAGACTGTGTAGACCAATCTTATTTAGATGTTTAATCCAGGTCTGTAATTGTGAATGTAGCTTTATGATTAAAACTACATAAATCTTGCTAGGATATACAATGCATGTGGAAAAACACAAACCATATTAATAATCTCTGCCTGCTGTTTTATCATTGTCATTTTTGTGAACAGTATCCAATGTAGATTGTTGCAGTGCCTGTTTATATGTGTGTTTGACTTTTATGGATTTTGTATGTTGAAGATTAATAAAAAAAGGTGGCCATACAGACTACGGATCTGCAATCAATATAGAGAGCTTATCCTCAACCGCTTATGCATGAAAGAGAGACTGCTCATCTCCACCTGGACTGTGTTATGTACATAATACAAAGGCAAGAGCTATACAACAAATCATATATAGTTATTATTCATAACTATACTGCCATGCCTATTATGTTTGACCTGACCCTATTAGAAATCAAAGTATATATATATATATATATATATATATATATATACACATATTAAATAGTGGCTGGTTCTTCACTACAACTACACTATCCTTGCTTCAAAATTACGTAAGTGCCTTAGTGTTTGAAATGGGGAATATGATGATTTTAATTTATTTTGCTTAGTTAAAAACACAAATGTGTTAGTAAGTGTGCACAGAAACACAAACTATTTCAATATTTAAATGCTGTTTTGCCATTTATAAATATAAACTTCACACATATACTGGAACAGAATATGGGCAAAAACTAATACTCAAATAGGTCAAATTAAAAAGCACCTAAATTTATTTTGGTTGTCCTTTACGGCACTGTTTCTGAGATTTCAGCTGACCACATCCTCCATGACAGAACTTTGTGCTGACTTATCTGGGAGAGTATGCCCTTTCCAACACAAGAGTGTGAAATGTGTGAAATGTGGCCACACACCCTGAATTTAGACTGCTCTGGGGCACCTACTGGCCAGCACCTTGTAGCACTACCAGATGGTAACCACCTGGTTTTTGTAAATGTTAGTGTAAGTCAGCATTTTGAAACTTTTTTTTTACCACATAACTTTTTCAGGAATAACTTTCAGTTTTTTTGGAACCCACACGTTAAATACTATATCCAAAGGTAACACTGCATGGTGATGATGGTGATCACTGGTAAGAATGTATTTTAAATTGTTGGTCGCACTTACAGATAGATAAAAAGATCACTGGTGTCAGTGGTAACTGACCTAGGAGGTACAAATTGTTCATTGCTCAAGGAACCCTAGCAACCTCTGGAGGAAGCCTAGGTTTCCACAGAACTCTTGCTGAGAAACACTGGTGAAAGAGGTTGCAAAGACTTGTAAAGCTTTTCTTTATATTATTTTTTTCTACTTTCAGAACACCTGAAATGCTTAAAAATACACATACAAATGCTTAGAAAATCTTGAAAAAGCAGTTTCAACTCAAGTGTATGGAGACAAATGGGAGTGGCAAACTGCCCTTGGACACTACAGATGCAGTGTCTGAAAAAAGGCAGGGCATAGCTACTGTAAGCAAATGCCTATAAAAAAGAAGAAACAACAAACACCTACCAAAACTATGTTAAGTAAGAACTTAAGTAAGTAGCCACAATGAATGGAGACACAACTGCAATCTTTGACAGCTATATTTTAGGGATGTAGACTTACTCTTCTAACAATGCTGTGCAACTTTGGTTTTATACTGTTGTAAAGTCCTAATTGTAAATCAGTGATAAGTCTGATTTAACTAGAAAACCCTTTGAATGTAACATTAAAAATATTCCCTTGTAGCTACAAAGCTGGGGAAAACAAATACAAAAAAACGTATGTTCAAATTCTTTAAATTAAATGACAACAAAATATGTTGGGAAGTTAATACTGATATTGCAAACAGACCTTTTCTGAAAACAGGTCGAATTAGACAAAAGTATGATTTCATATTTACAGACACTGTTTCTTTATATACATGAATCTTTTTTACAGATATTTATAATAGTATTTATGATGCTACAGTATAGCTTACAAGTACTAAATGCTGAGTTTAGATTCTACAAACACATATGATATATATCATATGTGTGAGAGAATATAGTACTAAAAATTAACAATGTACAACCATTTAAAATAACCAACAAATATTGAAACATAGTCTTTTCTTTTATACAGTAGTTAGCTTATGCAATGTGATGTATATATGATTTGCTCTCTATTATTGCTTGCCAGTATAGGCAATGTTAGATGGACACTTTCTGGCAATTGGCACATATATGTCAAAGCATTAAGGAACATTTTTATGAGCATGTTGTAAGGTAGACTCTATGGTTTTGAAGGATCAAATGAATGCATTCTCTACATTTTATTTGACAGGACCCTGTATTTGTTTTCCTGGTATCTGCCAACCTTTTACAGCAAAGAAGAGGATGACAAGAGAACAAGTGCAGCCTACCTAGTAACATGTAACGCAACCATTGTTTTTTTAAATTAACTACATACCACCTTGAAAGTGTCTTACTAACATTGTCCTGATTGTGTATGTTATATTGCACACACCTCAATGGAAGATCCAGATTCAAATTAGGTGTTCTATTATTTCATTTAAGCATATGAAAAAATATATTTTTTTTTCTAATATGGATAAAGTGCTAAACTTCACCACATGTCCCTTTTTCTGCCTAAAAATGAAAAAGCATGATTCTTCATACCTAATTCAAATAAATGTAATGAAGAGTGGGTGTTCTATGGTGTACAGATTGTGTAAACACAATGATAAAGAGTTCTAACAACTCTCTGTAACATGCTGAATCTAGAACAGTGTTCAAAAGAGAACAGTGTTTAGTTGTGAATTAAAAAAACCCTACATACACCAATACTCATGGTAACAGGTAAAACTTAGATGCATGTATGCTGAAATTCCCAGTAAAAGGCTACAGTATGGCTAACATTATTAGTCCTTAATTCCATATTCCAAAAAAGACATGTTTTTTCTAATGCCCCTATCAATCAAACCAAACCATTCGGATTCCAACTTCTCAGCAAATAAAGCCATCAAATCACATAAAGCTGCCAACCGTGTTTTGTTGGTAGTTGACTTATGTTATTGTATGCTGAGAAAAATTAACCACAGGTTACTAAATATAGGGACAATACCATTGGTTCCAAAATGCGAATGCTAGCTGCATTCATGGCTTTTGGGATATGTCCATTCTTGGTAAACACTTATATAATAGTCTACCATACTGGGATTACTCAAACATTTGTCACAGGCTACCCAGGGTATGTAAACTAGAAATGAGTACTTAGTTAATCATATGTGATGATATGTAAATTAATGAAAACCAAGACAGTCTACAAGACTTGTTCTGAATTCATAAATATTAGCTTTTAAAGTGGATAGAGAGAAAAGGCCTGTAGGGATTAGTTATGTACATGACAAAGATATTATCTATTAGGAAGTACCTTGAAAACACTGATTTATACATATATTTTACACGGACCATTCTTCTGTAATATGAACTGTGATTACGTTCATCCACTCAGACTCCCATTTAGTGGTCCTTGAGAGATGTATTTCTTTTTTTTTCTTTTTTTTATCCTTACTAACACTTTGGCAATAAAATGAATTTGTGACCTTGGCAATTATGTTGTCATGCAGTGAGCACTTTGAAGAAGATTAAAGCAAGATAAATTAACAGCAACTAATAGCGTATGAGAAATAGCATATGCTTACATGTTATAGTCTACCTTATTTCTTGTTTACAAATGTATACAACCTACCCAGTCTCAATTACTAAATCTGCTAACTTAAATACAGGAAAAAATATGTCAAGTACACTGAACGTTCACAATGATTTTACCCAAATTTGAAAAGTAATAAAAGATCAAGTGCTACGTGGTGTGACAATTCCTTATTTATATTTGTAATGTGGACATTCCCTGTAAACTTTGTCATTACAGTAAATAGTACCTACATATTGATAATGATGATACCAGGAGCTGTTAGCTACAGAGGCTGCACTGTGACTTTGAGAAACATGCGGTACAACTACTGTACATCCATCCATACTAATACTAGACACATGTAAAAATTAAGTGCAAAACATAACAACATATTACAACATAATAAATAAAAATGAATAAGGTTTTTTTAAGCGATTAATGCAACGGTTTAGTACAAGTATCAATTATCAACATGATATAAACAGAAGACTCTTAAAAGGCTTGAGGACTTTTATCCCTGCTTCCTCTCAACATGCATTTGGGCTGAGTTAGGGTCATTGTTGAAGGACTCCTTTTTATTTTCCTAACCTGTTTTCTTCCTATACATGTCAATGGGAATGCAAAAGCAGCTTTAAGTTGGTTGAAGCAGCTTGGAACAAGGTCAGACAGAGAGTGAAATATACCCGTCAATGAACTTTATATGATTGCAGAAGCATCTCAAATTCATTTTATATGCAAGCACACTGCAACGAAAAGTAATTTTCACTTGCCCATTGACATTAGCCCTTGCAAGTGCTGCAAGTATAGGGAATACTCAGATCTATAATGTTAAGCAGGACCCCAAACACTGACACTTACTCCATTAGTTGTTACTATGCTGTCAGTCGTTAGCTCACAAAGACAACATGAATTCTCAGAGCAAGGTTTGATATGTTTGATATAAGGTTTGATAAATATGATTTAAACCTGGACAAATCTTTCAGCTTACCTTTGTATGAAAAATATTAAAACAGATGTAAAAGTATAATACACGTTGCAATGCTATGTGATATAAGGACCACATACAGACACTGCTGCAAAATACTGGCTATTTTTTGTTTTAAATATCTGCAAAAACAGTTGGGTTACAAAAAGTGGGGGAATGGATTCAAGTTATGCCAAAAGAAACTTTAGTGCAGTTTAGCAGACAAATAAATGTGAAATTTAAATATATATTTAACATATAAATTTCCCTGATCATTTCCTAAAACTTTCACCATTCAGTGTTCAAAAAAATAAGCTAGCTTTACCAGAATCACTGAACAAAGTGATTAAACTTCCGTAGTTCTGTGATAGAAAGAGAATCCACCTAATTTATTGTAGGGTCTGTTTGATGTTCATGGTTCACTTATGAAATTAGAAAGAATTTTTAGTACACAGGCATGTTGTAATATCATATAAAAGTGTAACGTTCTAATTAACAAAATAGGGTCCTTCCACCCCAAAATCATGAACAAAAAAAAGGACTAGGAAACGTGTCCTCTGTTAACAGGTAGCTATTTTTCATCAGCTGCTGTCGAACCTTAATACAAAGTGCCAATACTTTGCGGTCAAGAGATAACTTGTAAAAGCCATGACTGCTACAGTGTCTATTCAAAAGCTCATTCTAGTTAACAGAGTCTCCTCTCCTTATTTAAGAGGTGATTACTGTACATGTCAATTCACAAGGTATTAGTCAAACATACTAGAACAATCTGAGTCTGAAAATGCCAGTAAATCCTTTGAAATACAAAGCGTCTAGTCTATTTCGATGGGACAAGCCCTTCAATGGCAAGTTCCCTATTTAGATAGGTAGCCCAGTAGACCAAGTTAAATGTACCAAATAAAAGCGGAAACACTATTCTAGACATTCTGTCAATTTTACTAACACTGTTGAATGTTTTCTTTGCCTCCTGAGGTTTTGCCTTGCTGGGGTCCGCTGTGGCGCTTTTTGATATTGTTGGGAGAGCAGAATCCTTTGTGATATTTGGAGCGTAATTTGCTACAGCAACCGCATAGGCATTATTCTTTTTAATGACAGATGCTTTTTCTTTTTTCTGAAAAATAATTAAAAAGAATAAAAAAAATGTATATATTAAACAATATTTCAACAATATAACAATATGCTTTGCTGTTCTAAGTTCCTTGGAAAAAAAAATGCCCTCCTGCTGTCTGTGCTGCAAGGGCTCACTGGTTCCTCCTACGTCACTAAAGAACACAATTTTAAAGGAAAATAAGATGGAAATACTACAGGAAAATAGGCTGTTCACTTAGCAAAGGTAATGATTCTCTTGAAACAAATTTATAACTTGGCTTAGTAACCATCTAATTATTTGCAAGGAAAAATCATGCTTTTTTAGATTTCCTGCATGAGATTGGGTATTCCTTGTTACTTTTACTAAGTTAGGTGAATAATCCCCTGCAAGGTGAGAAGCAAGTTTACCTTATCTCCACTTGCGTGGTATCAGAGGAAATTTCAGTTGCCTTATTGTCCTTTCGATGTATGATGGAATGTGAGCTATAGAAGATTTACATGCCCTAGGCACTGAACAAGGACCGCTCTAAACTACTGAAATACTGGGGAACTTTGACATAAAACTACTTAAAACATACTTAAAAATATTTTTACATAATACTTAAAACTAACATAATACATAAAACTAAAAATATTTTAATACATTTTACCAAGGAAGACAGGAAAACGTGTTTCTTTTTTCCATGAGTTAAAACATAATGTAATGAAAAAAACACAATTTAAAAGTGCTGCACAAAAACTGGCCATTTTTCAACTTGTTGAGTCCCCTAAAGGTGCTTGTTGTCTACGTATGCAAAAGCACAAATAACTCACATACACACTGTAGATCTGCATAATAAAGGTATATTCATAAAAAAAAACCTCTAGCTTGCTTGGGTGCAAGTTTTGTTAATTTGTGGGTAATATTGCTTCAATTTGCCAATTTGTTTCATTTGAGGTATAAAATTACCTAACTAAAGTTTGCCTGAACAACAGCTGTGTTTATTTCTGATAGAATTGAACTAAATGTCAAATGGAACGCTACTTTTTAGGTACAATATGATGCTTAAGTGTATCTAAAGGCAAAACTTATTAACTTATTGTTTCAGTGCCTATTAAAATGTAGGTTTTACATTCCTGTCTGTTACCAAGACATATACAGACTTTCCTACTAATTAATCACTAAAAACTATATACATATGTAAATATCCCTAGTAGAAACATAAGCTACAGGCCTTACCTTGTCATTGACCACACTTTTTCCATCCCATGCCCATCCTCTTTTGGTGAAATAATTAACAGTGGCAAACTCTATCAATGCTGAGAAGACAAATGCATAGCAAACAGCAATGAACCAATCCATAGCTGTAGCGTAAGCAACTTTTGGCAGGGAGTTTCTTGCACTGATGCTAAGAGTTGTCATAGTCAGTACAGTAGTAACACCTATGTAAATAAATAAATAAATACAAAATCATGTTAGAGTTGTAATTTTGCTTTAATTTAAAAAAAGTTAAAATACATTTGGTTTTCATATTAAGAAATCATATTTTCAGATAAAGAAACCTAAAAGGGAAACCTTCATTTGAAGTGATTATCTCCCATTAAGATGGTCCTCATTAAGTGGAACTTCATTGCCATAAAGCTAGCATGTAAGCCAAGCACGAGGGAAGGCTGATACCAGAGGAGGTTTCTAAATCAAGTACCTAAACATTAAAACTAAAGTATATATATCTATTCATTCCACATAGTAAAACAATAATTATTTCTAGCCCTTTTAGCCCTGAAAATAATATAGTTTTGAAATGTTAATTGTACAACCTTACCCTTCCTATATACTTAGGGTCATTTACGACCAGTTTTCATTTTTAAATAAATGTATTTATTGCATCAAGGTTTTTTTTTACTTTGTCAGGATCCTCTATGTAAACAAATTAAAACAAAAATAATCAATTTCACTAAATTATAAAATGCTGTGGTGAAAATTTTAACCTTTGTGTTGTTTATGTGCACTTGTGTTGTTTATGGTCAGTTTCGACCAGGTTATAATATAAGATTATATACCAATAATTAGTGCCAAAACTGAAATCATACACACACTAAAATCCGACTGTCAGCTCTCAGTCACAGAACATTACACTAACAGCCAGCCCTCTCCCTCCTCTATTCAGGGCTTATCTCTCAGGCTTCTTATCTTTAGCTAAACAGACAAAACAAAACGGCATTCCAGACCAAGGAAGGAACTATTCAGTTAGTCTTATTACTTGCAAAGCACACATCTCCTATTTGCAGATTGCAAAATTGCATTGAAAATATACAAAAGTGAGATTTTGGATTATATCTTGAATGAAAATGAGACAGAGGATGCAGACCAGCATAGCACTCTGCAATACAGATGAACAGGTTTCTGAGACGGAAGACCAAGTAGAGTATCAACCAGAATTCACAGACACATCTGATGAGTCTGATGAGGAGGCCACCACTGCTGAAGCTGCTTCTAGTCATGCTGAAACATTCAAATCCAAAAGGGGTAACATCTGTTGAAGTTCAGTACTTCCTGACGTACATGGCAGACAAGCTGCTGAAAATGTCATCAAAATGAGTAAGTGACATCAAGACGTGTTTTGAATAGTTCATGGCATTGTCACTAAAAAAAAGTCATAATTTCTATGACAAACTTTGAATGAAAAAAGTCCATGGGGACATGTGGAATGACATTGATGAAGAATGCCTGGATGCTTATATTGGTGTTTTTCTTTTTAGCTGGAGTGCACAGATGCTGTAATGAGGCCACTCATAGTCTCTGGGACGCGTCATCAGGCAGAAAAATTTTCTGGTCAACAATGTCACTTCCGACCTTTCGAATGATATTAAGAGTCCTTAGAGATACAAGAACAAAAGCTGACAAGCTTGCTCCCATCAGGGATGTCTGGGAGAGATGGGTGCAGCTCCTTCCACTGATGTTTCACCCTGGGCCCCAGATGACAGAATATGAACGTTTTGTCCCTTTCCGTGGAAAATGCCCCTTTCAGCAATACATGCCCAGTAAGCCAGGCAAATACAGAATAAAAAACTGGGCAGTCTGTGATGCAAAAACAAGCTATGTGTGGAATCTACATATTTACACAGACAAACCTGCAAGTGGCATCCCAGAGAAAAACCAAGGAAAATGTGTAGTCCTCGACATGACTACTGGACTGCGGGGTCACAATATCACGTGTGACAATTTTTTTTCCAGCTATGAGCTTGGACAAGAACTTTTCAGGAGAAAGCTTACCATGGTAGGCACAATGGGAAAAATAAACCTAAGCTGCCAACCAAAATTTTGCAGATGAAGCCTAGCCCACTTTCTTCAAAATTTGCATTTACAGACACCACCACTGTTGTTTCATATTGTTCAAAAAGAATCCGGAGTGTGTTACTTATGTCCACATTTCATAAAGATGCAGCTGTGTCATCAAGAACTGACAAAAAGCCGTACTTATTCTGGATTACACACAAACAAAGGAGGAGTGGACAACCTGGACAAGCTGAATGCCACCTACACTTGTCAGTGAATGACCAGGAGATGGCCAATGGTTGTGTTTTATAACATGTTAGATGTGTCTGTATACAGTGCGTTTGTGTTGTGGATCCACATCCACCTGGGGTGGAACTCAACCAAAAATAACAAGCACACAATGTTTCTTGAGGAGCTAGGAAATTCTCTTGTCAAGGCGCACATTGAGCAGAGGAAATGGGTTCCCCGAGACCCAGTCGCTGCAGCCTTTGTCAGACAGCTGCAGAGCTCGCCAAGCACTCTGTCCACATCATCAACAACACAAAGGGCATCAGCACCAGCATCCTCAGCCAGCCCTGCCTCAGCATCAACCAGCACAGCCACAACTCCATTGCATCCACCTGATTCTAAAAAAAAGAGGTGTCAAGTCTGTCCTAGCAATAAGGACAGGAAGACAAACACATTGTGTTTCCACTGAAAAAAAATATTTATACAAAGAACACACTAAGTTTCACTTCACAAGTTTCACTTTTTGTCATACATACATCTAAACACACACAGACATGTTCTTGCACAAAGAATTTCTATTAATTTGATTTGCTTGATTGGTTGTTGTTTGTTTAACCTTGCAAATCTACATTTTGTATTATTACTTGTTCTGCTTTTCATTTTTTTTAAAAAACTTTTTTGCCTTTTGTTGAAGTAAATATGTATGGTTCAAAACCCATAACACCATAGATGTTACTATAGTTAATAATAATATCATAAAAAGAAATACATGTTTAAGAGATGTGTTTTACTTTTTACCCCTCAGTAATAGTCGGGTAACATAACAACCTTTTATTTACTTATATAATTCTCTTGAGGTTCATTTTACCTTTTGTTATTAAAACGAGAGGTATGCTATCAAAAAAACGCCAAGGGGGTCACACCAAAAATATTAAAACCAATCTTTTCATGAATAAGGAAGCCTAACAAGGTAACCAAGAGGTAAGAAACAAGACAAAACTAAAAATAATTGTTTTGAAGGTATTTTATGGCTAATTCAAGTCAAAACCAACCAATTAACATCATGGATAGTAACAGTAAGCTAGGTATATAGGAAGGTTACACAATAAATGTAAATTATTCAACCAAAATATAACCCTACAAGATAACAAATCCATGTATGTTAAAAAAAGACTTATCGCTCTAACAAAGACTCTACTGCTTGGTCATGTGTAACTGGGCTCCCTTTCTGGCCATAAATGCACAATGATCAGTTTGTCTCGAGGTTAAACACTACTTGTTCTTATTATTCACTGACACCAATTGTCTTTTTGGCTATCTGTAAGGGTGACATTCTTTCCTCTGGTCAGAAATGTAAGAATCATTCTTCCAATTGACCATCACAGTAATATGCTGTGAGCTGTGGATAAAGTAATTATAGCAGGGGTTCCCCAAGAAGACTGAAACCTAATTCAAGGGTCCCCCAACATTAAAAATGACAAGAACCTCTGTTATACCTAAAAGGTAATAGCAAATAAAAAAAAGCAAATTACACTGTTGTTTACTTAAATAACATCAGTAAAAAACATTTACTTTCTACTTAAAAATGTAATAAATAAAGGAGAATAAAGGAAAATTAAATTCAGTCACATGCTAACTATACCAATCCCTGTGTCTATTTAATATGGAAATGTTTGTCTAGTTTTATTTACTATGCAGAGAAAAGATACATAAATACTGCAATTTTAGTATATTGATTTGCAATTATTATTCTATTCTGATTCCATAACAATAATGTAAGAAAATATGTTGCATGTATATGTAGAAGCAGCATGTAAATCTTGTTGGTATGTTCTGCCAGAATCATGTGTTTTATAAAAAAATAAAAAAAGATAAATGGAAAAAATTGAATTTCACATATCATACTTCTTTTCATTCTGACATGCAACTGTCAAACAAATTCCCTCTGCAGCAGTACCAAACTTGACCCAAAGGTTAATCGTAACTTAATAAGAGTCTCTGGACTCAAATGATAACTCTTCAAACATACCCACCGATCTGCTGTTAAGAGGTTTTATTCACATTTGCAGAGGTAGCAAGCTTTTTTTTTTACACTTCAGGATTTGAATCATCCATTCTGGCAGGGCTTAGCAAATGTTGTAATGTACAATTTATCTTATTAAAATAAATATATATCCATCTATTTAAAACTATGATTTAGGATTTTTGATGATGTGCAAGAGGTAAAAAAAGAATGCATCTTTATTTTACCAGACCATATGGAGCTAATTTACTACAGTAAAGACAGTTCACTAAGTGCAAAGAAAATGTTCACCTAGCTCAGGAAAAGGAAATAGGACATGCTCGTTTTAAATATTCAATGTGCAAGAGAAAAGCCAAATGTGCAAGAGAAAAAAAATATTTTGCTTGCATAATATTGAATGAATGACACAAACACAGCCTGACCTTATTTAGAGAGGTAAGTGAACAGATTTTATTCTTTTAGCAAATTACCCCTATGCATCATTCAACAATGGCTACACAAGACAAAACATCACTATATAAAGGAATCATATACAACAAAGTACGGCAGTGGCATAGCAAGTACTACTGTGGGCAGCAGAGGAAAAGTAACATTACTGCCTATAACAATAATGAAATATTGCAACTACATTACTGCAATGACCAACACAACAAACACGACTATTTCTCAGTTTTTACCACTTTGTTATAACTGTCAAAAGAAATCAAACTCTTCACAATACTTTTCATATTAAAAGTGTGTGAAATTATTTTTTTATGATTAAGTGAGGCTTAAAATAGTAGAAGGGAGTGGGAGGACAGCAAGCTGCAGGCTTATTATTCTCTACAGAGATCTCACAATGACAAATCTAAGGATACAAAGAAATAAAGCCTTGTTGTTAGTGACTCAATTGTTGTAAACAGCATAAAAAGAAAATTTGAGAGTATGTGGTAATAACAAAAACCGTCATCATAACCCCAAGTGAATTGGAGTTTCTGAAATTCTTGGCAACAACTTTCTTGCACTGGGCATTTATGGTAATATCCCTATTATTTCTTGTTTTGAGTAAGTTAAAATGATTCCCCACAACTGTAAAACAGTTTCTAATGTTCAGGCTGGAAGCACATAAAAGCATAAAAAGTAGCTTGAAGTTTGTTTAAAGACCTTTCCCTAATTCATCTTGAAGAAAAAAAGCTGTTCCCTCATGATACTAAGACAGCTCAATGTAAGGCATAGTTCTCCCCAGCCCATTTTTGGGGGGCGGGCCGCCGACCTTCGGTGATTATTCTGGCTGGCACATTTTCAGCAGCTCTGAAGGACACTGAAGAGGCTGCTTGGCTCGTTCCGTTCTCCGCTGATAAGAGATGATTGCTGATTAGAGCCGGACAGAGTGAGGAGAGCACAGCACAGCTATGAGATCAGGAAACAGGCTGCACCTCCCTCTCTCATAGCTGTGCCGAGTCTTTTATAAAAAAAAAAAACCCACATTGTGTAAACAATGTCTCCGCCAAGTGGGCGTGTGTTATGACGTCATCAGAGCAGTGTGTGTGTAAATGCTGCATGTCACATTCCTCGGCCTTACAGCTCTCTGTGTATAAACCTTCAAATGCCCTAAACTGTATGTCATAATAACTTGTAATTTTCAGGGTGCACAGGGAACACTTATAGTTAGCACCATTCACAATTTCAACATTGGGGTTGGAGTATTAAAATCAAGTGTGCCTTGGAGTCCTAAATTAAAAATGCAAATTGGGGACCTATGAAATTAAAAAAAGAAATGTTGGTTATTAGTAGCTATGAGAGTCCCCTGTGTACCCTAACACTTTTAGGTAATTAAAACCAACAATTTAGGAGATCTAAAGGATTGAACACAATAAGTTGTTAGGCTGCAAAATCTGACAAGCAGACATTACACACACAGCTATCATACTGCGAGTGGATACATTTCACAGGTCACTTTCCACTTGCCAGGAACCACTGCTGCTTTAAAAACTGCTACACCTAAAAAGCCCAGCACTTACCGCCTAATACTAATATTAGGTACTAATCCCAGGTGCCCAGCAGTTATCACAAGTTACCAATCCCAGGTGCCTAGCAGTTGGCAAGTAGTCACTCAGGAGGGGCATTTTTTTACTGCTAATGTGAACTAAGCCTAAATTGTTAAGCCACATTGATCACAATATTACACTACTACAATGGATCACACTATTAAAACCTGGAACTCTAGGGAGTTGGATGAAAATACACAGCACTGGTCTGTTGGGGCATAATACAAAAAAATGGAAAAAATTGTACATTCTAACAAGCCAGGCATTAGAAAGTTGGAACAAAGTATAAGGGGTAGGAAGAACACTGACACAATAGCAGGGGTTACTGAACACATATAGCATAAATAACTAGGCCCCGCTCACTTTTTTTTTACCACCTAGCTAGTTTCCCCTCACCCGGCTGAAAAAAAATTCTGGGGGGAACACTGGTTAGGTGGCTGTAGACATTGGAAATCAGATCAAGTGTGCCTGACTAGTGTATATGGGGCACCTACAAATGTTGCCAGCAAATGATCATCTAGGTCGGTGTTTTCTCTTGCCACCCCTTTCTCCCAGACCACATCCCTAGCACACCCATACAATTACACACTTATTTTAATTGGTATTATGTCTAGTGCAAATTCAAAACAGCAACTATCCCTCTAATACTATATAGATGGTGTCACGCTCGGAAAGACAGGACCACTAGGGGGTGCCATGGATTTCACGGAGGTGGTGTGAGCCCTGAGAAGGTCCAAGGTGCAGAGTCTAAGCAGTAACCAGGTTTTCTCCATAGCCCCTGATGGTGAGGATGCAGCGCCGCAGGTTACTGCCAGGCTGCTGTCCTTGGGCACACCAAGGTGGCCAAAATACGGTACCAAATCACAAAGCAGAAGGATAGTCGAGGAAGGCCGGGGTCGAGGTCAGTTCACAAGCCAGGGGTCAATTGCCAGGGATCCAGGAGACAGACACAGGGGCCACTGTGGGCACAGGGAACACAGGAGACACTGGAAGCAACAAGAGGCACAGGTGACTCAGGAATATCCAGACGAACAGGAACACTGGAACAGCACAGGGAAGTTGGTTGGGAACCAACAGACTGGACAGCGAGGGATTAAAGCAGGAGCTGGCCAGAGGAAACACTGAATTAAACACCAGGTGAACAAGAATTAGCTCAACAGAACTAGGGGCTCGGCACAATGGAGACACATTGCACGAACACTGAATGCAGTGTGTGAGCTAGCTAAATAGCCAGGGCTAGTGAAGAGGCTATTTTATGATTGGCCAGTGAATTGGACGGAATTGATAAAGCCTGGAAACAGAGGCACGCCCAGCGTCAGATTTGCCCGGATGCGCAGGAGAGAGGCATCTGTGCTTTAGTGAGGAAGAGGTAAAAAATACAGATGATTATTTACCTTTGTAAACACATTTATTCAGTAATATGAAAAAAGTAAATTCAGTTTCCCTACTGTATTGCTTTGTCTCAATCTTTAATGTATTGGATGCCCTTGGTGCATGAATATAAGAGTTTTAACATGGCTAAATAAATGCTGCAGAGTCTTAGCTCTCTGTGCTTAATCATTTTCATTTTGTTTATTTGGAAAGCGGCTTGGGACTGCACTTGTTACTTAGGAATTGTCAAATAGATTTTGACCCCTGGATTTCTCTGCTAATGTGACTTTGGGGACCACTGATAGACAATAGGTAGCAAATAATTATTATTATTATATTTATTATACTAACAGTATTAGCTAGCACTAGAGGTACATGGCCTGTGTTGCCATGTCTTCTAGGCCTAAAAATAAATGGTCATCAAAAGTGACCGAAGAACTAGAAGAATCAAGAATAGTCAAATAATGGTCACTTTTACCCCTCACAATCTGTTGCTGGGAATGTTGAATGTAAGTGTGTTTGTGAGGCAGAGAAAATGTAATAAGTCTGTACGATAGGATGCCCAATCCCAATTTTGTTAAAAATGTTCAACAAGGGGCTAGTTGGTAAGGTTTGTTGGTTGGGATTAGCATTTTGAGGTCCTCGAGGGCAGTATGTGGATTATGTGATGGAGTTGGTGGAGAGCCATCTTAGGTATCTCCTAAGTGGTGTGAATTTACAAGCATATATAAAATTGGGCATGGGAATAGTCTGTCAGTAACTGATATCGTTCCGGAGGCGATAGGGTTCCGGCTGGGAACCAACATTATGACTGGGGTGCAGATGTTAAGTGTTGGTGGTAAAATAGGTAATGGGAAATGCCTTTGAGGACCTGCAACCTGATTGGTTAAACTGTCATTTTGGGTTATGTAACATTTGTTATGTTTTATTGATGGGGCATAAGTTATGTGTAAGTTTGATATTACATAATATGAACAAGTAACTTTTAATAACAAACAGCTGGCAAGCCATTTTGTACCTTATATACAATTTGTCTTATTTTGTGTCTGGAGGGTGAAACACATGGTTTGTTAGCGAGCAAGAATATCTACCACAGTCAAGAGAATATTATAATGTCATAATAAGAAAGAACAACCACAATTTATATTTTGATGTGTGGCTGTTAATATTATACACCCCTTTTTTAATCAGAGATTGAAAACAGAAAATATGCTGGTCTGCTTGACTTGCTCAATAGCATACATGAAAAATCTAATCACTTGGGCAGGAGGTAGAGCAATAATGCAGGATTTTCTTGTAAATAACTAACACAATTGGGATATCCACCTTCAGTCAGCTTCATGGAAAACTTGATCCAATGATTTAGGCAAGCAGGTTAGTTATCAAAGCACGGATAATCTCAGCTTTCTGTACAAAGCATCCCACTCCTGGAAGCTCACTAAAATGCAATATTTTTCTACGAATGAGATTTGCCAAACTAAAAAAAATCTTTAGTAATTCTGAATGATAGTAGGCTTGTAGCTGCTTGTTGGCTTTGAGAAGTCAAGTCAAAGGAGTTGA
The DNA here is from genome assembly GCF_032062135.1 of Pyxicephalus adspersus. Taxonomy (NCBI): domain Eukaryota; kingdom Metazoa; phylum Chordata; class Amphibia; order Anura; family Pyxicephalidae; genus Pyxicephalus; species Pyxicephalus adspersus. Next base: position 125,112,326 of record NC_092860.1, on the reverse strand, counting down.
TTGGTGAGAAAAGTTGTGGAGGTAGAAAAGCTGCTATCAAGAGCGTATTCAATGAATCTACTATGTTGTGTTTTAATATTAAAATGGATACTTCAGGCAGCTTCATAGTTGCAGGAGTATTGCATGGCTGTAGAATGAGCAGTGCTCAACCCAGAAATTTTTTTAAGCCCGGTGGGAAGAAATTTGAGGTGGGTGGCAGCCCCTGTATTGTGAACAAACTCTTTGGTAACCACCCAAAAACAGCCGGGTGGGTGCTGAAAAGTGCCAGATGGTGCGCCCAGCTAAAAGTGCCTGGGGAGAACCCTGATGAGAGTACTATTTTGATAACAGACATCCTTTTTCAACCACAACTTACCTGATTTCCTTCTTTGGAAGGCCCCTGTATCTCCAGTTCTGGTTAAGGTGAGCAAACCCCGGGGCAGACAGGGCTTTGATGCTCTGCAGAAGCTTGTGTATGGCCAGCCTAATAAAACCCTTACATATTCTCATCCTATTGAAATTATGTTACATTCATTTATATATCAACTAAACATTACAAGCTGAAAAGTGTTTTAGCATACTAAACTGCATTTTAAATGCACAACCTTGCACTTTCGATACATTGCTCATCAGAGTATATTAATGACCTAATAGTATTTGTTTTGTCAGTATTTTAGACAGAATACATGTTTCATACTGATTGCAATCAGACGAATAATGCTCTCAGTGTAAATGCTACAAGACAGGAGGTTATATTTTCGGCCAATCAAGGCTGCTAAGCAAAATCTAATTGCTGCATCAGTAGACATGCCGCTATGTGGCAGATAGATATTATATTATTAAGGCTGTGTCTTTATTTAATACATTATTCAGTGATTAGAATGAAACCAATGTGGTGTTGTGTCAAAAATAATTCCTTCTACTTGAGTAAAAGAGGCTAAAGACTCTTCTATATAAATACACACATGGAAGCCCTATTATGAGAAAAGCAGGTCATCCACTATTTTTTCCATTTATCCCAGGCAACAAACTAAGATAAATTAGATAAAAGACACTTTATCTGCAGTTAAAGGAATAGAAACAATCCTAAATCTATAGGCTGAACTAGTGCAATATTCGATTTACTCATTTTTAAAAAAGCCTTCTCATTCTTTGGTGAATGGAGTTCTAACTGAGCAAAGGAATGGGATCATTAATCACTATGGTAAATGGAGCCCCTGTATATGGTACTTAGGCTGTTTTAGAAGATAAATGTAGAATCATGAGCGCAGTGAGGACAGTGTATAAAACCTGTATGACAAATGTGTAGCACTGTCTAAAACAACCAATCCAATTATTTTCTAACCTGTACTAGAAACAACTGAAATCACATGAATATGGGCAGTTTCAACACATTTTTTAAGGTTTTACAATGAATGCAAGTTTATGTTGTTTTTTTAGCTTTTAAATAAAAAAAAATAGCTTTTTATATATTAAAATTGTCAGTATAAAAAATAACTAAAAAATCAGCATACAAATGGGAAATGAGAAGTTAATTATGTCCAATTAGGGTAAACTAAGTGTTAAATAGAAAAAAATGTATTACTTTTAATTATTTTATGACTTTTTAAATTTTACTTATCGGGTTACTTTATCGGATATTATATATATAAGTAGCTCATCTCTCTGCAGATAATTTAAACAAAGTAGATACAAAAGTAACAAAATTACTTTGTATTTCTCTATCTAGTACCTGAAAAGTAATAATACGCTGTGAAAAGTGGTTCAAATTTGGACATCAGAAGCTAATTCAGCTGTTGTATTTACACAATAACTGCAGATTTAAAGCCAGGTAAGTGCAAAAGTGGAAATGGGGCTACAGGACAAGATGTACTACACAAACCCTGTGTCCTACGTTTAGGCGTTTTTTGCTTGCTTGTCCACAACTGTATAAATGTGTGTACATTCATGTCAGATAAAGAACTTTTACTTAGTGCAAGCAGGAAAAACAGTTCTATGTGAAAAAGTGACACATACTAACCCAACAATTTATAGTGTATCTGACCTAGACCAGTTCATTTCTAACTAGAATAAGACAGTAACTACTTTCAATGAAACTGCCAACATTTACAACCAATGTGTCCATCAATAACATTACGGATACAGAGTTCTAATGAGCTATTTGTCATGTCTGCAAGCAAATGTCTGCAGATCTTAGCCAAGTGCTCATTTATCTGCACTGTACAGTTTACAAACAATAAGGAGTTTTATTGTGGCACAAATGGAAGAGAATGATATTTGATCCTCAAGGCTCTGTGCCGCTATGAACTAAATGAAGTGGATCACTCAAGATGTAGTACAGAGAAAAAATGGAGACTTACATAGCAAAGGTGTTCATATATAAATGAAGGTAACATAATTCATAATGTCTGGGACAACAAGAGGTATTGTCTGTCTCAAATTCTGAAAAAAATTGTGATCACCAATTCACTAAAAGAATGGATAACATACTATTAAGATTTTTTTTTTTTTTAGAAGTTAAAAGTAAGATTTATTGACTAAGGAATTAGAACGCTGTCAGGAGATGCAGTTGGTTAATGGATGAAGACATTGTGAGCGGAATCATTTGCTCATTTCCATATTGGTGAAAGAACATCTTAAAACATATTCAGGCCAAACTGAACTTGATTCACCACACTGATTGACCATGAAATGGATCGAGAGGCATTTTGGGGCAGAATGAGCTTCCAAGGAGTCTACTATTTGTTTTTCAACATGTCCCATCCCTGTTTGGGGTGAAACACTTTTTAAAAGGTGTCTGCATGAAAATATTTAATAAGGGAAAGCTAGATTGTGTTAAGAGTAAGTTGCATAGACCTTAGGCTTTGCACGGCATGAACAGCAGCTAACTAAATTAGCAATACAAGCATCAGTGGTTCAACAGGAGAAATACTATCTACTGATCTACTCTAAAATGTAGAAATTTTGTTACTTTGCTCATAAAAAGATGGACTGATTCCTTTCAGGAAATCCCTAAACATCTTTTTTCATCACAGCTGGTGCCAAAGTGTCTGCTTGTTTCAAAACCAAGAAGTAGCATTAACGCCACTCCCTCTTTTATGTGACAGAGTATAAATTATTTATTGGCAACTAGACCCATCCGTTGTTACATGGAAGAGGGTCACATACTACCTCATACCAAATATTGTATACCAGTTGAATTACAAGAAGAAGTTGAAGTGGACTAGTGCGGAGAAGTATTAGAGGTATCAGTGGGTGGTGGTGGGATCTTTTTATAGACACTTTCATGTTTCTCATATGGGACAAATTGAAAATTTCTCTTTAATTTCTCTTAAAGACTGATAAAATGTGGGGCTGCACCAAGTGGGCATATCAATGGCTGGATGGAGTCATTTTTTTAATACTAGACAATCTTCTTTGTGATAGAACACAAAAGAAAGGGCCGAAAAGCACTTAAATGGAAAATTGTGCCAGTTAGAACTATTGGGTACTGGCTCCCTGGTCTGAGATATGGCATTCCAGATGCAATAGATAATGCAGGTTTGTTGGAACTGGCAAAGGCAATGGTGAAACCAAATCTCCTTTCTGGAAAAAAAGATTCCAAACTGAAAGCCTTTTCTAAATTGGATTTTACTGTTAACAACACCTCATGATATTTCAAACAGGGTGTTTTCATGCTTCTTACCAGATCCTTGGTTGAAACATGCTTATATTTGAAAGCAATACAACAAAAAAATAGCAAAGTTTAGGATGAAGACAAACTTGTCCTCATGACAAAGCACAGGAAAGGATGAGAAGGTTTAAAATATATTCTGGCTCAAAGACAGATTTATTTACAGCCAGCTGCTACTTTTTTTGTTTGGAAACGGCAGTACATTTTAACACTGCTGCCAATATGCTTACTGCTGGTGGTGATATTTTTGATATTCACATTCCCTCCTCTCCTTTGGAAGGTTGTGGTGGCTCTGGAATAATATGTTTCATTATTAATAAACTCTAATGGGCCAACATATTTTACGCAGCGCTGTATAATAAATCGGGGTTGCAAATGACAGACAGATACAAATAATGACACAGGGGGAGAAGAGGACCCTGCCCAATAAGAGTGGGATAAGGAATGGTGGGTAAGTAGTGAAGGTTTGTTTAAAAGACAGAAGAGGACTGGTAGGCAAGTTTGGAAAGATGGGTTTGAAGTGCTGGAGGAGGACAGTTCCATAGACTGGAGGTTATGAATGAGGAAGTCATGAGTTGGTCATTGGTTGAGTGCTTCAAAAACTGACATAAATGATGTATTAAAGTGAAATAATAGGTTTGGGTGAATTTTATTTTAGTTTTTAACAGTTAAAATCTTTCAAACTATATCTATAAATCCACTAATCCACCTATATCCTTTAACCTATATATAATATAAAAATTGACAGATACATTGCCCAAATTATCCTTACCTATATAGTGCCCAAACTATCCTTACATATATAGTGCCTAATGATTAAATAATAATAATAATAATAATAATAATAATATATATATAAACATATATATATATATATAATAATTTGCAAGCAACGTCAATATAAATGTAACGCTGATTCTGTAAATATGGAACGTGTTAACATTGTATTGTGTGTTTTACCAGTATAGGTTGCAATGCAATCATACAGCGGTAAACTTTCTTTATTAAAAAGCTTTATAAAATACAATGATTGAATCCCAACAACAATAGACATACTCTACCTTAGTTAATGTAGAACCTTTTTTGACATGTATCTTAGAAATAGACTTCCAAAATGGGATAATTACTGTCTTTGGTATTTATAAAGCAGTGAATCTGACATACTGAAACATTCCCTGGTGGAGAATCAATTACAGCCAGTGGAACACATGGACCTGAAAGATTCTCCACCAGGGAATGTTTGAAAGAATGTCTGATTCTCTGTATTTTAAATAGATCCTAATCAATGTGTTATAAAGATTGACTGAATGAAAAGGACTTATATATATATTTTTTATTATTATAGCCTAATCCACTTCCCATAAAATGCTTTTTATCAGAGTTTCTCACTATGCAATCTAACATAATATTAGCTGAATAAACAGATCAGTAAGAAATATGGCACACTATGTAATGTAAAACTTTTGTCATAACAAACATTTAGGATAAGGCTAATAAAATTGTCAAATTTACTTCACTAAATCTTGCTACATATTTTTATTTGCAAGATACTTATTGAAATAACTTATTTAATTTTGCACTTGAAAGAAGCAGATTGGCTATTTATGTATTCAAATTTCTTTCTCTCTCACTCTCTATATACATGCATACATACATACATCTGATTATGTCATATAGATATTGTATATAACATAAAAAAACATAAGCTATGTGAAAAAAGCCATGTAGCTGGAGGACAAATAACATACATATTTTAAATCTGCTTTTTATTTAATAAACATAACTAAATATTTTCAAGTATGCAAGACCTGCTCATCTGATCATATATATGTATATGATTAATTAATTCAAGTATTTATAGTATTTACAACTTTTATTTCTGGCACCGTTGAGGAGAGACTATATATATATACACATATCAAGTACTTAAAAGAGCCCTTAGAAATAAATAGAGATACATAGGGCCTGATTTATTAAAGCATCCTCCCCGGCCTTGAAAAGCTTTATTAAATCAGGCCCAAATCTATGTACTAAACATGTTCAAAGTTTTAGTTATATTTATTTTTGTTTTTGAGTTTAGATACATTTTGGGTGTATACCCTAAACTTCCCACGCAATGGTCCTTAAAGCTCTTCAAGGTTCGAGAGGATACACTTTTATCAGTGAATCTGGGTGATTCAGCAAGCCTGGAATGGATCCAGGATTCAAAATATTTGCTGGTGAATAGAAAATGATTTTAAGAAATCTATTCTAGGTTTTCTGTATCACCCAGCTTCACTGATGAAAGTGTATCCTTTCCAGTTTGCATACATCAAGCTCAATGACACCATTAATATAGTTATCTATAGATTTACATTTTTTTGTGTAAAATCCAACCCTACTGTTTACCAAATCTTAAACATATCAGATATTCCTACTGCATATAGTTGTAAAAGGCAACTGATTAAGAGGTTATATTGACTGAGAAAATGCTTCCTTCCGTGTGCAGCAGATTGATTATATAAATCTGCTACCATGATCTCAGGCAGAACTTTTGGCAGATAAAAAAAGTACACATACACTCTCTAAATATATTAATATGTTGGCCCACAGCATTATAAATGAATGCCAAGTAAGTACCGGGATTTGATTAGGTATCAACCTATTGCAATTTTTTGTATAGCGGTGCAATGCAAAGAGCATATCCATAGGCAGAGAAAGGAGAGTGACGGATAAACTCATTGATTTGCTGCTTCTCCTTTTAATGTCTGGTCACAAGGTATGGTGGATATAAGTAAAAGTAAAAATGTAGCAGGAAAAGATCAGGTCCTTTACAATACCAGGCAGGACAGTTTTGTATGCTTCACTCATATGTATAGATGTCAGAACAGATCTGCTCATTGCTAATTTAGTTTTTTCTCTTTTTTTAATACAGCTTTAGAGAAGAGGTGGCAGTTCAGCAAGCTTTTGATTATGAAACGTGTTTGCTATTTTGCATCTCATTTAAACAATGCTTGAGGCTGATTTTAAATATGTAAAGTGTCTGTTATTTTTTTCTTAACATGATCTGTGCAGTACATGTGATATGAAATAAACTCTGTGGATATTATTATTTATCCTGACACATCTCCCTGAGGGACGGCACTGGAACATCTCTAGAGCTTTTCAAGAATACATTTCAATAAGTGAAACAAACACTTTTTTGCTTTTTCACTGTCTGGACAACATCTCCAATAACAGTCAAAACATGGGAGGAATCTTAATGTGGGGTGAGAGATTTCATTGTCAACTTGAAGGCAACCTCTGGGACTTCTTATCAGTGCACACAATCAGCAGTAATATATAGCAAAGTCTGTACACAATAACAAAAGGTAGAGAAAAAACCCTCAGCTGTATAAAATAATATAAACTCATGACAATGCAAAGTTGCACTGGGAAAATTTTGTTTGCAGAGGCACCAAATGTGTGGATTTTTCTAATGACCATAAATCAAAACAAAACAAGAAAACTATATACTGGCATATTTTGTAAAGAGGTGTAAAATACAACTAGATTTGAACTTATAACTATAACAGCAGCCAACAACATTTATTTAAAATATTGCACATGCATTATTCATATTTACCACTTGCATCCAGCAGGTAGTACATTCATTGCCACTCTACAAGCTATACGTTATGAACAGCCTGAATAGTTTATGTAATGAACAGACTTGAATAGTAAGCTATCAATTTACACAGCTGAATGAGTAAGTAGCCCCTCTCTGGCTCTGCTGCAAGTGAGACAGTAAGAACATTTTTTTTTCTAAAACATTACTAACTTTTCTCTCTGTGTACAAGTTGGTCACTGTCTGAATCCAATCCAATGACCCATTCACAATTGTGCAATTGTGTAACAACACACTGCAAAAAAATCATCTTGGGGTGTGCTGCAAAAATGCACCTTTTTTGGTACATTTGATAGCCCATTCTAATAAATAGTCTAAAGGCAATAAACATCAGACTTCTGAAAATAGGGACATTTTTAATGGATATCTGTGGCATTACAGAAAGAGAGAGATGATTAAAGAGATCTGACTGGTTACTGTTAGATGGGAGGACATAAAGAATTGCAAGGGTCACATTGAGCACAATAGGCCTGATTTATTAAAGCTCTCCAAGGCTGGAAAGAATACACTTTTATCAGTGAAGCTGGGTGATCCAGCAAACCTGGAATGAATCTGGTCCAGGATTCAAAACATTTGCAAGCAAAGTGCAAATTACCTTGAAAGAATCCATTCCAGATTTTCCGGATCACCCAGCTTCACTGATGAAAGTGTATTCTCTCCAGCCTTGGAGAGCTTTAATAAATCAGCCCCATTAACCTAACTAGACCATTTTTAAAAATGAAACTGGAGTTACAAACGTTTCTGTTATGATGACATTATTGTATATTCAGTTGTTTCTTCATGTTATATTACATAAGGTCCAATGTGTTTACTTGGATGTTCTTATATTTAGTTTTCAGTTTGTAGTGTCACAGTTTGTCCATGGAAATGAAAAGTTGTGTTGGGTCAAAGGGAAAAGAGGTATTTCCTAGGATTACCACATTCTGCTTTGAAATTCATGTTTTTTAGGAGATTTAGAATTCTCATTCCCATGCAAGATGTCCATTACCTTCATGTTGGAGCTTTCCAAGCTATAAGGGTAGGAGGGTGCCAAAGGGAAATTTCCCCAAAGGTACATGCACAGCAAAAAAACTAGCAGGGGTCCTACTCTATCTGAAAAAAAAAGTTTGGGCTATACATACTTTTAGATAGCAGTGAAAATGTGTTTTTTACAAAACATAATGTAGGTTTAAAGTATTGATTTCATTATAAAGCATACTTTTCAACACAAAAGATATCCATACCTAATCCGTACATTTACTGAAGTGTGCCAAATACAAGAATAGAATTTTATCACAGAGCTCATTTTTGACCGAATGAACAGTGATACATGCCAATGACTTTAAAAAACTTCAGGACATAAAGTCCTAAATACCTCATATATCAATCCTTCAATAATAAGTTAATAAACCTTACTACAAAAAGCTATAAAATAAGCTATAAGCTTAACATATATAAATATTTTACAGTAGCTTCAACTGATCTGTTCATACAGAAAGAAAAGAAATACATTTTTGCAACATGTTTTCAACATCTGAAAATAATTTGTAACTTTGCTGTTTTTACATTTCTTTATCATCTTTCAGATATGACAAGTCACTTTCTGACACCGCTAAGCTCCTGTAAGCCAAGCAGCTGGAGGTCATAGTGTTCCTCTCTAGGTCAAACAGAGACATTCACATCTTTTACATTGATTCACATGGTGGATGCTGTTCAATAGAAAAGCAATGATTTGAGTAATTGTTTCATTCTGAACAAAAGCATGCTTGCCAACTCTGAAGGTAAATCTAGTTACAGGATATCCAATGTGTTCTCTATAGATATAGAATACTTTAAGCCTGTCCAGGGGTCATTGTCATGAAGGAAAATGTAATCATAAGGACAAATAGTAAATATATACAGCACAAGTAAATTCTCCTTTGAGGGAATTAGAAGCATTTGACAATTGCCTATATACTGCCTAACTGCAGATCATGTAGCCCAGGGCAAAGTGTTGGACACTACCATAAATGTGGTCTTCTTTAGATAATTCTGAGACATGAGTAGTCTATGGAAGAGGCTTGCACACGATATTATACAGAAGTTACATAAATCAGCCAGGCAGGCTTGTCTTGCAAACTGCATTTTCCATCTGGCCCATAGAAAAGCCTATAAATGCATCTCCATCACCAAGCCCTTTCTGCTAACAGTCTGCACATTCATGCACATCTGGACACCATTTTTCTATTGTTCCATTCCATGCCTTGTGTAACTATTATATTGCAAACACATACCAATATCATGATTTAGTACAAATTCTTACAACAAGGCACTTTCAGAGATCATCACCTACATTTTAAAGCTGAACTTCAGTTATCATCTAAAGTACCATTAAACCTTTATCTGCTTCTGTAGTATTCTTTTGTATTTTTAGAAATGATCTTGACCCTGTATAGAGTATTCTATCTTCTTATCCCTTGTGACACCATTACAGGGGCTGCAAAATCTTTATAGTCAGGAGCCAGGGGAGGAGTCCACAGTTTCTGCCTGCCTCTGTAACTAGTATTCAATTAGCGGCAGGGATAGGAAAGTGCGGAGGAGGCAGGGACAATTCCCTATGATGAGCTGGTCTCCAATTTTTGATGCCTTTGGTATAGCCATTACACATTGCCCTAGGTGATTCCTACTCATAGGAAAACATTGTTCACTGTTATGTCTAGATTAAATTGTATTTCTAACAGGTCCACCCTTTTTGAAGCAATTTACAGTGCTGGCTAAAAGCATTTTCCACATTTTCATAGCATACCTCTCTGTATGTAGCGGTTATACCTATTTTGTTCCAGACACTAAGAGAGGACTCTTCCCTGTGGTAATGGCCTTAAAGTAAACAATTTTGCAACAAGTACACTACATGGAGAGCTTATGTATTTATATGCAGTTAATATACCCACACATAATAGTCTCAGAGAGAATAAATTCCATTCAATTAATCTTTCCTCTTTGCTAAGATCCCCATAGCCCTGATTAATTTAATTGTGCTTTGCATATATTTCTGGTTTATATCTATACAAGGGATACAAATCCTCATCACTGATATAGTGGGAGATGTGGTTAAGTATCAAAGTATATGTGCTATGGGGTGGAGAAATTGCAACAGATTAAGTGAAAATGTTGTACAGATGGGCATTGAGCAAAGACATTATTTTGAGAAATAAAAATTTAGTGTCCATTAAAGCTACATAAAACATAATAGAAGTAAACAATTTTTGAATTTTAAAATATTTAGCATGTGTTATTAAAATATTGTTATTCTGTTTGTTTTCTTAAAAAAACAACCATTTTTAATATACAGTTGGGTCTATAAATATTTGGGCAGGGACAACTTTTTTCTAAATTTGGTTCCGTTCATTACCACAATTAATTTTAAATGAAACAACTCAGGTGCAGTTGAACTGCAAACTGTCAGCTTTAATTTAGTGGGTTGAACAAAAAGATTGCATAAAAATGTGAGGAACTAAAGCCTTTTTTTAACACAATCACTTCAATTCGGGGGGGGGTCGGTGGCGGTCTGTGCTTGTATATGGAAGATTTAGACAACATGCGGTCAAAGGAGCTCTCCATGCAGGTGAAACAAGCCATCCTTAAACTGAATAAAAAACCCATCCAAGAAATTGCTACAATATTAGGAGTGGCAAAATCTACAGTTTGGTACATCATGAGAAAGAAACAAAGCACTGGGGAACTCAGCAACACCAAAAGTCCTGGACATCCACGGAAGACAACAGTGGTGGATGATGGCAGAATATTTTCCATGATGAAGAGAAACCCCTTCACAACAGCCAACCAAGTGAACAACACTCTCCAGGAGGTAGGCGTATCAATATCCAAGTCTACCATAAAGAGAAGACTGCATGAAAGTAAATACAGAGGGTGCACTGCAAGGTGCAAGCCACTCATAAGCCTCAAGAATAGAAAGGCTAGATTGGACTTTGCTCAAAAAGATCTAAAAAAAGCCAGCACAGTTCTGGAAAAACATTCTTTGGACAGATGAAACCAAGATCAACCTTTACCAGAATGATGGCAAGAAAAAAGTATGGCGAAGGCGTGGAACAGCTCATGATCCAAAGCATAGCACATCATCTGTAAAACATGGCAGAGGCAGTGTGATGGCTTGGGTGTGCATGGCTGCCATGGCACTGGGACACTAGTGTTTATCCATGATGTGACACAGGACAGAAGCAGCCGAATGAATTCTGAGGTGTTCAGAGACATACTGTCTGCTCAAATCCAGCTAAATGCAGTCACATTGATAGCGAGGCGTTTCATATTACAGATGGACAATGACCCAAAACATACAGCCAAAGCAACCCAGGAGTTTATTAAAGCAAAGAAGTGGAATATTCTTAAATGGCCAAGTCAGTCACCTGATCTGAACCCAATTGAGCATGCGTTTCACTTGTTGAAGACTAAACTTCGGAAAGAAAGGCCCACAAACAAACAGCAACTGAAAGCCGCTGCAGTAAAGGCCTGGCAGAGCATTAAAAAGGAGGAAACCCAGCATCCGGTGATGTCCATGAGTTCAAGACTACAGGCTGTCATTGCCAGCAAAGGGTTTTCAACCAAGTATTAGAAATAAACATTTTATTTTCAGCTTTTTAGTTCGTCCAATTACTTTTGAGCCCCTGAAATGAAATGATCGTGTTAAAAAAGGCTTTAGTTCCTCACATTTTTATGCAATCTTTTTGTTCAACCCACTGAATTAAAGCTGAAAGTCTGCAGTTCAACTGCATCTGAGTTGTTTCCTTTAAAATTAATTGTAGTAATGTACAGAACCAAAATTAGAAAAAAAGTTGTCTCTGTCCAAATATTTATGGACTTAACTGTAGATTCCAGCATAACTTTGCACTGCAAGCACAAATACATAATTCTTTCTTGTACTCTGTAAGATTTCCTCAGTTTATTTAAATGTGTCCATTTCTGATTACACTCACCAAAGACTGTCCTTGCAGGCACAGATTCCCTATTCAACCAGAATGACACCTGAGACAAGATGACGGTCATGATGCAAGGGAGATAGGTCTGAATCACAAAATAACCAATTTTTCGCTTCAAGTGAAAATGTGTTGTCATGACTGTGTATTCTCCTGCCAGACAGAAACATTCCAAATGAGAATTCAATTCACATTGTCCACAGTATATAGACTGGGTTACTGAATAACAAGGCACACAAAAAGTACAGCATGCACCATAGTGTATACTCAGCTTAAGTAAGGAAAAGGATTATGGAAAAAAATATTATCAAGTAATAAAATATAAATTAATATTAAAGGGTAAATCAGGTTGATTTAAGGGGGTCAATCATTAAAGTATTACCACACAACAACCAATTCTTCTTTTACTTTCAGTATTTTCAATTATTCACATAACAAGGTAATATTTGTGGTTTGCATGCTGCTACATGCTTAATAGTGATCTTTCTCGGCACAACGTTTTTGTATCCCCAACATACCTACAAAAAATACTTAATCTATGTATCTTAATTAAGGTTCTTTTCTTCAAAAGCCACTACTTTAGTCATGGCCACTGCAAGTATTCTCTTCTGGGTGTTTGAACTGCTGTCCCCACATAAACCCATTGTTCCTCTCAGGTCATAAATGCTGTGTGATGGAGTCAGCAGGTGGTCAACCCAAAAGACCTGTGAATACTTGAAAAATGAGGAGGAGCAGTGAAATGTTTCTAGAAAAGGGCCATCAGAAATATATGAAAACTTCTTTTAGGTATGTTGCATCTACAAGTGGCCCTGTGTCATATTTGCCACATTTTGTTGGAAACTTTGCCCAGGCATCATCCAAGCTTAGTGCCCGCTTTCTGCAATGCTACATGGACTGAAGTTAACAGCCTAAATGATTTACCATAATTTAATTCTTCATACCTTTATGGTTCTTGACTGTGTTCAGAAATGACACAGACACAGATCACACCCTGATGCAGCTTCTAAACTTTGGACAAATTTACAGTGTTGCAGTCTGATAACTTGAGATGAGGAAATACTTCCTCGTGCCTGTAGAAAACTACTGCTTGTAGAAGACAAGCTAAAATATTTTATTTTGTTAATGATAAAAGTACACACGTTTTAAAAATCTTTTAATGTTGCCGTATATTGTGGTATGTTAAGAACTTATTTATACAGACTTGTAAAGTTACTGCAAGAATGCATGTTTCCATAATAACAGGGACCACTTACACCACCAACGAAGTCCAACCAAATCAATATTGGAAAAGCCTTACCCTTATATCAATAAGATCCAAGTTTTTTTGAGCATCCTTCATCTCCATATAATATATATTTATAAGTATATTTAAACAAAATGCTATTTTCTGTTAAAATTAGACTTTAAATATTGTTTTAAAAAGCAGCTTATGGGAAGGAATATATATTATTACAATGTTACAATGTTAATATAAATGATTCAGATATTACAGTAAGCATTTTATGTTTTAATTTTTTCGTACCTAGGCAATTCTCAAATGCTAAAATGGAAAAGCAGCTGCTAGATTGGCTGAGTAAGCTGCCAGCAATATACTAGTGCAACTCACAATATACTGAAATATTTTGGTAGCTATGCACAGAATTTATAGAACACTGTTTTTAGGTACAAAATGGGCCAACAAGCTGCATAACTCATTTCTGCTTTTTTATAGAGAAAACCACAGCTGCTTCAGAGTCAAACTGTTTGATTGAATTATTCATGTAATATATTTTGCACAAACAAACACAACAAAATGAAATTACTTTGATTAAAGCGAATTAACTAACCTGTGCTTGACTTAATAGTTTCTTTACCAACTAAATGACCTAAGAGGACATATTGATTTAATCTTGAGCCATCTGGTGCTACCACAACGGACTCTGTGGCATTGCGTGTCCATACATATGTCACTTCTGAGGTTGTATAAGCATCTGTAAAAGAAAAATATACATTTAGTAATATTAGTCTTGTTGTTAGCCCAACTAATAATTCCCTCTGCAAAATGGACAGCAACACCTATAATGATGGTATCTTTTGTTAGTTTGGGTATCACATCCTAGGGAACTTTTCTGTAATGTAATGTGTAATGTGTCACCACTATAAAAATACAAGTAAATAAGATACAACTCCACATCATAAATAATAAAAAATATTGCAACACAAAGCAATCCAATAAATATGTGACCAATTATATATCAAGACACTATCAGACAAACCATCTTAGTTCTGCATCAGAAGTGCAATGTTGCTACTTTCACACAGTGGAAAAACAAATTTTGTGGACTATAGCAATATTTTGGAGAACGCAACTAAACAGGCAGTAATTTACAGCTCACACATACAGTTACATCTGCTCATGGTAATCCCATGTTTTTTATGTCTTCAAAATGCATGTCAAAGCATTCCACTTACTTACCCCCCCATAATTTTTTCACTTAGCTTGTTTATTTCAAGGGCAGATACTGGGAGGTTGGTTCCTTTTAAATTATACACACCCCCAAAACATCATCTCCTAAAAGCCCGTTGGGACTTGAGAAAAAGCAATGTGTTGTCAGGAAGTTATTAGCTTACTTGACATTGCATGGTCTGTTTAATAAACATGGAAAAAGGTCCATGTAATAACGAAGTATACTAAATGTGTTTTCCCCAACATAAACTTTAAGATACCACTAGTCCTATTTATATAGCCACCCACTCATTATCAGACAAAATGATTAAATACATAAGACCATTGAGTAAAGGTTCACTTACTATTCTATTTGACTCTTAAAAAACAATTACTCTTCCAATGATGCTGTCCTTTCAAATGCTTTCTTGCCTTTGTTCTTCCATCAGAGCTTAAAGTCCAAACCCTGTGTACTATCAGATTCTAATATTGATGGTGCTTACACAAGGTAAAAGACTATCCCCTCTCTCACATGACCGTGTTCAGTCACTTCATCTGAATACTGTGGCATCATTGCATCTTTGGAGAATGAGAAGAAACATCAAATATTCCCTAATGGCTGCAACAGTGATATGAAGTATGGAAAGTTACAGTATCAGTGGATGGTGGGGTAAATAGGGGATTTTTTTAAAACTAACTTGTAGACCCTGTTGCTGACCCTATCAATCTTTCCAATTCAAAGAAAACCAAGTTTTTTGCATATGAAACACACATGGATCTTTGTCTGCTTTCCTTCTTCCAATTCTGGGTGCCAGTGAATGCACTATAGTACAGTTGGTTTCTAAGGATAACAATAACTTAAAAAAGCTGAACTATGGGCAGATATAAACAAACACCCATAAAACCAATTATGCATCCATATTTGTATTAGGCACTGGTTCTCTTAATACCATCCTTTCATGTGCTTCCCCACCACTCCATTACCCTGAAACATTGCTGAGTGTAATACCCTGTGTAAACTCAATATTGGTTAGTATTACAGATTACACAAATTTATTTATCTATACCCCTTTATTATTTAACAGACTTGCAGAATGGCTAATCAGGCTCAAGCAGTGGATCTTGGAAATAAAGGAAGCTCACTTGCTCCTCTATACCCAGAAATGCTGGACATTTCTTAGCACTTTTGCAGATAAGAAAGTGAAGTGGGAATGAACTAACACTTTTAGTTGGTGGGGTGGCTTCCTATTCCACACATTTACTATTATGCTCTAAAAGAGAAATTCATTTTTTTAAATGTACTTTAAATACCTAAATCTTTGATTCAATCTGCTTAATCCCCAGAACTGCTTACCTGAATGAAGAAGACAGGAATGACCTCTTTAGTGTGCTCCTGTCACTTTGTTGCCTAACCATAGACTAAAATAAATCCTCGATCAGGCTGTAATACTTAACATTACTGTAGTTTGAAGTGAGGTGCAGAGGGAATCTGAGTGACAAGGCTGAATCAAATTCCAAACCCTTTGGCAGGTAGAACTATTCAGATATAAGCATTTCAGCTGTGTTTTTTGTATATAGCTTTTGGCTTGAGTTCAGCTTTTTTAATGTCTCATTCTACAGTCTGTTTTGCAGGCAGAATGTTGGAATCAGTGGTCAGTGGCATTTAAATTATTTCTATTTTTTTCAATCATAAGAGCGGAGCAGGTCACAGTGAGTTCACTTGTATGGTCAATGTTTGCAGGAAAATCGAGGGGATGTTTCCCTTAAAAAAACTTACATATGCCCTTACATATGCCTTTGTAGAACTGCATTACATCAGGGAGGAATTTATGAATCAAGATATAACCTAGTAGTAAATTTGTTCCCCAGTCTGTCTCACTGCTTCTATTAAGCACTGCCTTGCTGTGTAACAAAATTAATAAATGTTCCCCACAGAGTCTGACTGTTGCCTCACTGGTACATATACATCTAAGGTCATATTTTGAAAACAGATCTCTTTCAAGAAATTCAGCTATACTGCAGTATAAAGGAAATGTATTTTTATACATACATATTCTTGCACATAAATGTTTTGCCTAATGCTTTTAAAGCCGGAAAGCCGAACACCGCCATCTTCCTGTCTCCTTTCTCCTTCTGGCTACATAATCCGATCTCGCAATGCACAGGCACGAGTTCGGGTGATGTAGTCTGCTGTAAATGGAAAAAAAAGAGTGCCGAACGCACAATTCCCATTACAGAAAAAAGCCCATTCTACGCATGTCCAAAATCAAGCACGCAAGGAAGGAGCAGCCAGAAGCCTTCTGCCGTGGCAGTAAAAACAGAAAGGGAGGGGCTTCACCCTTTTTTAAAAAAAATAAAAAAATGTTTTACTTTACATAAAAGGGTTGTCTAGAGACAGTATTTGGAGTCTTAGGCTGATTGCAAATGTGCTGTAAAACAAAATGATTTACTGAACTCCAATTCATTCAAAAGGAGGATGGGAACCCTTTTGTGCTTCTGGACACAACATTTGACTTGCTTTTCCTCCCCTTGGAGGAAGAATTGTGCAGTTTTGAAAAGTATATAAAAAAAAAGCCTTAGATAGATTTTCACATTTTAAAGGCTCATTTTTTTTCTTTAAATGAAAGAAATCCGGTGTTTACAAAGGTCAATCACTTGTCCGCATTGTGACTCATCCTTTACCAGACGCTCTGTCCAAAATTTTATTTAGACAAACTGCCTCAAACCCAAAATTCTGCTGTCACCATAGCGCTCACGTATTAGTGCAGAAATCCTGATGTCAGGAGGTTATTGTGTACCTGTATCATTTAAAATAAATAATTTCCAGTTAACAGTGACTAATATTTACTTACTGGACAGAGTGTGTTCACTTTCAAAGTGAATTTTCACTTGTGCTAGTTAGTAAATGAGGTGAAACAGTGACAATTCAATTTGCAATAAATAACCAATCAGGTTAAAGGAAAAGTAAAAAAAAAAGGATTTTTGCTAATAATCCGATGTTTTTTCCTGTATGCTAACTCATCTCTGCCACATATCTTGCTTTAAAACATCTTTAAAAATACTGAACAAAATATTTAAAATCAGTGTAGATTTTGCCTTAGGTATGTACTAAAAAGAAGCCTAAGTGTTTATTTTTTCTTTTTTATATTCACTGTTTTTCTGCAAAAGCCTATTCTATTTTTTTTATTCAGTCTGTGAATTATTTTACCTTTCTATTATATTCCAGCTGTTCTGTTGTTTGGGAGGAAGACTTTGTATATAAGTAAGAATAATAATTGTATTTTTACCATGGATTTGCACACAAACTTTGCTACATATATTCAGAGCGAGGAATGTTTTACGAGTGAGTGAGGAATGTTTTACGAAAATTGGGAAAAAGTTATCTACAGAAGTGAAGAACTTGCAACTTGTCCGTAGCAGACAATTGTTGCAATCAGGCTTGTATGGCAAATAATTGCTTGCTGGAAAAATTAATAAATTACCATCAATGATAATATTAATTAAAGTGGATACTCAACAGGCTAGATAACAGAAATATATACAGTATATAAAGAATGAGAGCAAACTGTGTAATCTGTGGAGTAAAATAATCATGTTAATTTTTTCATCTTTAGTCTGATGACCAAAATCACCACTTGCAATGTGAAGTATATCAATCACCAACCAATGGGAGCTTGATCACTGTGTACCTAAATAATGTTATTATTTACCTTAACATTCACAAAAACGTACTGTACTCCTTTACCAATTACATACCAGTATAAAGTAAAACCACATCACAAATAAATATAAACTTACATAGACTTTTATGGTGCATTCTCAGTTTGTTTACCCAAACAAAGGAGAAAAGTACAAAGCAGAAAATACAAATTTAAAGGTGGTAAACTCTGCCTTTTGTGTGAATATTACATTTGCACAGTAATTTTTTAGAGTCATCTATTCTAATAAAGAAAAATAAAAAAACAATATCTATTAAAGATGAAGTTTAACCTCCCTAGCGGTTCTTTTCTTTCCAGTTTTATATGTCTAAAAGCGGTACATTGTTTTTCATGAAAATATATTCTACAGTATAATATAATAGTATAAGTATAATAAAGTTTGAAACAAAAAATCATGTAAAAATAATAAGTTGAATAAATAAAAAAATTTATAAATTTAAAAAAATATATAGATTTTTAAAAAAAATACATATTATACCCATACTAATATATATACTGTAAAATAAATGTTCTTGAAAACAATGTACTGCTACAGTTATTTTGTATTGAATGCAATACAAATGGATTTTGAATTTCAACGTGTTTCACCGGAGTTCCGGGCAACGTACACACGCACCAACAACACCGGGAACTCCGGTGAAGCACCGGGAAATCGGACGCAGAAGTCGGCCAGAAGAAGACGGAGATCGCAGCGATGGACGACGCAGGACGCCGGGGGATAAGGTAAGGCTCTATTTACTACCCTTCCCATAGGATTACCGACCTCGAGTGTGACTCAGGGTTACCGCTTTTAGCAACTTTTTTCTACCCTGAGTCACACTCGGGGTTACCTCTAGGGAGGTTAATAAAAAATAAAAAATGCAATAGCCTCCTGCCATTGCATATGTAACATACTTCTGCTAACACATTAGATATACAATACAACGCCCCCTTCCCCCAACAAGCAAGGAAGCCCCGTTCGTATCTAGAAGTTGTCCATATGTCAGATGTCCTTAACTCGGGAACTACCTGTAGCTGTGTACAGAGATAACAAAAAAAAAAAACTGAGGCTGGATTTGCTGCAGGAAAGATGTTATTTCATTTGCCATTGTCTGCTTAGGTGATCTTTTTAAGTTCTGAAATATTCACCAGCTTCATGAATAGCTGTAAAAATGATTTTAAAAGGCTAATCAAGCTTGTCTGGATTCCTTTATGGACAAGGCCCTAGAGAGGAAATATTGGGTGATTCCCACACCCTACCCAGCACCCAATGCCAGATGAGCGGGTCCACCTCTGAGACCTTTTTTCGCAGTCCAGTAAAGTTTTGTCAGCTGAGTGTGCCTAAAATGCAGCTAATGTGCTTTGTCAGGGAATAAGTACAATACAGCTAATGTGCTCTGTCAGGAAATGCCTACAGCACAGCAAGTGTGGAACTCCCATAGCACTCTAATGTTCTTTTTTATACAGTGCTAGAAGCAAAGCATGCTTTATCAGGGATTTTCCCGCAATAAAGCAAATGCACTTCGTCATGGAACACCCATGTTGCAAACATTGTATGGTTCCTCAGATAATTCCTACAGCAAAACTCGCTTCGTCAGCAGGCCTGGACCAGGATTTAAAAAAGCCCTTTAAGAGTACAGATAACACATGTAGTCTGGATAAATACCCATGAAAGTGAACATTCTGAACCAATTTTTTTTATAAACTTAACCACAGCGTGTGTAGGAATAAAACTTAAAAAAACAACAACCAGAGAAATAAGATTATAAAAATGCTACTGTTGCAACAACTCCCAATCTTTCCTAATATTGGTCTCCATGCAACATGTTGTTTAAATGCCAAGCTGAATGATTAATTCTTAGAGATTTCTTTTTGATTAACCTCAAAGTCATGTCCCATGGGCGACTCTGCTGCCAGTGATACAGCGTAAGTCATGCGGGAGAGCCGTTCACTACTTATTGTGTAATCACTCCCTTGCTGGCCACAATCTCAGTCACTGGAGACAAGACCTAGTTTACAGGGTAGAAATTTCACAGGAATTAGAGCGAGGCCTCCTGGCAATTCTGACACTGGAAAAAAAGTGGCCACATGGCATCCATTACGTCTCTTTACAGTTTTTAAACAAGAAGTTTTAAGAATTCGAGTGGTAAATCTACAACATGCAATATATGTGTAATGTAAAATGCAATACAATAGTATAATATATACTATATATGTGAGATAACAATCTATGTATTGAACACTGCAATAACAACAAAAATGTGCGCACACTAGAATAAGACTATAGTTTCCTATAAAGGAAAGCAAAAAGGACTAAGCAATGTCTGCTTCTGCAGTTTTTTTACTGCTGTAGTAACCAGGGGACAGTTATCCTAAATAAGTACATTTTATTTAAAAATTGAACATCCAGTATATTATAGGGACAATAAGGAGAACCTACTTTTGCCTAAACTGTCCCTTGAAAATTCTACCATTTGCCCTAAATGTCTCCTAAAAATAGCAAAGCACTTCTTGACATGAAACTGTCCCTGGCATATTTCTATTCTATAGCCTAATATCTGTATATAGGTAGTCCCAGAGTGAAGGACATCTGACATATGGACGACTCCTAGATATGGGGCTTCCCTGCTTGCTCATGTGCAGGACAGAAGCTTAATAAGGGGCAGTTCACATGACTTGCAGAAAAATTTTTGCTAAACACAGCTAAGGTTGTGAGTGATCTTAAGAGCTTAGCTGTTCTGCAAGCTCTTGTAACTCCTTAATGACTTACTGTCTTGTAACTCCTTAATGACCAAGAAAAACTCAGCAGTTGTTTCTTTTAGCATATCAAAGCACAGCTTGCTCCAGAAGTTAATAAATGTCTAGGCTTTGCTTTGTTTGTGATTAACTCACACTAAGGATTTTATATAGTAACTGACACCACGATGCCTGATATTATGTTGAGACAAACATCTGTCCTAATTGCATTTATTAAAATAATATACCTGTTCCAACTTACATACAAATTCAACTTAAGCACAAACCTACAGTCCGTCTCATATGTAACCCGGTATCTGCAGTGTGAAGTCTAAGGCACATATGCCTCTGACTATTAGACTTAGGAGATACGGTGTTTTCAATACTATGCTTCCCACTGTTTTCCTTGCTGGAGAAGTAGCTGTAGATCTCCATTTTCTGTTTTTTTATTCTGTGGATCCTCCACTTTCTCTCCTGCTGCTTCCTGATTCTCATCATACTATTCTTTAGGAGGACAGCTTTAGCATGCAGAAGTAAAGTCTTGCTCCTCTACCAAGAAAGCCTCCCCCACAAAGAGACACACTGTGAGTGAGATAAACTATGGAAATCATTATTGAGAAAAAGATCAATCACAAGGAGGCTATTGAAATTAAAGATGATCAGTGATTTTTTTCTTGTCTTTTTTGGGCACCTTTCCCATAGTAAAAGACCTTTTTAACAAGAATGACTGGAGATTTATGACCTAAAAAGGCTTAGACTAACCCCCAAAAATGTCATATCTATTTCTGGGTTCCAAACATTTACACTCCCTTGAATATGGCCCACTTTTTAATTTAAGTAATGGAAGTATCAGTTTAGGCAGTGTCACGTGGTAAGTCTGATCTGATCTGTACTGAAATTCAGAAAATGATACATTCACAGATAAAAGTACAAATGGTCATCTTTATGCAAGGATATATATATATTATTAATTATTATTAATAATAATTCTTTTGCAATGAATAGCAATCCATAATTGTGTCTGCACCCATAAATGTAATAATGACACAAAACAAGCCAGTATATTCTAATTAACAAATGACCTTCAAACAAAGACAGGAAAATACTTACAGCTGCCAAATTTTAATGGACAGGCATGAGCATCCATAGGAAAATCTTCCAGATGCATAGGGCATTCAGCTTGGACGGTCAGCCTAAAAAGCAAAAGGATGAGAAACAATAAGTTTTTATTCTTGAAGATTAATTCAAAAGGGAAATCAACTCCACAACCCAGCAGAAGATTGCAGCCACTGAGATAAACCTGTTCTGTTCTAATAACATCATTAACATTTAAACCTGCTCTTTTAATTTCCATTTTATGTGCCTCTTCAGCAGACGCTCGAACCACCTAAATATTGCAAATAACTATCATAGCTTGCATATTTTATAGCAATTCACCAAACTATTAGCGATTGTCATATGAATGTACTGGTATCTAGATGTTGAGCTTATTGGAAACAAATTAAGCAGAGGGGTTTTTGTTTTAGCTGAAATGAAAAAAATGTTTTACAAGAAATACCTGAACCAAATTGTACTGCAAAACAATTGTACTGTGATCGAAATGCACACTGATTTCATAATATGCTCCACTGGTTTACAAAACATACCGTCCAAATTAGAAAAATGTACATAGTGCTGTAAAAGCAAAGTCTCTTAAAGAATATTTAGGAAATATTTTTTTATATTTAGATTATTAATAGATTTTTACCACAGGTGGCTGAAATTGAGAAAGATTGGTATTATTTAAATGAAAAACTGCCAAATGACATTAAATAAATAGCTATATTCAAAAATGTATGCTACCCGAAGATAATATATATTCCTTCTAAAACAGAACAAATGATCCCATAATCGCAGTAATTAAGAGATAATAATTACAATGGTTCCCTAAATGTTGATCAAGGGAAAAGTCCTACATATCTGTAAGAATATTTATGTGAAAGATTACCACTTAAGGCTCTATTTATAAAACAGTGAACCTCACATTCCTTCAAACATTCCCTACAAGGATACAATTACTGCCCTTGAAACACACGGAAGATTCCCACAAGGGGATGTTTGAGGGAATATCTGATTCTCTGTTTTATCAATAGAGCCTTTAATGCTTTTCACAAACTTTAAAGGGCTTAACAAATAGAAAGGAAGTAATGAGCAAAGAGGCAACGAAAACACTGCTGAGACATAAAACCACTGACTGATGATTTGAGAGCCATATAACATTAGCAGGAAAGATGAGAAACACCACAAGAAAGATGAGAGAAAGTGTACAACTAAATCTTTAGATCACATAGAGAACAATGAAATGGGATTATACCATGACTACGTATTGCTATAGTTATCCATACCAAGTTCATTTTGCATTTTGAGAGCCATGCAAATAATTGTTATGTCCCAAAACACTACACAGATACAGCCCTTAAGTTGTATACAGCTATTTTAGACTACTTAGGTCTCATAAGTGTAGGAAAACAAAGCACTTAGAATCTAGAAATTTATCATGCACGTAGCCAAACAGCTCTCCAATACTGCACAGTACAGAATTGTCTTTCTGCCAACATATGGGATTTTCATTCATCCATTAACTGGATAATTAAAGGGCAACACAATTTATTGCATGAACATTCTTACGTCCTTTAGTAGCCTTAATGATTTATTGGGGTATTAATAGCCTTTGGCAATTATATGTAGATAAAATGAATGTATAACCCCAGGGTTCCTCCAGGGGTTATTAGAGGTTCCTGGGACTGTGGCTAATTTCCGTCTCATTTGAGGATGATCGCATAGTTCTGGGACCAACACCACTTGGTAGAGCCACATGTATGGACCTGATTTATTAAAGCTCTCCAAGGCTGGAGAGGATACACTTTCATCAGTTACTAACAGAAAGCAAATCACTTTTACATAATCCATTC
>NC_092860.1:125084137-125087851 GCF_032062135.1 Pyxicephalus adspersus | reverse complement strand
AATCATTTATAGTGAGCTTTTTTAGTTCCTCCTGGTCATCATGAGCTAAATGCCTCTCCTAGTCATTCATTACAGAATTCATTATTTATCCAAACAGTGCTATGTATTTTAGTAATTTATAGATCATAATGCAATCTCTGCTTTGTGTGTAGTGGTTAGTGGGGCTCACTATGCAATTATAGTCTCAAATAAAGTCTCTTCAGTAACTAACAGCAAATTTATTTTTGTGTTAGTGTTCAGGAATGCATGTTACAAATTGTCATATGTACTGTGTTAGTTTGTAGTTCACTGCTGCACAACATGGGGAATAATTAGTGTGGGGCTTTTAGCTCTAAAAACATGAGAAATCAAGTTCCCTGTCCCTTAACCTCTAACCCCTAGTCATTAATCAGACATTAAAACCTAATTCTAACACAGGCTCTAATGTAAACAATTAACCTAACCCTTATAATTAGCATAAAACACCTAAGTCAGTACACGTGAATCTGAATAATAAACAGAATTGTATTACAGGTACAACTATTTACATATTCAGCAATACAATGCAATAAAATACACAGCCCACAATGACCTCTGCAAGAGTTGCATAAACCTTACCGGGGCTCTGAACTATTAGCACTAAATGAGACCAATCCTGCACCAAAAGCTGGAAAATGATGGAACATAAAATATTCTCGCTTTAATAGTAAAGAAAGGACAGTTCATATTTCACACGCTCTAAAACAGCTAAAATCATACAAAAAAGTCGGTTCTTTTTTATTCAGTGTAACATTTCCAGCTCAGCCAGCCTTGCATTCTCAATTATTATTTGTCATATTGTCATATCTACATGATTGAAAGCAAAAGTACATCCCAAATGTGAACATAAAAGACATTTCCTAAGCAGGAATAATGCTATTGCCTAACTATAAATCACTTTTATTGTGCAGCCATTCCTTGGTTTCAACGAATTCATGAAAGCATAAACTGTCAGGATATACCTTTGTTCTCTGTGCTGACTGGAGCTCTTCTAAAATGACTATGCAAATATAAATATTCTTCTTTGCGTAGCTTTTAGCATCCCTGCAACGCCCACATGACACTGCCTTGGCCTGTTAATGGTATGTGTAGGGACTGGGTATTGCATTTTGGGTGAGGGCAAGGGGAAATTTGCCTTACCGTCATTTTTGGGATGTGGAGATATTTTAGCTTCAGGCAGTGCTGAAGGAACAAAGCCTGACAAAACAACTTTCTGACCGCCTATAATCAGTAACCCTTCGACAACATTTTGCTGCAACATTCAACTTCAATCCAGAGATTAAACTTCACAGTATTTTTTATGCCAAAATAAAACTTTAGTCTGATTTAGTATCAACTCATTCAAGCCCCCTGAGCCCAACTTGTCCTGGAATCACCCAAACCTACATTTGTACTGCATCTTCCACCTACACTCCAGGATAAGATCTCGTCAGATTCATTTACCTACACTGCTTACATTAAAAAAAATGATGGATTAATGATCAAAAAACTGTATTAATCAGTATGATTTATATTTTCCTGGAGCTAAGCTTTACATACCAAGGCTTATTTCTCTAAAGGTGCTCTAAGGGGACTAAGGGAATTTTAATACCCATATGTCTGAACTCTTCACGACCCTGTGTAAGTTGTAGTATACCCGTCCCCATCTTTATTAGGTCATGCAATCTGTAACTGTAACCTAATCTTCACACAAGGTCAATTACAGATATGATAAATGCCATTTATTTATGTGTTATTTATTCAAGCAGCCAGTTCAATCACTTGGCTGTCAGTCTGACTTGAAATTGTGCTAGCATACAGAGAATAATGGGAATTGATTATGAAGAAATCAATAGTAAATTATATTAGATACATTACACATAAACAATTAGGAGACAATATTTTTTCATGGAATAGGCCAATTGATTTGCTTGCCATCATTATTTACAGCTGATACACTGGCAAAGAGCTAAAAAAGAAAACTAAAATACATGTAAAAGTATTGGGTTACCCATCAAAGGATTTTAATTTTCATTCATCCATTCTTACATGTCTGACTGTTTATTCTTCTTACTCACAGCTTATGACTAGAGAATACATTTTAAAGATAAATTCCTGGATATACCAAAACTTTCCTTTGCAAATGGGGCTATGTTTGCTAATATCTAAGGGGGATGTAAAAGGAAAGTTTACTAACCTTGTCCTTTACTCTCCTAGCTTCTCCTCCATCTGATCTTTGGGTATGGACAGGCCCTAGGCATCCTCTGATTTCCAAGCAGGGCTATTGCTTTTGCATTGTAGAGGATGATGTCAGGGCTTAAAAAATTGCTTAAGGAAGAAGTTGCATGGAGGAGGTAATAAGTAAGCAATGTTATTCTGTACATTCCCTTTACAACTAAATAAGCATTCGACCTTGCAGTACTGACTCTTCCCGTTGTGAGTTCTGCTATACAAATGTTTATCAAGTAAAATGTGGGTATTTATATTAGTTGTGTTTATAATCTACTCTCTCTCTGTAATATATATATATATATATATATATATATATATATATATATATCACATAACTGCATCTATTGCTGTTTTTGGATATCAGCCTGGAGTTTAGCAATACAATAAAATATTCTATGTTCAGTTCCATATTCTCAGGTCTGTGTTGATTCCTTTGGTCCTTTCAGTTTAAGATGCAGGTTCTGATAATACATCCCGTACAGTCATAGACTGTAGACAGACCTAAATATTAGAGAAGAGATGATTTGTTGAAGTTGCTATGTCAATATTCTGAGATTTGCAGTAAAAAGGCATGAAGCAGTATAGAGAGCTCAAGTGGAAAACAGAAAATCTCCTTTACACACCATGACACAGTGTTCCTTTCTACAACTTATCCTTCAAAGCTTTTCTAAACCATCACAGGCGCTTCTTTCATGTGATGCTATTCCGAGCTAAGCATTTTGGGGGCAACAGTTATTGCAATCTAAATGACAGAATCCTACAAAGTGTCTCCTCTCTTAATAGTGAACTCAGCTATATAAGCTTATGCTTTGAAAATGCATTTTTTGATCTTTGTGGTCTTACATGTAACATATAAACGAACTTGCTTGTCAGATACTTCAAAAGACTTTTCCATATGGTCTTTTTATAAAACCCTGTATTGAGAAAGCGTCTTTTTGTCATGAGATGAAAAACGCCACTGAACATTCGCAAAATAGATGTTAAGATATAAATCTCTCTCTTCCTTATTTATATACATATATATATATATATATATATATATATATATATATATATATATATATATATAGAGACCAGTAAAATACATGTTTGATATAATAAGCTATTAACATTTTACCTACTCATACAGGAACTGAGTTTGATGTTTGGCCATCCTAACTAGGGTGGGTCAAAATGATGTAACTCCTGCGTAGGAATGCGGGAGTTCAATCATTCCCAACATGCACAGGGGAAGTCAGTTGGGCAGCAATCAGGCAGGTAAGAGCAATTATTGCAGAAGGGTCATTGTCTGTATTTTTCTGCAATAAAAACTGGTTTGATTAACAACTGTTAAAAGTGGGACTTAAGTTCCCATTTAAAGGAAAGACAGAATTTTTTGATAGTTTTACAGGACAGAAAATCTTCTCCCTACCCTCCTAGATTATAAGCTCTTCGGGGCAAGGTCCTTTCCTCCTATTTTGTCACTGTCTGTATCTGTCATTTGCA
>NC_092860.1:125067896-125083460 GCF_032062135.1 Pyxicephalus adspersus | reverse complement strand
CTATGTCTATATGGTTTTATCTAGGATATGCTGGTTTCTAATATGTTTATTTCCCTAAAGGTTGAACTTGATAGACTTATGTTTTTTTCAACTTACCTATGTAATTATGTATTGATTTAATCTGGTAAACTGGTCAGTCACCTAAACATTACATTGTAAAATTTTGGGGATATATAATATAATATATAATATTAGATTGTAAGCTCTTCTAGGCAGGGTCTTATCTGTGTCACTGTCTGTATCTGTCTGAAATTTGCAAGCCCCTATTTAATGTAAAGTGTAATATGTTGGCACTATATAAATACTGTTTGTTTGCATTGTTTGTCATCCAAAAATGTTTGTACCTTGAAATTTATATTACATTAATTTAAGCCTATAGTTTAATAAACAGTAAAAGATGGAGAATGCTATGAGAGCTTAAAGTGAGAGATACTATTCCTTTTGCTACCCGTCAAACAGTGCCTGTGCAAATAGGTTTTGGTAAGCACATTATTTAACAACTGAAAAATTCTGTGTACAAACACACTTTCCTAACTTTTACTTTATTTTCCTTCCTACCTTTTTCTATTGGATATAATTCATTATTTATGAATCAGCCAAAATAAATGCTTTTATCCCATTTGGAAAAAAGAGATGATGTCATTTTATCCAAAGATTCTAAAACTGAATTTACAGTAAAAACTCCAACTTACAGAATTTTCAGTTTCTATCTAGGAATTTATAGAGATATATGACAGCCACTATATACAAGTACTGTTAGGTGGGATAGAAAAAGAAATAGCATGTATCACTTTAATGACTGCATTGCTTGACATTTCTTTTATGTCATGGTTGCGGAACTGACAGTGAATGCTTCAGCACACTCTGCAAGCACAAGGTAATGTCATTTATTCTTTATAACTGTAAATATGTTTAATTCATAATGTGTGCGTACAAGCAGCAACACTGTATATGTTATAGTTAAACTATTGTAACATGTAACTCATGTTCAGTTATAGACATATGTGGCATTGCTTAGAGAAATAGGTTAAAGTCTGATTCTGTCCTGTGTGCAAGGTGTGCAAACTGGAAAAAAGTCATTTGGGACAGATACTGGGGTGCCCATGGTGTTTTGTGCTATTGTATGAGGGTTCTGTTTTGCAGTATGTATATATGTATTGTACAGGACTGCAGGGATTGGCCCTGGATGGGAGATATATTTCCTCAGGGTATGGAGCATGGGCTTGATAAAACCAGGGTGTGCACTGGGCAAAGAGTCCAGAATAGTGGAGACAACTCTGCTAAGGGGTGCTTTGTGTTAGTAAATTTTAGGGACCTGGACTCTGGAATGAGAAGGAATGTACTAGGTGGGCCTTCCAATTCCACCCTGGGTACACCCAGGGGGTTGTCTGCACCAGACTGGAAGTCTGCTATAAGAGCACAGGTTTGCTACCACGGGAAAGTAATAGGAAAAAGCAACATGGAGGCTGCAACCAAGCCTCTGTAGAGTATGTGCTTTTTGCAAGGGAAAGCTGTTGTGGATATTCATCTATGCTGTTTTGATTTATGGACTTTGAGAACTTTTTACCCACCTGTGTCCAGCTCATGTAAGAAAGCTGTTTTTGTTTTAAAAGTGAAATAAAGAAACATATTCAGAAAAAAACTTTGCTGTGTGCTGGCTGCAAGGGCTAATCCTCTGTTGTATATTTTGTTTTAAATTCTTGTGACAAACCTCTGCATTGTATACCCAGAGCTAAACAACAAGTTTACTTTGACTAGTTCAACTCCCAACACTTAAACACTATTTATGGACCAGAACAACTTTTGGACTTCATCTATTGGTTTCCGCTAAAACTTTGTTGTACTTATTATTATTTTATTTTAAACAACCAAGTTTTTCTCTTAGTAATACTGTCTTTAAAAGATATTTTATTTTTTAATTCAATGCACAGAAAAAGAATTGAAAAAAAATGTCCTTTATTTAGTTTGATAAGTGTAAGACATAAAGTTTCATTTAAATAAGTTGTACACATTTTATTATATGATTTATTCATGCTGAAGATATTTACAAAAAAAAGACATGTTACTCTTTAATTGTGCACATGTTTTTTTTTTTTTTTATGGGTAATAAATGCATACGCTAATCTAAAAAAAAAATCATAACTTTTAACATGAATAATTTAGGCAAATAAAAATCAAAAAGAGCTGCAAACTTTTAACTAAGGGGCATAAAAAATAATTAGAGCTGATGTTTACCTAAGGTTACTTATACTTTTTATCTTTTTACTTGTAAAATTGTTTTAATGTACAACATTTGCAAATCATTACTCACACCTCAAATTCTTTATGAATGAACCAAAATACCTAAAATATAGCAATATAACATTGTTACATAATAATTTTGCTAATGTCAAGTTTACACAGCAGCTGCATGTTACTTTGATCGGAAATAAGTCCCATATATATATATATATATATATATATATATATATTTACATGAAACAGATCCCTGAAGATTCCAGGGAGATATTTGGGAGGGCTGTCCAGTGAGTTCCTACCCAATGAAGAAGTCTGAGGATTAGTTTTATAGGTGTGTTCAAGCTGTTTTATAATTGCTAGCAAACACACCTTTTATATGTTATTTTATCGAAGGATTTTAAAGAATTAAAACCAGTAAACTGCCATAATATTTCCTATATTAATATATTGCTTAAAAAAGACAAAACATAGCTAGTCTTTTGGACTATATAATATATTCATGTTTGGGGTCCCTTTGTACTACATAAGCTAAACACAAGTACACTTTTAATTCAACTCTAAGTTGGAATTCACAAATAAATAAAGAATCATATTTGTATTCGGTTTAATCTGAAAACACATAAGAAACCAGCTTTTCTGTATTACTATTTTCATTGT
The DNA here is from genome assembly GCF_032062135.1 of Pyxicephalus adspersus. NCBI lineage: Eukaryota > Metazoa > Chordata > Amphibia > Anura > Pyxicephalidae > Pyxicephalus > Pyxicephalus adspersus. Next base: position 125,080,565 of record NC_092860.1, on the reverse strand, counting down.
ATCTATCTTAAAGCTTCTCGTACGTTTGCCCTGCTTACCATATAATTAAAAAATGGACAAACCAGAGACTGCACACCTTTTTGGGTTTGGTGCCTCCCACTAGAGAGGCCAAAAAGGAAGCCCATTATTTAAAAAGCTGAGATAATTTAATTCATTACCCTCCTGAAAAGCAAAATATCTTATACATACACATTTTATGTGAATGCCTAAAAATATAGAGTACAAAATATAAAATACCTCATTGTATACAGCAGCGTTCCATCATCTTGAATTCTTAAAAGCTTATTAGGCATCGTCATGTTGTGGGCTATAGATTTCTTTCCATTATGAAAGAAGGTGTCTGGAGTCCAAATTTTATTAGCCATAAGATTGTTTAATCGAAGAATGCGCATTGGCCCTGTAAACCTCAATCTCTCATCTTCCCAGTTTTGACGAAAGAACACATCTATTGTGTACTCCTAAAATGAAAAAGAAATATTGAAAACATTTAAATACAGCCATTTTTAAATTAACCAGGTGACATAAAATCAAGAAGAGGGTTTTACAATATTTTACTGGGTTTCTCAGCAAAAAAAGAAACCTCAAATACCTTTTCAATGCAAGGTAAAATAAAAGATCTGAATCAAAGCAGAAAACCTACATAAAACAAGTGAAGCAAACCTGTTACAACCGTGGTAAATTCAAACTCAGAGAATTATAAAAACATGCTTTAGCAAGCTGCATGTCTAAACAATTAGCAGTTCCAGATTTGCAGACAGTTAGAAGAAACCTGGGGATCAAGCATTGGTCATTTAAGTATTTCCATATGTTTACAAGCAGTACATGAAATTTAAAAACACTCTCACTGACTTTTGTAGCTGTTGGAACTGAGGAGCAAATTATCATCAATGGCAAAACAGGTACTTAAGTTGTTAAAGTCAGTTTCTCTGTAGCCTTTCAGTTTTCTAATGTATTCACAAAATAGATGTACTCTGTGCTTATATAAGAATGCTAAAAGGCCAACAAGTAAATGGGAGAGGGATCAGGGTGAGCTGAAGCTGCTGACAAACCAACTATAACTTCGCCGCTTCTGATGTTTATATTATTATTATTATTATAATACAGTATTATATTAATACAGTATTTATAGCGCCAATATATTACGCAGTGATGTACAAAGTCCAGTCATGTCACCAGCTGTCCTCCAGAAGGGCTCACAATCTAATGTCCCTACCATAGTCATATGTCTGAAATACAATACAGAACCTGCAAACTCCATGCAGATAGTGTAGTGGATACTGGATTTGACCCTTGGACACAGCGCTGCAAAGACCAGAGTGCTAACCTCTGAGCCACCGTGCAGCCCATGTTTGCTTTGATATTTAATTTGTTTCCATTGCCTGCAGCTGCAGAAGTCATCCAGGGCTTGTTTTAAAGCTTGTTTAGTACTTAAATATTTAAAGTCTATAGTCTGACCAAACATTCACTTTAATTACAGATTTTTTTATAATCTCTTTTAACGGTTGAGCTTGGCCTTTTCGCAAATGAGTCTCCCTAGTCAACAGTGTGCCTGCCCATTAATATGGTACCAATAGTTGGCTTGGAAAGCAGAAAGTGATCGGGACCATGCTGAGCCTCTGAAAAAAAAAATAGGTGTCCATATCTCTGAATCTATTCTGACAGATGGGTTTTTGCTGTGCAATGAATTTGTTAATTCCATGATGCATACTTAAAAATAATCATAGTATGGGTTATTCAACAGAGATCGGTGATTCTGATAATCACATTTATGGGAGCTGTTGTAAGCTTGGTAGTAGCACATAAACAGTGCGAAAACTCAGCAATATGTCACCACTGAGAACAATATGTTCTGAAATTGCACATGATGTTTCCAAGTGTACATAAGAGAAATAAATATCAAATGAAGATATTGCACTGCAAAAGTTAAAATCAAACAGCTTTAATAGTCTCTTCAAATCCAAATTGTAAGGATTGTAAAGGACTTTATTCATTAAAGTATTTCATTGTCCACGCTACACCAAATAAAGCCTGTACAGCTGATACTTGAGAATTTGAAAGAGACCAGACAATTGTTATTTTGCAGACCAGGCACTAAACGAAGACCTGGTAGAGGAACAATTGTAGGGTACAAGCGGGTTAAGGCTGGGCTTTAAACAATTACTTTTATATAGCCTAGAATAGAAATGGTCACAGCGTTTCTTTAACTTAGACAAACATGACAATTTTACAGCAAATGTAACCACTTTCAAACTTTAAGCCAACTAACCACCAACAATTAAAATCATACTAATAGGTTGATGGTACCGTAAGAGACAAAGGAAATGAAACAAATGTGTATGTCATAAGATAAATCAACATTGTCACATAGGTGGTAAAAGGCTTCAAGCTCTCAGAAAAAAATAGCTCTTCCCTAGACCAGTAAATGAAATGTAAATCAGGGTAATGTACTGAAATGTTTCTATAACAAAACTAAAATTATCAAAATTCAAATACAGCTTCTGCTCATTTCCAGCCTCTTAAATAGTGTCCTGCTCTAGTCAAAAAAATGATAATGCAGATGGGTATGGGAGATAAAAGTCTGCATAATGTGAGTCTCATAAAGATAGACATCACACAGCACTGTAATGATTAATTGCAAATCTCTAATTCAGTAATATGTGTAGGTCGCTAATTTAGAAAACTATTAGTCTAAAAAGGAAAATGCTTTTAGCCGTCAGTCAATACTTGGCCAACTAAAGTAGATCTATTTAAAAAAAAGAGGGTAGGGGTCAATAAATGACTGGTTCTTTAAAGCAAATGATAAGCTGAAACAGGCCTATGAAACAATTGCCTTTATTTTAAATGTACTCATTTTAAAACATTATATTTAATTTTCAATAATATTAACACAAGCTATTTTATAGCCATGTGATCTTTTTTCTTACTATTACTCTTGTGATTACATTGAACATTTATACAGTTCTTCTATACAATCTTAAGGCTGCATTTAATTTAAAGATTTTCCTAATACAAAGACTATGTGTTCTCTTTAATGTTGGTGTTTAATGTATTTTATCTAGATGTTTGCTATAATCCAGCATAAAAAGATTCCTGTACATTGTTTCCTATAGTACAGACTGATCATTGCTTCTCTCCCACCGTGTGCAGGGGAACAAGTATTGAATTCGGATTCCTATACTATTCTGCAGGCAGACTGTAGGGCGGACCAGCTGGGAATTTGAGGAACATTTTGTGCCTGGAGTCAAGTTGGAATTTTAGTTCTATATTATTTCAAATTTTTAAGCTTATCTTTTCACTTTCATGAGGGACTACAGTCACAAAATTCTGTTCTGTTGCTATCAGTGGGTAATGTGAAACAAAAAATACCCCGACCATCATTTTTTTTGGAAATGCCCCTCTCAGTAATGTGGTTGTGTGTATCAGGACATTAGTAGGCAAAATATAATAAAACTGACCTGACAAAGCAGGCCAGATTGCATGCTTGTAAAATACACTTAAAAATGCAGAAAAGCTACCTAAAAGTCAAAAAAGGATTTTAAAAACAACATCTCAAGGACATCTTGAATATTCTTTGCTGGTTGTTTTTCTGAACATGCAAAAGCCACTCGATTTTGTTAGGTACACCATGCCTGGTTGGTTTCAAGAGTCGAATTAGGAAAGGTAAGAATACCTGATAGCAGAAACGAGGGCATAGGGAGATATAGGTACGCAACAGCATGATACTTGAAATGAAGTGAAATCAAAAGCATGTGGGTCACACAGGACAAGCACACAACAGAACATGTATGTAGAGTACAGTGTAGCTAAAAGGGTTTGTTGCCTCAGAACTGATTTTTGTATTTGAAAAAAAAAAGAGACATGCCTCAGAGTTGTACAGCTTTAACCACAGCAAATAGTGGCTCTAAAAAGTGCTGACTTGGGTGGGGGTGGGAATACATATACACACTTAAGGTTTTTTACAAAAAGTGTGAATAAACAGAAAAGAGGTTTGAATGGCTGAATATACCAGTAACAAAGTGTAATTAGCAAAGTAACATATGACATTAGTATATTGCTACATTGATGTTATTTAGTTTAACAACTCTCATTACCATTATGTGGTCAGAATAACCAGACTAGACATAGATTAACTATACAAGTTTAAGTCGTAAAGAGTTATAGCCGAAGGGGTTGTAAAATGTCTTGTAGCCCAACGCGTTTCACCTATTGGCTTCTTCAGAGGGAAATATAGACCTAAATCTGCTGCTGCTGAGGGTATTGATAGATATGAAGGTAAAACGTAGTTTATACTTGGCTAGAGCATAGAAGCTCAAAAGGGGTATCAAATAAGGTATTCAATGTAGAATGAGACCTAGTCCTTGTATAAAGCAAGGCAGGAACTAAACAACAATCTTGTCCTGGAGTTGTCCATTATACTCAGTTGGATAGACAGCGTGTTGGATTGCGACAGCCAAAGGGTACTTTTGCACCTTTAAAGTGGTTGCCATTTTATAAAATTTAAATGGTTCTACTCCCCAAACAAATCTAAGTTATTCAAAATTGTAATGTTACAAAGCAGAACATTGAGGGCAGTAAATACTTTAACTTGTACAGGGCATTGTACATCTATATGTTTATCTGTAAAGAATATGACACAATTTGCATTGATCTGCACTAAAGCAACCTTTGCCCTTACCAAGAGGTCTTAAGAAGACTGAGAGTTAATTTTACTTTGAGATGAGCTTGAAGTCCAAATTAACTAAGGGAAATGCTTTAATTTATTTTTTAAACTACTTGCATAATGATCACTAATCAATACCAATCCAGACATCAGACGGTTGCTAATTGAGCTGAGTGGTGTATGTTTACTTCCATTATGTGAAACACTGATACATAATATTCACCACTCATGTGGCCTACGCATTCAATTGGCTTTGTTTATTAAAGTGCTAGGAAATGTGCACTCTGCAAAATAAATGCTCATTTAACTTAGTAATTCATGTTAAAGCATGTGCAATCATTTATTCATGTGCAACCCAAACTTTTGCAGTGGTGAGGACAGATACCACCCCCTGCCTACCCAGCAAACTCCTACCATAGTTTTAGCAACAATATGGTTTATCAACCAATGTTTTACTGAAAAACCCTGGGAAAGGAGTACCTTGTTACATATTGGGCCTAATTTATTAAAGTTCTCCAAGGCTGGAGAGGATACACTTTCATCAGTGAAGCTGGGTGATTCAGCAAACCTGGAATGGACGTCTTCAAAGTAATTTGCTATTTTATAGCAAATGTTTTAAAAATTAGACCAGATCTATTCCAGGTTTGCTGGGTCACCCAGTTTTACTGATGAGCCCCAGGCTTGGAGAGCTTTAATAAATCAGGCCCATTATGCCATATTTGTTATTAGTTCAAATATGGACATTGATGCCAATGCGAACTCCTTCATCAGCATTCTTTGGGGAAACCTGTGTAATTCTTTTTTATTTTATTTTTCATAAAAAACTTGAATGCCTGTAGTAATGCCTGCAAAGGTACATTTTAGTCCATGGGAGTATTTTTCAGATTTGACTCCTCTTTTTATTAGTATCAATTTTTGTCAGCCATCCAGGGGACAAAAGGTTTCAACACGAAATGCAAATATCAATATTGGTCTTTAGAGAAGATAAGTAAATCCCTGTTACATAGACCAAGGGAGAATTTACTGAATAATAAACTAAAATCTGACATTCTGCTACAAAATATACTATCACATTTGGCAGCCAACACTGCTCAGAAGTTGCGTAGAGTGGAGCTCTTTTTCTGAATTATGTGTTAATAATACATGTTTATAGTAAAGACTTCCGTAAAACAGACTAAAAGAAAAAGTGAAGCACTTGCTCATAGTATTTCTGTTTATTCACACATATGTTAATATTTAAAAAGATAAATAAATTATTTTTCAGAAAACTAAAAAGCAAACAGGCATAATTTGCCATCTGCTAATCATGCTATAATTAATCATAATCTCAACAGGATAATAATACAGAGATAAAGAGGTACATTTATAATAAAGATATTTATAAATATTTCATAGTAATATTCACAGAGGTGGTTGTTTGTTTGTTCTTTACAAATTGAGATAGGCAAATATTCTTAAAAGGTAACTAGTTAGGCACATAGACTTTAATGTACTTTAAAGCAGGACTAAAGTTTAACTTTTAAAAATGTTCAGTCAGGCAAGTCATTATTGCTATAATCCTTCTTACCTACTTGATTGCTCAGAGGAACTGTCTTAAAAGCTAAACTGTGCATGCCAGGATTATTATTATTACAAAGTATTTATATAGCACCAACATATTACACAGCCCTGTACAAAGTCCTTAGTCATGTCACAATCTAACCATAGTCATATGTCATTATTACAGTCCAAGGTCAATTGTTTGGTGGAGGCCAATTATCCTAACTGCATGATATTTTTTTGGAATGCGGAAGGAAACTAGACTATTTGGGGGAAACCCATGTAAACATGGGGAGAACCTACCAACTCCATGCAGATAGTGTCCTGTCTGAGATTTAAACCTGGGACCTAGCACTGCAAAGGCCAAAGTGCTAACCAACCTCTGAGCCACAATGCTGCCCAGAATACCTAGCAATCCAGGCTATTCCTGCACTTTTATTATTATTATTACACAGTATTTTTATAGCGCCATCATATTACGCAGCCGTGTACAAAGTCCATAGTCACTTGCTGGGACATTCGCCGTCCCAGACTGCCTAAGCAAGCTAGCCAAAGATCACAGGAGGAAGAGAAGAAGGAAAAGAATGGTGGTGCCCTGCGATGCAACAGGTGAATATAGAGGAGTTTAGTTCTGCTTTAAATGTAAAAGATAGAATAAGGCTAGTGGTACATTAAAACCACCAGCCAATAGAAGCATATCTGCCATGTAACTAGCAAAAAGATGATCTGTATATTTGTTACCGTTTATACTTACCCGCCAAACTTGTTAATCAGTGATAACCTACAGAGAGTGGTTTCTGTATAAATAAAAGGTTTTTTTTTTGTATGCCTGCACCACTTAATAATTTTAAATCCCACGCATGCACAGGAAGCCGTGTGACACTCAAAGGTGAAGAAACTTCCCCCAGAGTGACTTCCCTCAGGCGATGGGAGAGTGGGTGAGTTGTGTCCATACAGGGGACATGGTATGCGGCTCTGGCCGGTGTGCCCCCGGGGGTCCTTCTCCTAGGGGGCGCGCCACTGCTCTATAGTACCCCATCTATTCTACCCTGGTCACGCACTGCAAGTTCGCCTCTCCTGATCTGTGCTTTTTGAATTCTGATACAGACTCTACTACTGATCTGCTTGACCTAGTATTAGTTGAGTTTGTTCCTCTGGTAGATGTCACGCATTTGGCAGGTCCCATACCGCAGTTCTTACAGTTTGCCTCCTATGTTTTTAATATATTTTGGATGACTGTCTCCTCAGATTGATTACAGTAAACTGTTTCCCTATTGTGTCTTTTTTGCTTCAAACACCTCTGTGACTATTGATTCAGTCCTCAGAATGTGCTGTAGCTAAACATGTGACTTTCTAAGCAGATGTACACATATGATGTTAAAATCAATGTGTGTGATTTTTGGTATTTAACTTTGATTTAAAGTCTCGTACAGTCTTTGGGAATCAGCTTAGCACCAAGATATGGATTTTCTATTGTGGCAGTGGTTTTAAATGGAGGAGTAGACAATTATTTAACCAATGGCATTGGTAACACACTAGACTCTGCTGTAGTATTAAGTTTGAAGATAACTACATCCTACCTGGCCACCTATGGTTACACAATTCTTATCATTCTTCCCATAGGGTGCTTAGAAGAATAGCTTTTTTTTCACATTCTCTGGGTATAAACAAGAATCAGCTTCAGTATGCTTTTTTTCTCAAGTTTGAACTTAAGTTTCAGACTGTAGGGTATGGAAAGTAAAAGGTATGTGAGGTTTCACATACATTTGAGTTCACCATTTCAGTATCTGTCAAGTGTGCTCATATTTACTGTTAAAATCACTACTGTGAATTTAGGAGGGCATATGGATATAGTATATATTTAGAAAAAAAACAGGTGGAAAACCTTTTTATGGCTTATGCCACCTTGAAAAAAAATGTGCACCAGACAAAAACCAAGGAGCAATACGTGTAAGTAAGAAGAAAAATAATTGAAAAGGATCAAAAATATCATTGTGAGTATGGGTATAGTGTATCAATAAAAGCATAGTCATCTATAAAATGATACATATAAATAAAGGATAAAAATAAAAAAACAACTAATTCCTAACTTCTTTTTTTGCAGGAACATATTTGTGTTTTTAGGTTGAATTAAAAAAGAGATATTGGTAATTCTGGAGATTTTCTGATTGTTTTTAGTGGGAGGCAGGAATAATGTGCCAAAGAGCACAAAGAGCTGATGGAATTCCAAAAAGAAATATGAGGTGTTCAAATGATATGACAATGGGTAGCAAATGCAGAAGTAGGACATGGAGGGTACGGCAGTGGTCATCGTGTACAGGAGAGGAGTGTGGAGAGTATGACATAGGGTATGTGCAGCAGAGAAATATGAAAGATAGGCCAGCAGGCATTATCTGTAGAAAAATGTACAATGTATGTCAGAGTGAAGAACAATTATTTTTGTCTCATGATAGTTACTGATCTTTCCATAATTACAAAACTGCAATCAAATATTATAATACAGTTAAATGACAGTGTGGGTGAAATGGGCCCCCTAATGCATTTGGTATCCATTTACAAAAATGAGTAATTACAGAATATCCACACTGAAGTCAAGCTTTTCACCCAAAGGGTTTTGCAGAGGAGGAATAGAGGTTAAAAACAGATTCCTGGTGCCATTAAAAATTAAGAAGGGTATTCAGAGACAGTGTAGATGTGGGTATCATGTCAGCAGCATTCTTTACTGTTAGGGTGATAGGGAGAATACTTATTCTGCTGTAGTCTTGAATAGTAAATGGTTAACATACATAGACAGAGCATGGAAAGGTTAACTACTGACTGCTCAAGGTTATATGCTAAATGCACATTACCAGAAGAAATAAACAGAATAGATATCAAGAGAATAAAGCACATATTTAGGGCACTAGCCCTAAAGCACATATTTAGGGTAATGGGTGCTAGAAGGTTTGCATACTAAAGCACTGAGAAAATCATGGACATGGGCTGATGACTGGCATTGAGGGGTTATCACATTTGCCCAGAGAAAAAAACACAGAGAAGTTAATGCTTATTTGCTGGGGACAAGTCAGTGAGGAGGTAAGGCACACTGACAAAATATTTATCAGTTAGGGGTGGATGCACATATTGCAATTGAGTATCATATACTGGACAAATTACTAGGTTCCAAATGCTTTTAAATTGGGAATTGAGAATGTAAATACACTGCAGATTGATCATTCTGTAAGTATGTTGTACATTTGAGTTGGCTACAATCAGTTATTTGTGCTTAAATGATCATTTGTGTTGTTGTTCACCAGCAGATGGCAATGGTGTCCTCATCTAGAGTGTAACAAACATCTCATCTTTGACAGCTTTGATCTGTCAAACCAAAGACAAATGCAGTTCCGGAACATGGCGCTAGGTGTCATCTGAGTACAAACTGAGAATCTTTATCCAGTAGCAGAAGGCAAAAAAAAATATATATATGATATATAAAAAGATCTTTTAATGTAATTTATAGCTGTATTAGTGTGCTTTTCTCTTTAAGGTGTTTGGCTGTTGGGTAAGGACTATTTTGTAAAAAAGCACTTAGAATTTTTTTTATCCAAAACATGCACTTGATTTGATACTTTATATGATGTGCATAGGAACAATTTAATTATTTTATTAAATATAGAAGAAGCATGAATATTATTTATTGTGCTTTGTGTTCAACTTAGGGGTCTCAGGAAACAGCAAGAAAGGAAGACCAATGATCATGCCGTCATTGGGAGCTGAAGATGAACGACCAATCTGTGTGCTTGAGGTTGGAAAATTTTGGGAAAAGACCAATCTGTGAGCTGGAATTGCAAATGTGAAAGTAAAACCATCATATAATATAGAATTTTTAACAACTTTATCTTTTTCCCCCAATAATTTTCAAAAGCTATTGAAAAGAATTGGTTCTGCACTAATTAACATATTTATTCAATATACTAATAATAATATATAGTATTTATATAACGCCATCATATTACGCAGCGCTGTACAAAGTCTATAGTCGTGTCACTAATGCTAAATATGATAACCAATCAAATATCTGACCTAGATGATAGATATATCAAAGTGTACTGGCCAATGGTGAATGAATCCTATTTATCTTGCTATCTAGAGGAGACAAGCTCTGCAATCTTTAAGTCAGTCTGCAGGAGAAAATACCATTGTTTTATTAAAAACACCAGCATTCCAGCAAATAGCACATTTCTCAACTTTTATTTAACCACTCTTTAAAGGATTTCCTGTATTTGTGCAGCTAAAGAACTGATTAGTCAAATGACTGATTTTAGCCCTGTGTGCATTTGAAATATTTAATCAGAATTAAAAAATGACAATATTTTAACTGACAATCTCTGAAATCATCTCTGGTAGAGAATCTGTTACTGCAATTGGTACAAATGGATCCGGAAGACTCTCCACCAATAAATGCTTCAGTAAATATCAGATTTGCTGCTTTACAAACAGACCCGATACTATATGTTCTATAGTGGGTAAGTTACTTGCCTTGTTTCAGGTATCAAAATGGTTAGAAACAGCCCTACTGGTTTAAAGTGGCCATACTACCAATGTGGTTATGGAATCACATTTTCAGACTTTTTACATTATTAAATTAGTTACTTGGAGGATCCACATTATCGAGAGTGGATATCAGATATGTAATTTATTAAAGAGTTCATGTAATAGACAGGTCACACAATATTAACCCTACCCATGTTACCAAGGAGCTTATGTGCATAGGAACAATTTAATTATTTTTTAGCATCAGATATGTTATGCTGCAGAAAATTAATTTATAGTCATAGCATATAATTTTTATTGCATCATAATGAACTTTATGATTTGGGGATAAAACTGCCTTTATATTTCAGCATTGTCAAAATGGTCTCACTATTTGGAAAATTCCATCTTAACACCAAACATCACTGTCAAGGGCTGAATTTTCCAAGGGCTGAATTTTCCAAATTAGTTCTGGTCTTTGTCAAAGCTAACAGGCAACTTATTGTCCAGAAGGAGCATGTGGAGATAGGTATTGCCATGAGGAACCCATACCAATTCTAATAAAGTTGGATTACCTAAAAGTGAACTATCACTGAGAGATTACATAAACGGTCAATACAGAATGGACATGGACACATTGCGCTTGAAAGCTGTGTGAATTCAATGTATAGGCTATCATAGGTTAACCTGAATAATCCAGCAAACCTGGAATAGATCTGGGTGAGGAATAAAAATATTTGTTTACTAATAGCAAATGAGTTTAAGTAAATCCATTTCAGGTTTGTTGGATCACGCAGATTCTCTCATGACTGTCTATCTTCTCTAGTCTTGGAGAACTTTATTAAATCAGGAATGGTAAAGGTACAAGTGTGCAGACCCCTTCCACTAAAAAACAGGCCCCTAGTGTTATTAATATAGTGTGTTATTATAGAAAAGTACATTATTGTTCCTTAACTATTTCTGGATTACAATATATAAAAACTACAGCCATTGTAAAAAAAAAAAAAAAAGTTCTTTATTTCTACAAAAATACATACCTAATTTTTTTTTCCACCAAAAGAAGACACAGCATCCATTGGATCATTCAGTGATGTATATCTATCACCAGTCACAATGACCTATAATGTTAACTTGATGCACTCCAGTTGCTAAATAACAGATCACATGCTATGCAGTAATAGTGCACGGAATTCTATGTGAGACGATAAAAGCAATGGTGTAAAAAATGTCCTGGCTGAACCAACAACATGTTACGCGAACCCTAAGTAGGACGAACCCCACCCTCTTGCCTATTGCTGTCATGTGAGTGTGCCTGCAGCCTCATCACTGTATATATGTTGTGTGAGGGCAATATAGGGTTGATTTACTAAAGGAGTATAGACTGTTCACATAACAGTCAATAATCACTCAGCAAGAAATATTTCACTTAGCCTAGCTCATCTGGTATTTTCACCACATTCAATAAGATGAGTGAATTAAATTTTAATTTGGCAATGTATTAATTCACCTTGGTAACTTAACCAGCCTAAATCAATCCCTTTATCTCTAACTATTAGGGTCATGTGATCTGGAGGGAGATTTGGTGATGACATCGCACTGCTGCTTTTAACCTCCCTAGCGGTTCATTTCCTTCCGGCTTTTTATGTCTAAAAGCGGTATTGTTTTTCATGAAAATTATTATTATTAATATAATAGTATGAGTATAATAAAGTTTGAAACACAAAATCATGTAAAAATAATAAATTGAACAAATTAAAAAATGTATATATTTAAAAAAAAAATGTTTTTAATTTTTTTAATTTTTTAAAAAAAAATACATATTATACTCATACTAATATATATACTGTAAAATAAATGTTTTTGAAAACAATGTACTGATTTTACACATATAAATCCAATGTATTGCATTCAATACAGTTATTTTGTATTGAATGCAATACAAATGGATTTTGAATTTC
>NC_092860.1:125066743-125067359 GCF_032062135.1 Pyxicephalus adspersus | reverse complement strand
CTTCATTTTCAAACTATGGACTGTACAAATGCATATTTAGAAATAAAAGCTAGAAGCTGATTGGTTGCCATGATTACCTAGAAATGTCAATGTGGGGCTTTGAAATAAAATGTAGGCGGATAAGAACATTTGTGATACCCCCGGCAACTATTTAAACTTTTTGCATCATGTTCCTTGCAAAAACAGGCACTGGAAGCTGATTGCTTGCTGATTTCCTTACAATAAAACCAACTTTAGAAACTTATTACAGACAATTTTATGGGACAGTTAAAAATGCCCCGAATAGAGATAAAGCTTTACTGAAATAATAAATCTAAAGTAATAAAGAGTTTAATAAAATGTTTGTAAAGAGTATATAGTGTGTGTCAGTATCCATACCTTTTTTTTCATTTAATCCCAATTGTAAAAAAAACAAACATATACTGGAAAGGTAAAACCTAATTTGCCAATGCTGAGGGCTGTTTTATAAACAAAGACTGGAAGGTAATAGACGAGGAACAATAAAGGGAATGTTTTCCAAGGTGCAATAAACTTAAAAGAAATGAAAAAGTCTGTGACTTACTTTTGTTTGCTTTTTTTTAAGCCATCTAAATAAAAAAAGCAATTATAAAATGAA
>NC_092860.1:125001205-125065906 GCF_032062135.1 Pyxicephalus adspersus | reverse complement strand
CTTGACCAGGCCATGAAAAGTGTAATATACACACAAGAACTCTTTACTCAAGTTGTTAATACAGGGACAGAATTTCATCCTGAAGTCTGTAGGCACACCAATTTTGGTAAACAAAACAGGACACATTTACGGGATCTTCTCTGTTACCCATAACTGGTCCTAACATGGCTTAGTATTGTGAACAATGTACTCCCTAAAACTATATGGGAATAAAGCAAGCCGTAAGCACACCTATGCCAACTACATTCCTAATACCTGGAGGAAAAATATTCAAGGAATTGGTGAAGGACTACAAAAAGTACATATTAGAAAATAATTAGCCTGATTCATGAAAGCTCTTTAAGGCTGGAGAGGATACACTTTAATCAGTAAAGCTGGGTGATCAAGTAAACCTGGAATAGATTTCTTCAAAGTAATTTGATTATTTGAAAGCAAATGTTTTGAATACTGGACCGGACCCATTCCAGGTTTGCTGGATCACCCAGCTTCACTGATTAAATTGTATCCTCTCCAGCCTTGGAGAGCGTTAATAAATCAGGCCCAAAGTCTCCAAAACAATAACCACCAAGAATTGCTAAAGATGGAAGATTTCACATAAATATACTTTTTACTTTGTGAGAACTTAGACAAAAAGATGGTTTTAGAGGTAGTATATTTGAATTGTGTTAAAGTAACTGACTTGCTTTTTCACACGTAGCTAATGTTAAGATCCATAGGCTTAGATAATTCAACCTGTATTTGGATAGTAAATTGGATTTAAGATAGTTGTGATTAATGGGTGTCCTGCTAAATCATAGACTTAATATGCAATGCCAGACTGCAGATTCTTAAGCAAGCAAGACTCATGCTTGTATTTAAGAAGAAATAGAAAGTGACAATCTTCTCATCCTACAAAGAATTAGTAAGACCACATCCTAAATGTGCAGTTTAGTCAAAGGTTCCAGTTTGTAATGCAGAATGTTGTGGAAATTGAGAAAATGCAAATAAAAGAAATTCAATTATTAAGAATATATATAACTAAATGTACTTATTCTTGAGGAGAGGTGATTAAGGAGAACATGATCACCTTGTATAAACACAACAATTGGTCCATATGAAATCAGTTATATACTTTTTTTTCACTTTAAGATGACAGTAAAAAGTAAAAATAGAACTCTGTGGGACAGAAGGGAAAGAGGTTTACACCCCATTCACTCTTTGACATTCAAGTGCACTGCAATAATACTCTGCCTTAAATATATCGGCTGCCAACATACCGGAACAAACTCTTGTACAACATTTTAATGATGCAGCAAACAACACAGGTAGTTTAATACAGAGTATTGTGGTGTGCTGAATCGCATCTGTGTTAGCATGCCAGGACTCGATCCAAAGTAAATGGAACTGCAACGTGCTGATGCATGTAATGTGCCTTAACACACAAAAATGGATACATATAAATTAGCCTTTCACCTCTGCATATGTAAAAGGTCCTTGCTGTGAGCTATGAAAATATGGAATAATCTTCTCCCCTAGAACCCACCACAAAATATGAATGTATTGATATTCATGAGAATTTCAATTGTAGATTGATAATGCAAAGAAATTATCCGTAGGGATCTAAAAAGTGTTTCTTTGCAGAAATTTGGACCACAATTTATAAAAAAGGTTTTAATCTTTCTCTCAATGAATGGTGAGTTTAAGTGAAGCCTGGGTAACTTTGGAATGTGCTTTGCTTTCTACTTAAACTTGATGGACCCAATTAAGTACACGTATAATTTCCAGGAAATGTGTTGGTTCTGATACTGCAATAGATGTGTATGAGTAGGGTAGAGACATCACAACTTCAGTTGCATTGTGGGACTGCTGTGATAAATTCAGTATTTTCTTTAAAATACTAGAGAAAGCCTGCCGGCTCTGATAGAAAATATTATACATGCAGAGGTTTGATTCATAACCTGTACATCGTTCTTAAAAAAACATCCAATACTTTGTTTTGAGAGTTAGTATTCAGGCCTGAGGCTGATACAATTTCAAATGAATGTTATGTAAATTTAAAGGGATTTGGAGAAATTAATTATTTGCATGACTTCACACTGTGCCCGTAATCAGTCTGCTGTATATATAACCCAGGCAGCTACTTGTACAACGAGAATCCAATCAATAGGGATATATGCATATAAAGTATATTTTAAGTATCTTCCCAGTCCTTTTCATTGCACCCTCACTAAAAGAGTTTGATGTTAGAATGATAAAAAAAGACATCTGCACCATACCCGTCACTGTTTTTATAATTTCATTAATAATTCTAAGAGGTGGTATACTTTCACTAAGAGGTGGCATACTTCCCATTAGTTAATCTGAAACCAGAATAAAATATGAAACTTAGACTTTTTTTGTTATACTTCAGTAAATGAAATGAAGGAAAACCACTGAAAAGTGCTGTCATTTGTGTCAGCTTTGCTGCATTTTGTTGGCCCTTAGTCTAGCATGATTTTAATTCACTGTATAGTAGACTTAACCAACAATCCTATTACCATGTTTTTCTCTCTGAGAAGCTGTCTTCATGAGTCAGAAAAATAAGCCCTCCTGGGAAATTCTAAAAGTAAGGCCAGAGATGTCCAATCTCAAATCACTTGTCCCCAATTTCTTCCACATCTAATGTAAACCAAAAAAAAGAGGGAGCATTTTATGGCCTTCATTGAAAAATCGCAGTATAGCACATAGCATTTGATTCTCACCTGCATGAGATCACTAGGTACTGCACATGATGGTGTATTCCCATAGATTGTCTGATATATAGCACATATAGGGTTAATGTTTGTTTCTACAATGTACTGAAAAGCAGGGTTTCTTCCTATATGTTTCCATAGATTCTGTTGCCCTCTCATAAGCCTTCTTGCAGCAAGGATCTGTACACAACTTATATATATACATATATGTACTGCTGGGATTATGCTTGGTTTATTGTACATTTTCCAGACGTAAGGTAACATACAAACATTCAATTTTTGAAAAAAAGTGACAGAACGGGGGCTGCGTACACATAGCCCCCTTTCTGTTCTATAGAGAGGGGAGAATGAGCTAGCAGCACCTTGCCGTGCTCTCCTCTACTGACCTGTACAGCCGTCATTCACTGTCGGTCATTCATGGATCGATCAGGATGGATCCATGAACAATGTTGGGCGACTGCTGTACATGTCAGATGAGCCGACCATTCATTCTTCTTCTGGCGAGAATCATGTGTGTACATAGCCTTAGCAAAGTTTATGTGTGACTACAGGGGGGATCAGATGATAAAACTGTAAAATTGCCTTATAGGTAGCCCAAGCACAACTGCTACTCTGCTAATTTACAACTGTGTGCTTATGTGACATTATGTAGAAAAAATAAAGACTTGTTTTTATCTGTTTGGATTTCTATTTTTTAGCATTTTTTTCTATTCTATTTATTCCTATTTGAGTATCATCAAAAATGAGCTTTTAGGTTTTAATGTATGACTGACTATAGGAGGTGAGCAGGTATACGTGTATGTGGACCCTTAATCAGCCAACCCATGTAAAACTGTTACTCTGCACGAAAAAAAGAGAAGTGTTTCAAAATCATTCATATTCCTTTTTAGTTGAGCCTCTCTTTGGTTTGTAAGAAAAGCCCAAGGCCTCAACTGGACCATCAAGAGTCATTGCATTAGATGTGATCAGACAACTGTTGGGATTTTGCTATAAGGTCCTGTGGCTTTTAATTACAATATGACCCCATTAATTGCCTTTTTTCTTGAAAGGATTCCGTGAGCCCTAGATGGAGCATTAATACAGCTTTCAGTTGGAAGATAAGAGTGGAAGTCCATTATGCATTTTCTTCTTGGCAATGAGTCTGCCATTGTGCTGAAAAGCTATCAAAGGACAATGCTGGGTGTAATACACGACAATACATACATGATGGAGTGTGTCTCTAGCATTATCACAGCGTTTTTTTTTTTCTAATCTCCCAATAACATAGGTTTATTGCTTGCTAATCCTGCTGGAAGTACTATTATTGTTTACTTCCCGTAATGGAATGACATGTTGACAAATTGCACAGCATTATTGTCATCCTATGGACAGGGTAGCCTTAGATGACAATGTACTTTAGTTATTATTATTATTATTATTATTATTAATATTAGGAAACAGGATTTATATAGCGCCAACATATTACGCAGCACTGTACAATAAAAAGAGGTTGCAAATGACAACCAAATAAATACAGTGACACAGGAGGAGAGGAACCTGCCTTGAAGAGTTTACGGTCTAGTTGGTGGAGGAATTAACACACGATAGGAGGGTAGATATGTATTGGTGGGAAGTAGTGGCGGTTTCAAAAGACAGAAGAAAATGGGTAGACAAGTTTGAAAAAATGAATGCTCTTTCAAATGAGCAGAAAGTAGAAGCAAGCCCAATAGGATGGGGAAGACCGTTCCAGAGAAGCCATGTGTGCGATGAGGTAATGAGTGAGGAAGTCATTAGTCATCAGAGGAGCAGAGAGAGCGGCTGGGGAGAGTATTTTGTTTACCAGGTCAGAGATGTAAGTGGGACAATAACTGTGGAGGGATTTGAAGGCAAAGCACAGGAGCTTAAATTTGATTCTAAGGTGAAATGGAAGCCAATGGAGAGAACTACAAGGAGATGCAGCAGAAAAGGAGCGGAGGGAAGGATGGATGAGTCTGGCTGCAGCATTCATAATAGATTGTAGAGGAGAGAGTCGGGTTAGAGGAATACCAAAGAGGAGGAAGTTACAGTAGTCTAGACGAGAGATGATAAGAGCGTGTACAAGGAGTTTGGTGGTCTCAGGTGACAGGTAGGGGTGGATTTTGGAGATGTTGCATAGGTGAAAGTGACAGGACCTGGAAATGTTCTGAATATGGGGGGTAAATGAGAGGGCAGAGTCAAAGGTGACGCCAAGACAACGTGCCTGAGGGGAGGGTAGAATAACAGTGTTGTTAACAGTTAGAAATATGTCAGGGGGAGATTTGGAATTTGAGGGGGGAATGATGATGGGTTCTGTTTTATCCAGGTTGAGTTTCAGAAATTGGTCAGACATCCATGATGAGATGGCTGACAGGCAGCATGAGACCTTATCCAGGACTGAAGGAGACAAGTCAGGGGTGGACAGATAGTTGGGTTTTAAGTAACAGGCAAACTCATTACAACTCTAGCTAACTTAACTAACTCACTTTACTAACTTGATTTTTTTTTTTAATATAAAGCCAATCTTCAAACAAATACTAAAGTTTTTTAATACCTATCTGTGATCTCATTGGGAAGATGCAAATGAGAATTATGGAAATATTCATATATTTTAAAACTACCCCAGAACAAGGTAAAGAGAAATCTTCTAATGGGGACTTTACAAGAAGGAAATTCCCCTGATTTTACATAGTTAGCCAGGTCGTAAAAAAAATGTCTGGGGATAGTTCTAAAATATTTGAATATTTCCATAATTCTAATTTGCATCTTCCCAATGAGATCACAGATAGCTAATAAAAAAACTTTAGTATTTGTTTGGAAATTGGCTTTATGTTAAAGAAAAAAATTAAGTTGAACCACTAGGAAAATAAACATATATGACGAGTCGATCCAGAGGAAGGCTTTAATCCCTTATAAAACACGGTTCAATTTGCTTCAACGGGGCAAAAACATTCCTTCCTGATCCCGTGATGTTCCCTGGATCAACAGTCTCTGTTGTCTTTACTTTAAAACTTTAACACCTGGTTATATTCTGTCCTTTTAGAAAAGCTTTCAACTTTTCTTAAAGCAATATATAGTACTACTGAAACTACTTCCTGAGGGAGCCAATTCCGGATTTTCACAGACCTTACAGTGAAGAATCTCTTCCTTATCTGGAGCTTAAATTTCTTTTCCTCCAGATGTAAAGAGTACCCCTTTGTCCTTTGTAATGATATCAAAGTGAATAATTGGTAAGAGAGTTCTTTATATGGACCATTTATATATTCATACAGGGTGATCATATCCCCTCTTATACTGTACGTCTCTTCTTAAGGGAGAATAAATTCAGTTCAGCTAATCTCTTCTCATAGCTGAGCTTCTTCATTCCTTCTCTGCACTCTCTCCAATTCCATAATATCCTTTTTGTAAATTGGTACTCCATATTCCTGGACTTCATATTCCAGATGTGGTCTGACCAATGCTTTGTACAGAGGCAGGATTATTTCTCCAACCCTGCAGGCGGTTTTGCGAAATTTCCCCTAATGTTTTATTGTATTTTTGGTACAATTAATAAAAGACATTTGTAAACATATGTAAACATTTGTAGACATATGTAAACATAAACAGCAACATATAACCTTGCAAAGTTTAAACCTTTACAAACTCTATCCAAAAATCTATTACCCCCTAGACAAAATATGTTTTGTCTAGGGGTAAAAGATTAGGAATAAACCTTACCTTTCCTCTCACTCTTCCAACAAGTGGTTATTTGCTTTGCACTGGCCAGAGTTTTGGATTGTGGGGTTTCTATGTCATTAGGTACAATGCCAGGTTAATTAAATTAAATGAGATAATGTCAGTGGTCAAACCAGTGACATAGAGAATTATGAAGAGCCTGCAAGGGAACTAGTGTATGGGCAAAGAAGAGAGCACCAACTGCAGCAAAAACAAAGAATAAGGTTAGCTCTTCCCCTAAACTACCTACCATGACATGAATTGAGCTCTTCACCCCTGCAGTGGGAAGAGGGATCCACCGATAAAAAGGGTAAATATTTAAATACTATTGTAGTGTTACAGTAAAAACCCCAACAAAAACTGTTGTCTCAATTTAACTGAAAGACTGTAAAATGTTTAAAAGAAATTGTTCTGCATTAAAACCAATTTTAATTGATTAAAAAACACACTTTAAACTTTTAATCAATAAAAAAAATAACTCAATTTTAATCAATTAAAAATAAATAGAACATTGCTCAAATCTTCTTAAATGGGGAGATGCCAGATGGCTTAATGTACCTATAATATAAAAACTTATTACTTCTGCTCCTACTTAAGGAGCTGTGCTGAATTATTAAACACTATTCAAGTTTGTGCTGACTTTTAGACTACAACTTAAATCACAATGTTGATACTGCTGAAAAGAAAAGCACAGCACTTTACTGGAGAAGCACAACTTGAATCCAAGATAACCCAAGGGTTTATTTGCGTAA
Source organism: Pyxicephalus adspersus (assembly GCF_032062135.1). Classification (NCBI taxonomy): domain Eukaryota; kingdom Metazoa; phylum Chordata; class Amphibia; order Anura; family Pyxicephalidae; genus Pyxicephalus; species Pyxicephalus adspersus. The sequence continues at coordinate 125,058,735 of NC_092860.1, read as the reverse complement.
GAAGAGCTTCAATATCTTATGTTCACAAAGACAATTTAATATTTATAGCAGTTTCCAAGACGCCCCCCACAAGGAAAGGACAATTGAGAGCATAAAAAGGTGACAGGATGTGTTAGTGTGGACACAATCTTAAGAGCCACCCTGCGATAGATACTGTTATGTGTCACCATGTGTGGTAGGTTAGTTTTTCATAGTCTATTCAGGAGGACAAAAACAAATCTCTTGGGCTCAAACATTCTTATCCAAGCCGTGTAGCAAAGTAATTACCTGTTTCGCTTTTACAATAAATACGACTCCAATTTTACTTTTCAAATTAAATAGGCAAAAGTGAATACGCATAAGCCTGTGGAGATATAAACTGGGATTAAACTGTACAACTATTGAATAGAAGTATCAATATTGTTAGTCTTACATTAAAAAAACCTTATGTATTGCAGCCTAATTAAAACATGATACTGTTTAAAAATGAGAAGTTGTTGAAATGACTTAATACAGCAAATTAACACTTTTATCTGTCTAACTTGCAGTATGAAACAGTTATTTTGGAAAAGCTTCAAAACAACAAAGAACTAAAATGTATTTTGCAACATAGGAAAATAATTTTTGTTTTTCTGCTTCAGACTTGCTTATGATTTGCTGATATGAAAATATGACACCCATAAAATGACATGATTTATTGGAGACATATTTAATATTGATAAATATGAATTATAATCCAGTTGTAATAAACAACAATTTTGGATACAATAATGGCTAAAACAGTTTAGTACATGGTATTCCTAGACTAAATACTGTACTTGCTGCATTTGCCTTTTCAAAATACAGGCAATTGAATGGAAATAACAGTATTTCAAAAAGATTTTTCAGTAGTTGCTTTCAAAGAATACATATATGGCTTGACATCAATATGAATATAACTCCAGCAGTAGACATTTATTGAACTAAACTCACAATACTCACCTGTTCCCGTTTCCTCACAGGGCGCCGCCACCTTCTTCTTGAATACAACCCTCAGTCTTCTTGATTGGCCAGGCTGAGATGACCTAACTCCTACACGGGAAGCCAATTAAACTAACTGATTTTGGAATGTGGGAATGTTTGGAATGTGGGAAGAAACCGGAGTAACCGGAGGAAACCCACGAGAACACGAGGATAACCTACATGCAGATAGTGCCCTGGCTGAGATTTGAACCTGGGACCTAGTGCACACAGATAGTGTCCTGGCTGAGATTCCAAACCTGGAAACTTAGTGCTACTAGGTCAGATTGCTTGTCACTGAGCCCACCCATTGGGTATGTCTGTACACAGACATTATTTAAAATGGCATTTACATAAAAAAGGCCTGCATTTGTCCGACTTTGCTTTTAGTTCAAAAACACCTGAATGTGTCCAACGAATTTCAGCACAATGCAAAAAAATGTCAAACACAGCCCCTGAGCAGTAAAACTGAAATTTAAATGAGTTCCCCGCGTAAAAATTCCCATGGACTCTTGCCCTTAACTATACTCATAATTAGATACAAGAATATTTAAAGTGGAACTAAACCTTAAAAACTGTAAACAGGTATTTTATTGCAGTAAGGACGGCAAATGTCCCTGTGCAATGAAACAAACTTACCAGCCTGTTCGCCTGCTCTTTTCTATATTTTGCACAACTCAGTTTATGATCCTGGCAGAGCTGTCTGCTGGAAATGATTAAAATCATGTGTTCATGTGTAGGAGTTATGTCATTCCGACCAGGTTAATTAAGATGGTTAAAGATACTGAACCCTGATGAGGATTGAGTACAAGTGAAGAGGTGGACTGTTGGCCCTGGGGAAAGAGCCAGCAGAGTTTGGTAAAAGGGTTGTGAACAGGCAGGTAAGTTTGTTTTATTGCATAAGAAATATAGTTTGTCCTTTCTGCAATAAAGAACCTGCCTGCTCGCCATTTTTTGGAGTTTTAGGTTTAGTTCCGCTTTACCTTTTCCATTTGATTTATGCATAACCGTGAACCCCCAAAGGACATTTGTATGGAACAAGATGTCTTCGCTAAATTAATGATCTGTTGTGCAGAATTTAAATTGTGGTTTTTACACAATTATTCAGGTTTTACCTATAATCCACATACAACTCAGTAAGAACACAACGTTAGCTGAATGTACATCTTTCACTATAGTTATGCTTACTGTAAAAAAGAACTTTATTAATGACAAGATAATGTCTTTTAAAAAGGCTGTTTGAAACTGGCTGCCTAAAATAAACATAGATATGCATTATCATAGTTTTCTGGCTATTTTAATAATTCACATGCAGGTATTTCTAAATTAGGGAATTATTTATGATGAAGATGTTATTGAAAATGATGCTGTGTGTGCTGTAGAAATGAAAGCATTGCATTAGGGTCTGATAATCCTACTGGATAATTACTCTACTAAACTACAAAACAACAATGCTGGCTTCTCAGCTAAATGATAATCTGAAGTAGTAAGGGGGAGCAATTAAGGTCTGAACAAGTACAGGTATGGGACTCCCATCATCATAATATCTAATAAGTTGTGAATACCACAAACAATGTGCATTCAATAGCTTTTGTCATTTGCCTCATAAATTATCAACGGCTGTCCTATTAAAATAAAATGCTAGGGCCATAATCAGGTAATCTGCGAAATTCTATTGAAGTCAATGAGGGAATAAATATTCTTGGTAAATTCTGTCCATTTTTAGAGTTAATAGGTGAACTTCTACTGTTAGAAAAAGATTTAGGAAGCTGGGCACTGCCATGGAACTTATGTACCAAAAAAATAAAAATGCCATTATTGGTATGCAGTGTTTATATAGCGCCATCATATTACACAGCGCTGTACAAAGTTGACAGTCGTGTCACTAACTGTCGCTCAAAGGAGCTCACAATCTAATGTCCCTACCATAGCCATATGTCATTACTGTAGTCCAAGGTCAATTTTGAGGGGAAGCCAATTAACCTTACTGCATGTTTTTGGCATGTGGGAGGAAACTGGAGTACCCAGTGGAAACCCCCGCAGACACAGGGAAAACCTGCAAACTCCATGCAGATAGTGTCCTGGCGGAGATTCAAACCTGGCACCTAGTGCTGTAAAGGCAAGTGTGCTACCTCTGAGCCCACCGTACTGCCCACGTACCATGTATAGAGGGCATACCGCCTCTTCATGTGGCTTTGAGATCAACATCAAAAATACAAAAATAATCAAGCATATATATTTTTTTTATGTTTGCTCAATCTGAATCTGATTTTTTACAGTTAAGGTGTTTTCAGGTAGCTTTGCCAGTCACACAAGCCTTTCCATTTACCCTTATTAGGTTTGCTTTGACTGGCCTATAGAAATATGTCAGTAGTTTGCTGTGACCGTCTTTGTTCTGGCTGATACAAAAGTGGCCTGCCATTGGCTTTATCATTAGGAAATACAATAATATGGAGCATACAGCAGTGAAAATTTCTCAGCAGCTGAAAGGTTTTACTGATGTATGCATATTTTTTTTATTTAGTGGGGTTGGGGATGAGTTGATTGGGAAAGATATATTGTAAAATGATTTAGATGCCCACTGTTCCTGCAATTAGTTCTTTCCATTCGAAGGATGTGACAGCCTGCTGAGAACAAAAGGTAGCTTACAGAGCAGATGGTCAGTAACCATGTGAATGCTCTTCTTAAGCATTATAAACTTAACACAAAAAACCCTATAAGCAAAATATAAAAAGATCACCTTGTTATGTTTTCTTGCCTTGCAGCAAAAATAAAGAAAGAAAAAGTTTGCTATGGATATAACAGCAATCAAAAGTAACTACTGACCTCAAATTAACCACAGAAAAAATGGAAGACTAAGGAATCTATAAATCATGGAATCAGACATTGCCTCAAGCATTCCTTTATGGGAAGCTTCCAGGTCCATGTGTTTCAATGGCTGTAATTAATTTCCATCAGGGAATATTGGAATGAATGTCAGATTCAAAATAAAAATTATCCTTTGCAAACCTGCACAAAAAAGGTTGAGGGATTGTGAATCTTGAACCAGCAGGATTTTACGCATAGGTGATAGGACACTCTTTCCATAACTTGGACTGTGGGGGTAGAGTGATTTTTTATATGACAGTAACATTCCAACAGTATGGAAGAGAGAGGCAGAACAATACAGGAGTGTGTACGGGGTAAGTTAGGCACTGACATCAATGCTGAACAATGAATAATTTCACTTCTGCTGGCACCAGTTTTGAGGAGCATTTTTCCTAACTGCCAGGCTAATTTTTTCCATGTGCCCCAATAGTTAGGGACTTTTTGTTGTGTCACAAGCAACACTTGGTGATTTTTTTTACTTTGGAGAGTTGGGACCCTTTTTTCACACGCTGACATCAATGATTTGGGGCTCATTTTTCATCTGACATCAATAATCTAGAGTACAATTTTACCACTGACACAGGGCTCAAAGGTAAAGCAAAACCCTTCTCATGAAAACATGTGGATCTTACAAATATGATTTTCCTAACACCTGATTAGAGTGGTATGAAGTCTGAAAGTGTGATTCTTATTCACTGGCACATCTGTGAGTATAATTGACATGCTCTGATAAGAGCCATGACCCCAATTTAACTATTGGAACATCACCTAATGAGAAAGAAAAGACTTGTCTGTGGCCAAGGAGCTTTAAATAACATCTTCTTTGAAGCTAAATTGTTAATTGCCTATGTGTCTTCTGTTCATATCTAAAAATGGATGTAAAAGAAACAAGCAAATACAGCTCTTTATTAGAATGTTACCATCTGTGATTGCAATGGATTTTGTTTCCAAGGAAACCACTGACAACATCTAACCTCATGTTTATTCCTGCAGATACAACTTACACATTTAACACAGTAATTGTGCTGTACAAGGCTGCTAACATTGACACATTGTGGTCAGAGCACGATTAGAACTTAACAGGGCCTTGGTTGGGGTAACAGCTTTGGGCTTCCGCCATCGGCCACTTCACTGGGTGCTATTAGTACACTCATTCCAGTGATATTAGTTAGCAGTAGAGATTGTTTTTAACAGGAAATGTTATTATACCACCTCTTTTTTTTGATTGGCTTAACCTGTGCTAGCTTCTCTATCACTTATACCTCCAAAACACCGGTGCCATGTATAGTGCGCACAGTTGGCTTGGTAGCTAGCACTCCGGCCTTTGCAGCACTAGGGTTCCAGGTTTAAATCTCACTATGTTTCTCTGGGTTTTCGTCTGGGTATTTTGGTACTTCCCCCCCACATCCCGTAAACATGCAGGTAGGTATTTTGGCTTTCCTTCAAAAATTTACTTTATACAGTGGTGACATACAGTATGACCATGGTAGGGACATTAGATTGTGAGCCCCTTTGAGGGACAGTTAGTGAAATGACTATTGCCTTTGTAAAGTGCTGCGTAATGTGTTGGTGTTATAAAAATACAAGATGATAATAGTACATTGTTCCCTTATAAAACATTTTCTATACTTGAATTTACTCAGCCCACTCAAACATCACAGTTAAAGCGTACCTAAACTCAGGAATTTCACTTAACATAAAAGGGTAGACAACCCCTTTATGTTAAGTAAAAAATTCTGTTGTTTGTTTGTTTAAAAAAAGGGTTCAGGACTGCCCCCTAATTCTCGATTGCCTAGGCGATCGAAAATGAATGGGAGCACAAAGCCTTCCGGGATACCTACATCACACATCCTGGGAGGCTCCTAGGAACCTTTTAGTGAAAAAAGAAAAGATTTGACGATATCACACATGCGCAGTGAGATTGGCAAGTTTTTTTTCCATCCTACATCACTAGGAAGGAGAAGGCGGAAGAAGAGGCGAAGATGGAGGCGCCCGGAGCGTTGGCTCAGGGACAGATGCCAGGACAACGCGGGACCTGGCGGGAGAGACCTCAGGATGGATCAGACTGCCCTACGGGAGTGGATTATATTTGTTTTAGGCAGTTTTCAGTTTAGCTCCTATTTAGGATGTCTTTACTTTATTGCAGTTAAAAAAAAGCTTGGTCACCTTACTGACCCCAGCCCGTGACTGGATGATGAAGGAGCAAATGCGTACTGATAAGCTCATCCCTCAAGCCACATTTAGTTATGGACATACACTATTTGTGTCTCAAAGTTATACATCAGACACAAGTTACACATTGCCACATTTTACAAAATGGCTTTTTCACACCTTGGTGTGAAACTGTGCTGTTGGCAGCTGTTAGGCACACAGCACACTGCTGCTATATGCCCAGCAGGGGTAAACTGCATTGCAGGTAACCATATTTGAAAGTGGTTCTGGTGCAAATCTTCAAACAACCGAAACCATGTATCAATCTGCTAGGGGTTCCTAACCGCCCCTATTCACTTGAATAAGAGAGGTGGGGGCTGTGGCTGAGCTTGTGGCAGGATGTTGTGGCTAACCACAGTTCTGAAATTGCCATACACAGTTTATGAAATAGAAACATTTTTACCTGCTAACTGAATTTATATGATATTGAGAAATTAAACACGGCCAATTGTATGCTGCAGACAGCTCATCTGTAGTCAAAAACTGCAAGTGACAACAGGCTACATTTTCTACGGGTTTCTTAACTGATTTAAAACCAAGATGCCATCACGATTTTTCTTTTTCCAAGGACTGATGCCTGAATACTACTTGCAGCATTATTCAGTGAATACTTTGTCATTACAAAATTATATAAATGCAGTGTAGAGTGATGTAAGTAATGCCGGATTGGTAATATTTCAGTAATGGCTGTTACTGAATCCAAAGTGCAGTGATGATATGCAAAGTGCACAAACCCAAAGCAATTAACTGAGACGGTCTTTTGCATTTATAAATATGGATGATAGTGACCTCACTATACTTATTGTTTGTCCAGATCAATCCCCTGCAGCCTGGACATTGGCAAAACATTAAAATGTACAGAGAACTATTATAGACTGTCATTTATTACTGCCCGTGTTCAGGAGAATGTTAGAATAGTTTGCCTAACATTATTATCTTTGTATTGTACTTAAGAGGCCTGATGATTTTGTAGCATACAAAACACATGTTAATGTATGGTAATGGTACCTAATAGGTGATGTTCATAAACATGTCCTGTGTTGCATACATTATAAGACATATGGATACCATGCTTAGCTGGTGAAGTTGGCAGTCAATGGGAAAATCAAAACATATTGGTAAAGGAGCTCCAAAATGTACAAAGACTAAAAAATGGTAGTATATAGGCCAAATGGTGCATTTGGAGTGACTGGTATGACAGGTCTGACTTTTGAGCCACTGTAAACTGTCAATAGGCTCATTAAACTCTATTATGATGCATTTTGTAAAGCTCAAAAAATGAATCAAAAACGCAAGGTAACTGGAGTATCAAATATGGCATAACACAAAACATAAATGTGAATTACAACAAGAAAACAAAGCTAAGAGAACCTATATTTTCTGACAACACAAGAAGCTAACCTGCTGGGTTTCTAGCTGGCAACATCTGGAGTCCACAGATCCCTGTTACCTTCTTCCAAGTTTCCAGGAGCCCTTAGGGCCTGTTCACATCTGTGTACACATTGTGATGCATTTTTTTTAACACTGTTATAGGATAATGTGTTTTCATGCATTTTATAATGTGTGTTTTGACACCTTTTGGAAACAGGCATAACTAATTTTTAGCAGCTAAATGTAGGCTGAATTACCACAGTGTTTCCCTCTGTTTCTGAATAGAGTACATGACATAATTCATTTGCATTGTGCTGAGATATCTACAACCTAAGGTCTATAGCCCTAAATAAAAAAAAAGAACAGGATCTCTTGGGTTTACCCTGTCATTGTCAATTCTGGGTGCTGCATGGTCGGCTTTGTGAGCATGAGGATCAATTTGGATACTGTGTTATTTTTTTAACAAAGAAGGGTAATGCTCCCCATTCTATAAAAAAATGGCATCCGATTGTTTCCCAGGCCCAACTCTTCCTATGTCACACATTATAATTCCTTGCATAAAGAATCATAAAGTAGGACACGTCCTGTACCTCCTTGATAAGCATCAAGTTATCCAGATATATTGCAGTGATTTCTTTTCTAGATCTGCCACTTGGTCTGTGTTGAGGAGCACATGGTAGATTGCCAGGTAAGACAGCTTCTTTGTGTACAATAACACAATAATAACAGATATTCAAAATTTAAATGTGCAAATAAAAGTGTGTACTCACTCACCTTTACTTTCGGAGCTCTATCGATCCCTCCGGAGGTTTTCTGGATCTGGTCCCACGTCATTCTGGAATCCTCCTTCTCCTCTGCTGTGAGAAAGCACCAGGCGCCACCATCTTCTTTGCCCTTTTTTCTCCTTCAGCCTGTGCAGGTGCGAGATTGGATGATGTAGCCTGTGGTAGATGGGGAAAAAAAGAGTGCCGATCCCACTACGCATGTGTGAGATTGGCATATTCTTTTTCCCCAATTGAAGAAGAAGGTCCTTATTGGGCATGCACAGAAGGAGCAGCAAGAAGCTTCCTGGGATGCATGACTTATGTATGCCAAGAGGCTCAGTGCTCCTACTCTGTCTTTATCGCCATGTTTTTTTTTTTTTAAAAAAAGAGTTTTAAACCCACCCCCTCAAACGATATGCACTTTACTGTGTAAAAAAAAAGCATAGTAGTTATTAGGTCATAGCTGGATTTCTAGTGTGTTACAAAGGCCAATAAAAATTTTAGTTCATTTTGATAATTGTAGCATACAGTGATTGGCTGACATATTCATATTGCCTTAACTAGCACTAATTAGAATGTTTTAGGACTATCAGTACATTTCTGGATGACTGGTATTTCAGCTTTATGTTTTGCTTTGATTAATATGACTGCATGGCATAGAGTCCGTATTTCCTTTGCCACTCTGATAAATTATTAAGCAGAGTACTACTATGGATTATGCATTTTTTCCTCTCATTCACAGGAACTTCTTGTGTACCCGAGTGCATAACAATAATCATTGGTTTTCTCTTACAATATTTTTTCTTTTTGTCATTGTGAGTAATGGACCAGCACCCAGGTGCACATATTAATCTTGTGTCTGTAGAAAGGAATATTCAAGCTCAGCAAATAAAAAAAGCTTCTTTTATATAGGAAGACAGATCTTTTGAAACACATTATTAATGGATGTTTTGCTACCTAATAGAGATTCTGTTACCTCAAAAACTGCTCAGAATCTGTATCTAATAAAAAGCAAACACAGAACAGCTTACTCTAGACTCAATTTAGCACACGATAAACCCAAATAACACCGTACCTTCAGCGTAATTAGGAACATTTCTTCTTATTATACTTGTCTCTGGGAGGAAGTCATTGTGTTGGCGTGAGTTACTAAGAAGAAATAGCAACATTTCTAATGCTAAAAAAAATAAAAAAGAAGGGCTCTATAACCCAATGACATGACCCACAAAATAGATGAAAAGAGATTTCTAAAGAATAAAGGGAAAGTCAATGTGCCCCTATCACATGATAGCTGTGAATATTATAATGAGGAATAATGGACAATTTTAACTAAAAGTGAGCTAATCCAAATATTTACACTTAAATGCATAGTATGTACATTGTGATTAAGCCAGTTACCACCACTTCCTAGTTGAAAGTGGCAACGCTGCTTAGACCCATTTTCCATCCTCTGAATTGACACTCTGGGCTTGATTTAATAAAGCTCCCCAAGACTGGAGAAGATAAACTTTTATAGGAGAACCTGGGTGATCCAGGTCAGAGAGTTTTAATAAATCAGGCTCTCTGTTGGCATGGCTTCCTGCAATCTTCTTGAGGAACACTGCCATAATTGACTCTCTTGAATGTCTTACAGTGGGGGCACCATCTGTGTAATTGAGAGCAGACATGCCAGGAAACCTCTCCTACATTGTGCATTAGAGCAAACACTGCAGTGACATCTTAGGGCAGAGGTCATGCTCAGCTATGAACATTCTGCATTGTCCCAATGCCACTGGGCCTGATTTATTGGACCTCTCCAAGGCTGGAGAGGATACACTTTCGTCGGTGAACCTGGGTGATCCAGCAAAGTGTTTTGCTTTTTGTTAGCAAATGTTTTTACTCACAGACCAGATCCATTTCAGGTTCACTAATGAAAGTGTATCCTCTCCAGTCTTAGAGAGCTTTAATAAATCCAGCCCATTGTGTAGTAAAGTTTAAGAAAGAAAGTCTCCACACATTGAGTCTCCACAAGTTCTAAGCAGACATGGAGACGGATCATGTGACCACTGTCAAGAAATAGAACAATGTACCGTTATTATTATAACATATTTATTTTATCCACATGTTGATTCAACAACTTTCCTAAAAGGGAGTTTTCCAGGGTCCACTGGTTGCTTTTTTTTGGAAAAAGAACAACATTTTTAGTCCTTTCAAGTTCAGGTCTGTAATGATTTTTTTTTAGTTTTGGATAGACTTGGAAGTAGTAATTTATTCTTTTTGTTTTTTGTAGTGCCTCTACTGGAGATCTTTCACCTCATTTTCTGTCCATACAATACCAGGACAGGAAACAAGAGAAGTTATGGTTACTAGGCCATTGAGAAAGAACCAGCCATAAGAACTCCAATATCAACAACAAGCAGCACAATATCTTTATTATATTGTAGGGGTTAAGCTAACGTTGAAACTGAAAACCCAATGCAATGTGAAAACGGGCATACTAAAAATCAAGTTGAGTAAGTTTATTGGATATATATACTTTCCAATCCTTCTGTCAGTTTACAAAATGGACCACTTTGGCACTGAAACTTTGGCTTTCATGTCAGTGAAGTTCCACAACTGGATTTTGATGTGCTGATTTTCAGACAAGGAACAACTGTATTCTTTTGTGAGATCGACCAGGCCGCTCATTTTAAATGAAGCTGAATAAAAGACAAAAACACTCCCAGAGGTGTGCAGTCTGAATTTTAGCTTGGTATGTTGGAAGAAGGAGATGGTAGCACCCATGGTAGCCTCCTAAGCACCTAAGGCTGCCTCCCTGGAATAACACTGATATCCTAGATTTAGCCATTACAGTGATTCATACACCTCTTCCATGCTATGAAGCCAGCATGTATGGTTTACATGGTTTTTTGGTTCAGACTTTCTTTTTGGGTCAACTGCATGTTTACTGGGCAGAGCTGATCAGTCATCAACTTAGCAGGCTGGAGGAGAAGTGACAAATAATACTGTATTGCCTAACAAGGGAATATATGTGTCATTCACCTGGCTACACAGCATGGAAATGTAAAATGTATAGCTGGTCAGGACTACAAATCATTTTGAAGATAAAAGTTAGCATGTATGCATTTTAAATATGTATTTAGCAAATATAACTTCATTTTTAAATATTTTTGATCTTCATTGGCCTGGCTGCCCTCGTAGCTCAGCCACGTAAGCCCCTATACTTAAACAATGGATTGACCTTTTGTACAAAAAGATAACACTAGCCATGATCTCCACTGCCAAACACACTAAATATGACCTTTAGTTTGCAAAAGGCTAGGAATACTGAATTTTATTGAATTTGTTGCAAAACGGTATTCATTCTTATCGATTCTGCCAAGGAAACACTGACAAGTAAGGCAGAGGATCATTCTTCAATTATCATTCCACAGGACACGCTAATTATGTTCTGCCATGATTATAGATTCAATACATGGACACCCTGGAAATACAGCTGTGACCAAATCAGTAGGCTCACTGCTATGGATTTTTTTCATCATTTGACAATGATTTTCTGGTTGCCATACACTGGTGGGTAAAAAAAAAAGTGAGGATACTGTTGTGGCTAGCTTTTCTTTTTGTTACCTTTATTTATCATATTGTTGTGTGTTCATTCTCCTATATTCTCCTACTATACATTCATTTAAAAGATGAACAATATATACATTTTAACCAATAATTAGTTTGTGGATCAAGTCAAAATATTCATCTAAAATATTGGTAAATATCTGGCAGAAATGTGTTTGGAGGATTGGCTATTTCGATATATCAGAAGTCATTTGATTTAAAAAGACAAGACATACCCTATTACGCTGCTCCCTCTGGGCCATCAGCACAGCCACTTCATTTCCATGTGGGGCCACGGATGTGAAGGAGGGCCAGCCAGCCATATATACAATAGGTGTGTATGTGTATGCAATGAATGGGCATAACGGTATTGCTGTATTCCAGTAATAAAGGAAAATTGGGTGGTGTACATACGGGGTGCTGCATACTGGACAGTGTATACATCTGACCCCTGTACCTACACCTGACACCTGTATAATGTAGGTTTCTTACATCTGATCCCTGCACTATATACATTACATACACCAGACCACTGCACTATATACATTACATGCATTCTGTATATTACAAACACCAGTCCCCTGCACTATCTGTTATATACTGTGACCCTGCATTACACAGATACAGAGAAGACTCATGATAATTTGTTATTTACCCGTTTTCTTTTAAACCCCTCCAACTGTTCACCAGGTGCTTCATCATTACTCCCTCAGAGTGCTCAAATCTTTTACAATTTTGGCAACGGCAAAACGTATCCAAAGTTTGCCTCCTGCCACGTATAAAGCCATACAACCATAACCAGCCTAACATCCTTGAAGCTGACTATTCTTGGACTTTAAAAGCAGTAAACTGGGAAGGCTTAACTACTTTTCCTTTTAATTACTGGCATATTAAAGTTAGACAGTCTTTGTGAATAATAAGTTACACACAGTACGTTATCTATATTTAAACAGCTCCAGAAACTGAAAGTAATTCAAGGAATGCCAGGTCAATTTATGAAGTCCCTTTAAAACTGATCTCCAGGTTGACAGCTAATTACACATGGTATCTATATTTTCCAACAAAATGTTTATATTTGAAGATAGCACAGTTAGGTTGGTGACCTGATTTTTTTTCTACTGAAACTACAATTTGGTCACTTTCCATCCTCCCGCTGTGATTGGACTGTGAATAAACAAAAGAAGATTAATTAAGTAAATCTTCTTCTCACTCTACTCTCATCTCCTGTAAACATGTTCCTTGTCAGTACATGTAAATGCAACACACTTGATCAGCTCCTAGTATTGCCTTTCTACCAGTCTGAGTTTTACTATAAAGGAATTTTAGGAGCCTGATGCTAAATCTAATTTTAAGCTAGATGCAATTAAAATACACTTAAGTTGTTTTACCAAATACATGACTGTGTTATTATGTCTGAATGGTGTTCAGCTTTAAAACACCACAATCACAAGGAAGTTTCTCTGCTAAACTACAATATTTAATTCTCTTGACAGAGATCATTCAATAAATCCAATTACTGGCAATGCAATTCCTGTGTTAAAGCAAGCCAGCATTCAACAATGTGAATCTGAACAGTCAAGGCAAAAGAAAAAACCTAGAAAAGCAGCAAGACTTTTGTTAACCATAACAATGAAGGTAAAAAAAAAATCTGACTGCAATGCAGTAAAACTTTCACTGTTGTTTCAGCTCTTACAAATACATTCCTGAAATGATAGATAATAGCCGTTTAATTGAATTACAGTGCAAGGAATAGAAATGTCCAAAGAGTACCTGTCAGATTCACACAATAAATTCTTTTGCTTAGTAATTGCTTAGTAACTACCCAATCAATTCACTAGGAACTAGTTAACTGCTATGGGTCTTGTGATATAGCTTTAGTCATTTTAAGGTATGTGTAAAAATATTAATTCACCTTACAGGTATAAGTGAGATCCCCACAATTCCGTCAGCTAGACGTACTGAAAATATAAAACTGTATAAGATGTATAAAGGTTGAAAATGGCTGCCCTAGGCTTTTTTCTGGATCTGGGATGCAGACTTCAGACTTCAGCCCTTGCTTACTAATCCTGACCTGGTCTGTCCGGCTGACAAAAAGTAAGTAGAAAAATCAAGAGCAACACAGACAAATGATGCTAGAAGATGTCGGACTTTGATTTTTATGCCTGCTTTTATTTCAGATTTTCTTTATCATCATTAAGAGAGCAAATAGTAATAGATGTAATAATATACAGCAATATTCAGCCAATGTAGGGGAATGGATCCACAGTACCATACCCAAATTTGTCTGGTTCCTACAACTTCACTTAGTTTCTTTGTTGGGGATGTGGATGATGGAGGTAGGCAGAAAAGCACATAGCTGCCTGTCTCCACTATTGGGGATCATAATTGTAGCCTCTACAAGAAGAAGAATATGGTTAAAGCATTCTTTTTCTTCTTTTATTGCTGGATCTCATACAAATCTCATACAATCTTCATTTTACCTCATCTTTAATCCACTCACCTAGAGAGCAGACTGCACAGATGGGTCTGGCTGCCTATCGGAAATATAATTTTAAATATGTACTTCCAATTTTCTTGTTAAATACTACTTTAAATGAACACATTACTATATTACACAATTAAGCGATCGGTTGGTATAGAGTGTGTTATCTGAATATGGGTGACACATTTAATTTGATAGATTGTTTTAATTAGTTGAATTCATGTTCTTAACAGATGTACTCTGAATTTATGCATTAGCAATGTGATTAGCCATATGATTAACACAGAAAAATATTCTTTAGAGATTTGGGGAAGATAGTTATGGGGTTTCAGTTGTGGAACTTTGGCACATAGGGAAAAGAATGGCATTATTACTGCAATATGGCTACACACAGAGAGTGAACAGTGGAAAATCTTTCCAAATACAGCATTACACAGAACAGTACAGTACTTTTTTATTCTTCCCATATCTTTAGGATTTTTGGGGAGCATGGTCGCTCCGGGGTTAGCACTCCAGCCTTTGCAGTGCTGGGTCCCAGGTTCAAATCCCGGTCAGGAGACTATCTGCATGGAGTTTGCAGGTTCTCCCTGTGTGTACGTGGGTTTCCTCTGGGTACTCCAGTTTCTCCCCACATCCCAAAAACATGTAGTTAGGTTAATTGGCTTCCCCCTAAATTGACCTTAGACTACAATAATGACATATGACTATCGTAGGGACATTAGATTGTGAGCTCCTTTGAGGGACAGTTAGTGACATGACTATGGACTTTGTACAGTGCTGCATAATATGAGGGTGCTATATAAATACTGTATAATAATATTTCTATATAGTGGAGTCTTCCATTAACTTCCTGTGTGGCAAAACACCATCAGCAGGACAGGAAATGTCAGTAAATGTGATAGTATAAAGTTATATGCACACATTAGATAATAGTCACCCAAGATGAAGGGGCGTACCCAGCTTGGGTGAAAATCAGACATGTGTACGACAGACTGGGAACGACTGCTGTTCACTCCTGTGGAGGAGAGCAATGTGGGGTACTGCTCGCTTGTCCTTGTTGCTTTTTTTCCAGTGGGAATTACCTGATGTAATTCAGACATTTGTACGAGGTTAACTTTGGGCAGACTAGCCCCATCTTGAAGAGGTCTGTTTATTTAGCATACCCTACTTGAATTGAAATATCATTGTCATTGTAGTATTGGTGCCAAAGCTACCTAGTCTGGCAACTGCTAAGTAAAATGTGCTTAGCCTCAAGAAGCATAACCATTGCTATTTTAGCTATTTCCTAATCCAAAATAGAAAACAAAGTTTTAGATACACTTAAAAGATGAAAACCAGATCTTTTAAGTAGTTCAGGGTAAAACTTTTCTTTGTGCAGAAACTGGTCATGTATCCTCCCCCTCCTGTAGTTTCTTGCAGGCAGCCTATATTGGGAGGACCAGAGCGGTCCCTCCCACATCCCTGTTCTCTGCATTCAACAGGTGCAGAATAATATCACCAGTTCTTTTACAAGGTGAATTTATATCTTTTGTGGCTTTTAAAAATATATCTCAAGGAAAAGTTTTTATTTCCACTGTTCAGCTTTAAATAAATTAATCAAATGACAGTCTGTGTCCATTAGAGATGACACTTCTTAAAATGTGATCCATTGGCCATTAGAGATGGGGTTTCCTAAAATCTGCTCCAATAATCATCAGATTTGCCTTTGCAATTGCATTTTGCAATTCAGTCTGTGTCTTGAAAGTCTGCAGCATTTTATGTTTTCCCACTTGATATAGGGTTAATTAGTTTTTAATTCTGGGAAAGTAGATAACCTACCCCCCTATAGAGTTCCTACACATATGTCACCCCTGTTTCATATACACATTTGTAAATGTCTCCAATATTATAGGGAAAAGGGTTTTGCTGGGGGAAATTGAGGTAACTGACTTTATTTTTATTGTCAATTAGCAGCATCTGCACCATCAGCACCTTTAACATGGAGGTTTCTGCTGATGATAGCGATGCTTAAGGTAAAGATGGAAATATGATTTTTATATGTTGTTTTTTCTGGGATACAGCAGCCCCACAGCACAACAGCATTATCAGCATCTTGGGTCAGGCAGGGAGAACAAACAGTGAAATAGTAGAAGACTAAAAACAGTTACTGCTTAATTTGTAACTGATACACAGTAATTTCATAGCACAATACAAAATGACTTGCTATAAAGAAGCAATAAAGTTTGACAATAAAGTAGATGTAATTAAATGAGATCCTGAGACTATGAATATATTCAGTGAAACACATCTACTGCTTAAGTATAAATCATTAAAAATACTTTACAAAACAATTGCCAACGTATAAGAGTTTGGATGTGCAAATTGGTGACAAAAATACAATTTTTCAGGACCTTTGGAAACCCCCAATGTTCTTTGATACAATCAGAAGAAAAATATATGTGTCTGATTCAACTCTCTAGGACAGCCTGTCTCAGCCTTTTTACCATGGAGGACCATGTAAAATACATTTTATGTCTTAGGGAACCCCTTTTATAATGACTATATCCACAGCTCCACATATCCACAGTTACTGTACATTAGCACGGTGATCAGTGGGAAGAATATTACCTTAATAGAAAGCCAAAAAGATCATTGGTATCATTTAAACAAAATTGCTTATTGCTTGAGGGACCCCTAGCATCCTCTGAAGGAACCCTAGGGCTCAACAGAACTCTGTTTGAGAAGCACTGGTCTAGAAGAAATAATGTAAGACAATGGAATTAGCACTAGTATTAGTACTATACAACTTGTGCCATGCACACTACAGTCATTCCGTCTTCTATCTCTTTATTTCTGTAATAACAAAAGAAAAAGGTTCTGGAATCCATGGCTAGCTTGCAATAATTCGCTATAAACTAGACCACCACATACGCCACTTCCTTGTAATCCTCTTGCAGCAGACAAAAGCCTTCAGTCTAGTAAACACATGCCAGTCATTATCAGGCACACAACACTCAAGCTGCCTTTCTACATGAAAAAGGTAGTGAGTTGTATTCACTTGCATTGCAGCTCCCAGAACCTATTAAAAATTATTTTTCAGGTAAAAAGTTTAAACACATCAATATCATCTATAATACCACCTAAATGATAGTGTAACAAAAAAGAAGAGTTTACAAGATGAAATCACTTTCCTTTTCCAAGCAAAAGAAATAAGCTGTCTCTACAAGAGCATGCAAGACATGTGCCGCAGGCTCAGCAACTGAGAAATAATGATACCTGCAGTGTATAGGTTATATAATGATCCGTTGGGTCTGATTTGCCCTCTTAATAATAAAAGTGGAGCAGAAAAAAATGTAAATCATTGATCAATGGATGATTCATTGAAGACACAGTATATCAGATTACCAATTTAAAGATCTAATATTATAATTTAAAATGTAATGCTATAATAACACAAATTTTTAAAAATGCATTAGGTATAAATTATAGGTAATGCCTATTTACTATCAGATTGATGTGTCAAAAGACCAGATTTACATATGTATGTCAAGCTTACACACCAGCAGCATGGCTTGGCAGTACTCACTCAGCCTCACTGCAAAATGACATTCACTTGTTTGGTCAACCCTGCAAACATGCATGTGTGTTCTAGGGTATGCTGCTCATGAGTGATTGATCAGTAAAAATATAATTGTTTACTTTAATGAATTGTTAAATAAAAGATATGCAATATGTATAGTTTTAATATATCTCACTTCCATCACCAATCCTATATCCTATATCCTGTATAATGTGTCTGGAATATAGTCTACCGTAATAAAATAAAAAGGTATACATTTAGGTGTGTGAATAAATAAAAAAATATATATAATAATAATAATAAATAATTACAAAACATATGTCAATAAATACTCAAATTAATTTTAATAATAATAATAATAATAATAATAATAATAATAATAATAAATAATCTCTACACCCATACACAATAAAATGATTACATTATGTATGAGCTTTTCCACAGTTTTCAAAGGTCAGCAGAGTGATATAGAAATCTGCTGCCTGTCTATCATTGTCCAGTTAAGGATTAGGAAAGAGGACAAATCCTGTAAGTGTTAGATAACTGCAAATAACAAATCTGGTCTCCTCCTCTGCAAGACAGTGTTGTATAGTGTCATCTCATATAGGGATGAACAGGAATACATAATTTTGGTAGGTAGAAAAGCTAACTTTGAATTCTTCGGGTTACATCTACATTTGTCCACCTTACAGACCTGAACTGTACGGCTGTACTGCATAGGCACAGGAAACAAAGCACAGAATATAACTGGGTAATAAAGCTTTAAAGTAAAAAAAACAGTGACTGTTGATGCAGGGAATATCTGATTGCCTCATTGAATCAGGAAGGAATGTTTTTCCCCTGTTGGAGCAAATTGTAACAGGGGTTTTACTTGCCTTCCTCTTGATCAACTATGTTCATGGGGTTTTTATCTGGGATATGTTTATTTCCCTAGTGGTGGAACTTGATGGACTTTTTTCAACCTGACTTACTATGTCTGGTGCTTGTTCCCGGTAGGGGAACAAGCCCAAGACCATGAACCAGACCTTTAAATCACAGAAAATATGAAGTTGTGGGGAGGGAGGGTGGGTTAGAATAAATAAAGGGTAGGGGATAAGTACACATTGTAGGAAAGTGCACTTATCCTTTAACCGTTTGCTGGAAATTCAGCTATGAATAAGGACTCCATTAGGATAAGTGTTTTTTTAAAGAGACAAGTCTAGGCCCTTGTCCCACATACCATGTATTGTAAGGGAGTTCTTTGCTACTTGCTACTAATATAAAGGACAAGCTCTCTACAATTGTCCATGTGAGTGGTTCCTTGCCTATTTGTCTGCAGAGTCCCTTCTCTGCTGACCACTAATGTAAAGTCCTCCTTCTACATTGACCAATTATGTAATGTACACTGACCATCAATGCAAGGTGGGCCTTCTCACTTGACCACAAATGTAAGGTGGCCTTTTCCACAAACCATTAGTAAACGAGGGCATTTCTTCATCAAGAAACCAATTACTTTAGGCAGATCATACAATTTACACTGTTCTTTTTTCACGTTTAGTGAAAACGTGAATATTTGTTTTAATCCATAATTATGAAAAACCCAATTTTATGATTATTTATACAACTTAATGGGCATATTAATGTATTGTGAGCTTTATATCATACTAGCTGATTACCCGCTGTTGCCCAGGTATTTATTTATTGCAATCCTATATTATAGGAAAAGGAATCAAATAAAGCTATAGTGATTTTCTTGTCTACGGTGTTGTTTCATTTTTTTTGCCTTTGATTGCACTCGGCCAATTGCCTTACGTTTTCTCGAAAACATTATAAAAGGCCAGAAATGTGTAAGAGAGTCCAAAAAAAGTAAATATAAGCAAACGGCACACTGTCACTGAGCAATACAGCTAGTGATGACATACACACATACATCCAAATATAGCTCTGACATATAGCACAGCGCTGTACAAAGATGACTGGTGCACTCACATGAGTCTCAGTCATATGTATGGCAAGTTTGGTTGAAATGTCTCCATGCATTTTCGAGTGATGGTGGAACATACACACATACATCCAATTTTATATACCGGTATATAGATTGATATAGCTCTGACATATACCATAGTGCTATACAATGAAACACTGAGCTAGACCCATCAGTCTCTGTACAGATGAGCTGTCACTCTAATGTCCCCCCACAGTCACACACTATTAATATACATTTATATACCTCTGACATATACCACAGCGCTGTAAAAAGATCAGCAGTGTCATATGTCTAGCAAGTTTGGTTAAAATTATTCCACGCATTTCCTAGTGATGACATACACACATCCAAATATAGCTTTGACATAAAACACAGCGCTGTACAAAGATGACTGGTGCACTCACACGAGTCTCAATCATATGTATGACAAGTTTGGTTGAAATGTCCCCATACGTTTTCGAGTGATAGTGGAACATACATACATCCAATTTTATAAATATATAGATTTAGCAGAAAGTCTCTGAAACCTAAAATAATTTCAGGGCTCCTTCATGGTAAAAAGGTCAATAAAGGTTGTGCTAGAATACGATACTACCAGAAAATGTCTGAGAAGTCTGACCCCAAAACAATGTATTAAAAGATAAAAAGCCACCAGGATCCGTAGTGATTTATGTTTTAGTGTGTGATTATTGTAAAGACTAAATATAAATATAAAGGTTACAGCATTTCCTATTAGTAAGGGATTTGCCTCTTTATTCATGTGTTGTTCCATTTATGACTAAATGCCAAGAAGCTCCAGTAATCTCTTTACCTAATGGCCAGACAATAATCAGGGGGAGGTTACATCCCTTAGTAATGTAGATCTCTGAAAGACGGAAAATTAAACCCAAGCTTAAACATAAAAGAATTCACAGCAACATTTTGTTTTGGCTAACTCACAAATTTAGAGAGCCATGAGGGCTAAGGTGGTGAGATAGCAATCCATAGGGACCCCTTATTAGTTCACACTGTGCAGAACACACCACATATTCAGTAGCTGGGATCTTGAGATTTTCCATTCTCAAGTCCAAAACTAATTTAAACATTTTTTACCTAGAAAATGTAAACCCAGCAGTATTTACTGTAATAGGAGAAGGTGCCCATAAGAGCTCTTCTCCCAATGGACTAAAGTATTTGTAAACCCTAACAATGCACGCTCCCTTTTATGTAAGTGAAAAAAAATATTGGGAGAGGGGGTAAGTATACAGTAGTCCCAACACACCCTCTGTCCTAGAACATAGGGCTGCTCCTTCATAAATGTATCACAGTGAACAAAAAACTAAAATGTTGGCACTTCACACTGGGGAGCTCCAATGTATAGGTGTATTTACTAAGTAAGCATATTCTACCTTGCCTATAAATGCAGGTGCTGTACTGGCAACTACTAAGTGGTAAAAAGCAGTACCTGTAGCATAGCACAGAGTGGGTTTTACAATTTGATACTCTAAATGCTCAAGTGAGGATTCCTATTTTGGTACGAGAGGGATCTTTCTACCACTTGCAGTCGTTCCATGTCAATTAACCTAATGTTGCCTCTTTCTTCTTTTTAAAGTATCATCACTCACCCAGCAACAACACATATTAGGGTTCATTCAGAAAAAGCATTAAGAATGTTCACTGAGCTTAGTAATAAAAGTGAAGATAGGGTCACCTATTTTAAACATTAACTTTTCGAAGTGAACATATACTTTGCAAAGTAAAAAACAATCACTGTGCAAAGCAAACAGCTTCTTTTGCTTTAGTAAATCAAATACTAGGAGACAGAGGATGCCAGCACGTAGTCAGACTTATATAAGCCAAGCACCTGGGAGTTGAAGGTTTTGTGCTTACTGTTTGCCAGAACATTATCTACATAATGCATGCATTCAGAATCTGGTTAAATGTACATTACCCTTTTAAAGATATGAGGTCCCAATTACTGCATTATTCAGAAGCCCATGATAGCACTCAAAGAGCTCTATCAATATTATTTCTGCTTCTCCTTTATAGTAGATCGGTGGTTTGGACCTTGTATGTCATGAGTTGTGGCCGTTCCCTTTGTGGTAATGCTCAATATTTTTTGAACTCACAACAATAATTAGCTATTACCCAGGAAGCTCAAAATGTGGATGGTTTACAAGGAAATCTAAGAGTGAATGTAATATCCGATAATCTAGAGAACCTAAAAACTGAAAGTTAAAGTGCATTTGGGGTCCTATCTCATAAAATATGAAACCCGGTAAGGGCAGATTTAGACCTGCCATTGAATCACCTTGCCAGACACTTGGGCACTTGAGCTGGTTCTTAAAGAACTAGCATCTACACATATTACAACTAGTACCTCCCAGTACTTGTTCATTCCATATAGAGGGAGACACTACCATGTAGCATCCCCCAAGAAGCAGCAGTTCCTGGCATGAGGAAGAGGTAAAACGCACTGCAATCTCACTGCAAGCGTGAAACTCAGCTATTTAAGGAGAAGTTGCAATAATGATCTAAATAGAAACTAGGGAAAACTATGGGTATTCCTGTCTTAGGATGTTCAATACATTTACCATTATCTAAGTTTAGGAAAAAGTGCCCATGTTTGTTAGACGACAGTCCATGGAACCTTTTACAGAGCAGTGCTTCAGACTCTTGCCATATTTTCTGTGCTGTGCAACCCAACCAGGTTATATTTATCTGTATATGTATTGTCTCCTAATGGAATGTACCCTTTTATTACAAATAATTGTTTTGTTCATTAATAATCTATTTTAAAGGTAAAATAGGGAGACTGCAAAAATCCTGCCATGTCCTAGATTTAGGATTACTGTGGGACTTCTCAGAACACTTTGTTCCAGGCAACCAGAGAAATGTTAACGGGGGGATCAGGATACTCAAGAAATGCTGGGGAGGAAAAGATGAGCCTTGGGCAGAAAAATGAGCTTTGAGTGTTGTGGCAGCACTCTGCACATAAATATTATTGCACAACGTAGGTTCAACATATTGCTGAAAATTTCAGATTTTACTCAAGTTTTTTGATACAATGAAAATACACCAACACTGGAATACATGCATGTACTTATTCATCATTTACAAGATAAAATGATCTCACATCACAATTTTCCTGTACTACGTATTTACAAAACTTTACAGGACAAAAATATGTTTTTTCGCAACCAATCAGAAGTTACTATGTATTCTATGTATATCATCTTCCCTTGAAAAATAATAAAGCCAGGTTTTTTAAAAATGTAAAAGGAATCTGTATCCATGAAATAAACTAAACAGATTAAATATAATGTGTCTCAATAATGGTAAAATATTAAATTATGTTATCATATTCTCTAGATTCATATGACCTCAAGTAATTAATACTAAATGCTTGTGAAACTTCTTTATACAAAGGTCATAATAAAGAGGTGACTTTTTCTGGAATGTGTTATTACTACAATTAGTGAAGACTGACTTATTATAACTATAATATATATAACTAATCAGAAGCATGAATTGAATGTAATGTACAAATAAGTATAAACCAGGGCTGACTACGGTATACAAACTATTATAACTTAGTAAACTTTGTAAACTAAGTTATACCATTTGCTATTGGAGGCTCTGTTCATAAAACAAGGAATTTGTTCCCTCAAACATTCCCACTCCTGGTGGAAATCAATTACTTCCATTGAAACACATTGACCTGGAAGATTATCATGAGGGAATGTCTAATTCCCTGTTTGATAACCAGAGCCCTATGTACTATATATACAATGAAGATGTTTTATTTTAAAACTGTTTGCTAATATATTAACATACTTTGTATGATTTTGATTAGTGTAATTTTTAGTTATTATTACCAGTTAATAAGATTACTACTGCTGCATACATCTTTCTGATATGTTATATGTTTATTCAAAGTGAATATAACTTTAGATTAGTTTTTATGAAATGATAAACTGTACTTTGTAAAAGTAGCATTAAGTATGCCAGTTATCATTGCTGGATGACTATAAAGACATTTTATTTCTATTTTTGTGACATTATTAAAAAAATAAAATAAAGAGCCATCACTATTGAGCAACTGCAAGTCCCAGATATTGGTAGACAGATGCATTATCTTTCCATGTGTGTTAGAGAACCAAGTACACTTAGTGCTGGAACAACAATTTAAATTGTACTGCTTAATTTTCACATCAGTTCCATGACTTTAGAAATACCGCTATTACAGAAACATTACCTCCTAATCCCGGCCTGAGACGATTATCATAGCCATCCAGAAGTCTGTCTAGAATTCTTGTGAAGATGGTAATGTTATTTTTTGCATCATCATCCACACTGTCTGCAAGCACTTGCCTAGGCATAAATAATTGCATAGTTAGGCATTAGTAATATTAAGAAAAAGTGCATATAGTTAGATAACAAGAACAGCATACAATATAAACAGCATCACAACAAAGATTATGAAATAATTGCCAGTTAAATATTTTGGAAACTAAAGCTTAAGGGGTGAACTTAATAGGAAGTAATTTTGTTTTCATTTAGATCATGGAAACTCTGGGTACTTCAAAACCCAATTATGTGCAGAGGTGGATACTATTTCTGTTAATGCCCCCGCACATGACTGGGTGTTTGACGTGAACACAGCTTCACTGGGCTAAGTGAAAAAATGTTCTACTTAGGTGAATTACCTCCTTCATGTGTAAGAAAAAGTTCGATAAATGACTGCATTAATAATGTAAAATCGTTGATGGTAAATGGCTTCCTATTGATACCTGGAATCAAAGCAGTAACATAATGGATACATCAAACAAAAGTGTTGAAGCTGTTGTACAACTTTAAAGATAGGAAGAATAGAAATAACACAGCCAAAGGTCACGTCACATAAACTGCACATGCTTTGTCAATGCAGCGGTATCACCCTATCGTCCCCTGGGTTGTTTTATCTTGACAGCTACAAAATAGAGCAGCATTAGTGGAAGTCAAAAGCTGGATCACACCTTTTTGGTAGAAACACTACAAGTCTTAATGCCGGTAAACTCTGCCGAACCCTAATATACCTTCCTGCTCAATGTATTGACTAGGAAAGGTATTATTCATTGAGTATTATCATGCAAGCTGCTTTATAACAGTCAGAAAATTACTCACTTCTAAGCAAACAAGTATAAATATTACAAAGTTTCTGAGGCATGCATACTTGTCATGTCCATACTTTACAGTAATATATTGTAAATAAACACTCTCATGTTATCAAAAACACAAAAATTATTGAACTAAACTTCTTTTTTTCATCCTGTCTAACTATATATTGCACTTTAGATAGTAAGGTGCTATTTACTTAGGATATTGCTAACCCTATACCTGCAATAAAGTCCAACAGCAGTCTGACCAAGTCAAAAAGATATACAGGGTATGCTAATTAAATGCTTCAACAGTTTTTTAAGTGGTACAAAACCCTCTGATAGTCTATCATCCCTCAATTTAAATGGTTTATCTTGGAACTAAAATCTAAGTTTCTGAATGGCTATATTAAAATAAATTACCAGCAATATATTTAGATCCTATCAGATATATTGATACAGACTTTCTTTATACTGTTACAAAACAAGTTTATAAAATATAATTGTCACCTAAATATTTATTCCACTAAAGCTCCATCATTCTTAAGCTTCCGGTACAAGAACTGCCAGAGACAACTTTTGAATTTCTAATTAATCAAAGTACATTATAAACATCTAAACAAACATTCATTCTGAGTTACACTTTCTTGTAGCTTCTCTCATAAGAATTACAAGAATCCAACGAAATCTTTTATTTATAGTAAAGTGATCAATTCAAAGACAATATCTGTTATGTACAGAATACAATGATTGAGATTGTGTGAATCATTCCTAAAGCACTGACTTCTTGAACTTAATCCCATACTAACACATTGCTTATTGTATCAAATGATGTTCATTAAATATTTACACTTTAAATCTATCAATGTATTTTCCTACACACAGAGGGATATATACATCAATGGTGGTTGTAACACAAATAACGCATTCAGATGTTCCAGCGTTTCCCATTATCTAGTCCTCTTACTGCTATAATAATTAAAAAACGCACACAGCTTTACAAAGAAGCTGATGATAACATCTATTAAAATAGCTAAGTGTGATTGCATTCTGTGTTTTAATCCATGACGATATTTCTGTGATATAAAGAGCTGCACAATGCATAAAGTCTGCAAAAGCCGCAGTTTGATTATCCCTTTTTTTCTGAGCAGACGAATGGAACATCAGGATAAATATAAGTTGTAAAGAACACTCACTATGTATTTATGTTACCATTATAAAAGAAGAAAACAATCAGACACAAACTTGACTAATAAAGCTCCCCCGGTTTTATTGGGAGAGATCTAGGCATTGTATGTTAGCTCCATCTAGAGGATGCCGAATACACAAAGATAATGCCTACTTTTCCAGGGACAAGACATTTCCGACAAATGGCAATGCATTAACATGTCAGCATCAACTCTTGACCGCAGGAGCACTTTTGCCTCTTTGCCTTGCAGGTTCTTTCACCATTACCATGATATGGGTAAATAAACTATTCTCATTGCCTTCTTCTACTCTCCTTGTACTTTTTAACCATTGCCTGCCGCTGGTGATTAAGTCAGATAAAGTCATTTGATTTGTGAGCATAATAAACCCATGCTGGCAATAGATAGCTGCCTCCTGCAGATAAGACCTGTAGGGTATTTGGGCACCCTGTCACCATCTCCCATTATTTAAACTCAAGTGACTTTATAATACATTCTGCTCCAATTAGCTCCTCATTTCTAAGCTTCTGTGTCAGATTGGCTTTAATAAAAATACCAAAAATACAGAAGATACAATAACACAGGAGAAGATCAGCAAAGTTCATGATATAGATATATAAGATAGGACTCACCTTGTTGACAGCCACATTATCAGGGGGAGAAGCAATACTAATGTTCTCTTATAGAAGGGCAGCCTGCTTTCCATATTGGCTCCAGTAAGGTCTTCACATAAAAACCTGAGAAATAGGAAAAATCTGATTATTGGGATGTACTTGGAAGAGTCAAGATAAGCTAACAGCTGCAGAGCAATGAACTTCCAGTGGACATGTAGGATCCAGGTGGACTATGAGAAAGTCCATAAGGACTATAGTAAGAGCTCCTTCTACCTGGACTGTCACAATGCCATGTGCTACAGAGACTACCCAGCCTGTCAACACTTCTGTACACATGGACTGTACACATGGACTGTACACCAAGCACTGCACAGCCAGGAATCACCATGCAAGAAGTAGCAGGGATGAAGATGGAGAAATAAAAGGCAAGGGATTCATATATGTAGAGCAGATCTCCGGGCACTGCTGGCAGAAGTTGTACAGACACACATCACAGCCCTGGCATTGTTGTGTACCTGGAGGGATGATGCAGAGATGGTGCGGAGGATGCTGGAGGTGCAGAGAGGCTGCGGTACAGGCTGAGCACAGATCCTGGCTGCTTTGAATGGAGGAGGGTCTTCCCTCTCTCTCTCTCTCCCCTCTCTATCGGGAGCGAGCCGATGTTTGCTGGAGTGTGCCGGGGGCGCGCCTGGGAGTTCCCCCTCCGTATACAGGGGAGATGGATTGGCTCGCTGTGTTATGCTGCTTCCCCGGCTAGTACGTGGCTGCTGCGTGTGAGTGTGACATGATCCAGCCTGGCTGTCTGCTCCTACACATCTAAGATCTGCAGCACTGCGCCATCATCCAGCCATGCACATTACTGTCACTGCTCCAGACATGGCCAACATCAGCATCCTCCTCCAAGCTCCAGACACTGCCATCATGTTCATCCCTGCTCTTACCTCCTCCATACACATTGCCATCATGGTCATCCCTGCTCCTACCTCCTTCATACACGGCTATCATGTTCATCCCTGCTCTTACCTCCTCCATACACATTGCCATCATAGTCATCCCTGCTCCTAACTCCTCCATACACATTGCCATCATGGTCATCCCTGCTCCTACCTCCTCCATACACATTGCCATCATGTTCATCCCTGCTCCTACCTCCTCCATACACATTGCCATCATGTTCATCCCTGCTCCTACCTCCTCCATACACATTGCCATCCCTGCTCCTACCTCTATACACTATGCCATCATGGTCATCCCTCCTACCTCCTCCATACACAGCATACACTGCACATTGCCATGATGATGATGATCTCGTCTGACTTACACACACTGACTTTAGACATTACAATGATGAATCCTGCTCCTGCCTTCTCCATGCACTCCTGATTTTGCCATGATGCTGATGTTCAACCTTTTCTCCATCCTCCTCCATGCACTGACTCCAGATATTGCCATCATGCTGACCCTGTCCCTGCCTCCTCCATGCACCCACTCCAGACATTGCCATCGTGATATTGAATCCCTGTTCTTGCTTCTTCCATGCAAGTATTACTCCAGACATTGCCATGATGCTGCCGCTGCTCCTGTCTCCTCTGCATTGACTCTTCTATACATTGGCAGCTTTGCATTCATATACTGTGCATGAAATATTTCACAGATTGCAATGGTGCTGCTGCTTAACCGATTGACTATATATATATATATATACATTGACTTCTAAAAACATTGTATTTATCATACTAAATAACCCTTGCACCTGCCTTAACCATGCATTGCTGCTGCTGCTGAACCCTGTTATCCTGTCACCTCCATGCATTTGCTCCTTCAGACATTGCAGTTATGCAAACCTCCTACTCTTGCTTCCTCTCTGCATTGATTTCTATAAACATTGCAGTGATGCTGCTATGGAATGCCTGACCCTTGCATACATTGCAATGCTACTACTGCTGAACCCCAATATACCCCCTGCTCCATGTATTGACCAACAAGCAGTGTTCCCTCCATGCACATTTCCTCACATACCTTTCGTTACATTCCCTTACCTGCCTGCATGATGAGAAGTGTAATCCCTGCAACATAACTTTTTTTATGTTTACATAACATTGCATTGCAAAGAGATTAAAAACAGGCGCTATTAATAGTACAGCAAAGAGTTATGCAAATCCACATGGCTAGTATGTGTCTTCTGGGAATGTGAGCTTTGTAAGTTTTTTTGCTGTATAAAGAGGTGCTGAGCCACTCAGGAATAATAATAATAATAATAATATTAATAAAGCATGCAGACCTTCTAATGCCATGTAAAAAAAGCAGTGTATTTCCAACACTATAAAGAGAGTAATAGGATGCAAAGTGTAGCCCTCTGCCTTAGGGCTTGTTCAAAACTGCTGTTAAATCTAGTGTGTTAAAAACACCTAAGACTGTGCCTAAAAAAGCCTAAAAATACTAAAATTTCACCAAATGAGACCATTTTTTGTGTAGGCGACAATGTTACCTAGCGGTAACATGATTGTTTTTTCTCACTTCTATGAGTGGTTTGCTGCCCCTTTCACCTTCATTGACCTCAGTTGAATGTGTTTATTTGGACATTTGTAGGCGTTAATCATTTAGCATTAGCATTTTTGACACCTTGAAATTGTTCATTGTGCTTTGGACAGGAAGTCCTATGTGACCACACATCCACATATAAAGCAGCCAGGTGCATGGGTAGGCCAGATGAGGCATTACAAGCAGCCAGGTGCTTTGGTAGGCCAGGTTAGGCTAAAAACAGCAAGTGCATGAGAAGAAAAAGGTCAGGTGTATTGGTATGCCAGGATAGTAAGACAGTGTTCATCACATAGCCCTGTAAGATCTACCTAATTTAAATTGATCTAAAGTTTGAATAAAAGATTGTTTGCATTTTATAAAAAAAAAAAAATAAGCCCCTGCCCCAATTATTGAAAGCCTTGGGCTTAGGGGTAGCTAGTGTGCCAACTCTCCTGTCCTCAGAAATCTGATTTACACAAAAAAATGAAAGGGGGCAATAAGTGTAGCCCCCCAAAAAGCGTGTAACCAGATCTGCCTGTCCCCAATGGTAGCAGGTGCCATCATTAGAGGAGTGGGCCTCTTCTTCACAAAGTGGCTGGTGGTGTGGGGGTCTGTGTGTGGGGGAGTGATTTTTGGAAATCTGGAAGCCCCCTTTAGTAAGGGGATCCCAGATACCCACCCCTACATCCTAGGAAATAAGGTACATGGTTTTAATTTAAATTCAAACTTAACAATACTTACCTTATCAGCTGCCCCCAAGGGAGGATTGCTTCTGCGATATTCTCTCTGACACGAATCTAGCCACAGGGCCCATGTTAATGTATTTGAAAGTGGAGCTCGAGGGCAGTTCAGGACATCTATCCTCAAATGCCCTCTGCTGTGATTGCCTAAAGCAGTCAAAACACTACTGTCGAGGCTGAGAGCTTTCACACATGACTAAAGCCAAAAGAAACCAATTTACTAAAATGGTGCTATTTCTGTGGGGTGAACCAAACCATCCCCAGGACCTTATGACTCATTTTAAATTATCACTTGTACCTGAACTGACCAACATACCTGCTGGGTGTCACTATGATCTCAAGAGGGATATTTTGGAATTGATCTCAATACATCAGAGGGAGTGCCAGATATCGGGCCCAATCTACCACATACCAGCTCCCAGCCCATCTTTGCCTTAAAACCCATCCATGTTTGCCCAGCCCAACCAACTTCCTCACTTCTACGCCAGCCAATTTTCTCAATTCCAGCTTGCCCCAAAACAGCCACAACCCTAACCTTGTTCCTTTCCTAGCACAAGCTCCTGCATGATACCCTGGATGGTTGATTTGCCAAGGTAACCAGGAATCAATCAGGAATCCAAAAATAAAATAAATACAAGTCTATACAATGATTCGAGAGAATTTCTAAATAAACATTATGCATCATATATCATTGCCAGTAATGTCTGTTTAGCAAAGAAATATAAGAGGTAAGAAATGTAAGAAATAAGGCTTGCTAATCAAAACCTACAACCGACAACAAAATTGTTCAATCACAGCTATCCTAATGGTAAGAAGAATAGCAGTCAGTACACATTAACCCCTGGCATACTGTACAATGTAAATACAGAAGGCCCCCAGTACATGGTAACTCCTAGTCTATTGTACAATCTAAATAAAGAAGGACCCTCAGTAAACGTTAGCTCCTAGCAGACTGGACAATGTAAATAAAGAAGGACCCCCAGCACATGTTAAACCCCAGCAAACTTCACTGCATATACAGAAGAGCCCCCAGTGCACATTAACCCCTAGCATACTGCACAATGTAAATACAGAAGAGCCCCCAGTACACATTAACCCCCGTAATACTGCCTAATGTAAATACAGAATGGTCCCCAGTAAACATTAACCCCAAATATACTGCTCAATGTAAATATAGAATGACTGCCAGTTCATATTAACCCCTAGCATACAGCTCAATGTAAATACAGAAGGGCCTCAAGTACACAATAATCCTTAGCATACTACACAATGTATATGCAGAAGGAGCCCCAGTAAACATAAACCCCTAGCACACTGCCCTGTGTAAAACAGAAGGGTTCCCACTACACATTAACCCCTAGCAAACTGCCTAATGTAAATACTGAAGGGTCCCTCCCTAGTACACATTAACCCTTAGCATACTGCACAATGTAAATAAAGAAGGACCCCCAGTACATGTTAAACCCGAGCACACTGTTACTGGGGGGGGGGGGGGGGTAACTTACTGCAGGGTAACCAGCAGTCTCTCCGCCTGATCAAAGGGTCCCTCATAGATAATTTCTCTATGGTAAGACAGGGAGTCATCAGTTGCAGAAGATCATCAAAGTTTGCAACTGACATCTATGTGTTACTATTTCTGCACAAAACCTTATAAAGGACTGCAAAGCAACTTTTGCTCAGTGGGGACATGCACCTACTGGTGCTGGTGGGTCCATCTCCTGCTAATGCTGTCATACAACATCCAGGCAACAGAAGATCCAGCTCAAACCGCACTTTCCTGAATGGATCCATATTGCTGACCCAAAACGAAGGAAAAGCCAAGAATACTCTAAAAACACAGAGCTCCGGGGATACACCTACTGTTAAATAAACATTTATGATTCAAAATTGTGATTTACCCTGGGATGTCAATTTTTTATAAGATTCTTACACATATACAATGCCAAGCCTGTAGTCATAATGTATATAAATCTCTATTTACTTATAAACATTTATGTTTTGGAATTTTTTCCTATTGTATTTCAGCCATTGTACATACAATATTACAATATGCTAGTGGGTATTTCATAATCACAGCCATTGCAAATGTCTGATCTCATAGTCATATACAATATTACATTATACCCAACCCAATATTACATTGTACACAAGATCTATTATCTTTTTAATACCCAGTTTATTCAACCTTAACCCCTATTTGAACCATGCTTATGCAGAAATACTATACTACTAAAATATATTTATTCTCACTCTCTAGAGCAGTGTAGCATACAGCCTACTTGTGAATTGCACTCACCTCTTTCACCTCTCCTCTGGAGTCTCACATTCACTGTATCATCAACATGCAGTCAGTACCTGTGTGTCTAGGATTCATAATGATTGACTCCCTACAGACACTCGGCGGATGTAAAATATTAGCAAGATAAAGGTTAGCTGAGAAATATCAGTCCTGTGACAGAACAGGGTTCACAATCACCGCAATACAGCACAAGATTTTATGCTACTCATATGAAAACAGTAAAAATTTGAATGAATTTTTACATACCTAAATAAAAACAATGTTTATATGCTTTTGCAATAACTCAATCTTTCTATTTAAAATGTTTGTTATCTTTTGCTGGAGGCACAAATAGAATTGTTTTAATGCAGTGGTCTCAGAAGAGGTGGCTTTGGCAACTTTAGGGGTACACAAGATTAAAGTGTCCCCCAACTGCAATCATAACTGTTGTTCTTCAATAATATTTGCTGCCCTCTAGTACAGCCATTCTCAACCAGGGTTCCTCCTGAGTTTGCGTGGGGTCTGTGGATGGGGGTGACTGCATTGTTCTTGGGCCAATCCCACTTTACAGAGCCAGCAGAATGACACCAAAGATCATTTTATATGTCTTTAGGGTGACATTTAGACCACCACTGCATTCTTTTAGCTGACCACTAATGTAATGGGCATTTATCCTAATTAATTAGGTTTAGCAGAGGTTTCCTGAGACCTGGAAATACTTTAAAGGGTTTCCCTAAGATAAAGAGATTGCAAAAGTCTACTCCAATAGGATTAGGTTTTCTTTTGCTAGATATGCCTATGAAATTAAATTATCGTCTCCATCTACTCCTCCTTTTTACCATATATATTAGTAATAAACTACATCCCTATGTTTCATGCTTCATAATCTCCCTTCTCCCATAAAAAAGTTCTAGTATTGCTACAAACTTTACTATGTGTGATTCTCTTCTTCCAAGCGTAGGACGGTTTAAAACAGGTATTTTGTAAACAGGGTAAGGCCCAAAGATGAATTTATAAGTGGTACCTTTGCATGCCGTAAGTTTATAGTACTGAAGAACCCCCCCCCATACTGAATAACCCCCGCTATGGTACTGAAGCAACCCCTATAAAAACATCTTTTCTCTATACTGCTGTTGCTTAGTTGTTCCCATTTAACATCACTTTAATTGCAATTAGCTGTAGAGTTATGCACTGTAATTTGCCATAACTGTGAGAAATTCGTACGTTACACAATCCACTTAACTTATTGAAGACAATATGCTTTTCTGGGTCAAGCTGTTCTTTTGACCCATAATGCATACAGAACCAGTAGACTGGAGTCTTAATATGACAACCATAATATCATTGTCATATTTTTCAGAAAAAAAATACATCTTACTTAAGTTTTTACATTAAAATTAATGTTTTATCACAAAGGGAAACATTTCACTTCAATCATAAAATAACCTAATTTTCAAGCTATAAATATTCAAGTATCATTCATGTTTGCTTTTTTTCTGTACAGTTTTCTGTACTATGTACCGTTAAGAACCAGAATAACATAACAATGTTTCAACAAAACCTGTGGAGGTCAAATAAAAGCAGTAAGTGCTAATAATATATACATTGGGTGGTAGACATTTCCATGTACCTAAATGCTGCCTTCTTAAATCTAGGATGCTCATTAATGGAAATTACTGAACAACTTACGTTGTGTCTTACTACTGACACATCACCAACACAATTCTGCACGGCCTACCCTACACACCCTGACAGTTGAAGCTTCACCCAATCTATAAAAAGAACAATTGGCAGCTACTCAAGGACTCATATAGTTTTGACTTGGTGACTACATTTTACAGAGAAGCCTTGGTGCAGCATTGTGGCTTCAGCATGTATTTGCAAAAGTATGCAACGAAAACTTGGTTTTAAGCTGATGGGCTGAGACAATTTCGGTGTTTATGCTAACTTGAAAATGTGTTGTGGGCCCCCTTTTATATTGTTTTGTTAGTTGCTCAACTTTCTTTTTTGTCCTAGCTTTAAACTAATATGAGCACCTACCATTATTCCTTTTTTTTGTTTCATCTGTTGCCAACACGCACTGAAAGTCTTTAGCTGGCTTATAAAAGTGATGTCTGGGCTTTTGGTGTATTACTGTACCTTTATGCAGGAAGGCTGCTTCTAGGTGAGCCTGCTCTTAGGTTGTGCACTGCTTATATATGTATGCCCTGTTATAGAGGTTAGCAAGAGTATGTAGCATTAATCAGCAAAAGTATGTTCCCAAATAGGAAAGGGCTAAGATGTAAAAAGAATGATGGCAGGAATATGTTTGTGAGGGGAGTGCAGAGGATATTAGGTACCGGCATTATGTTCAGGAGAAGAGACCAGAGGGTATGACAGTAGGCAGTATGTGAAAAAGAGAAATATATATGATTTGGTAGTGGGTAGTATGTGCAGAGGAAGCATTCAGAAAGCATGACAGTAGGCAGTATGTGCAGGAGAAAAGTAAATGACAGAGGTAATGACAGTGAACAGTATGTGCAGGAGAGGGGTGCAGAGGGTACAATAGGGGGTTGTATGTAAAACAGACAATTATTCTGCATTCACTATGCATAGATGGGTACTTACACGCATGATAAACACTAGCTGCTGAGAGTTAACACATGTGCTGTTGAGTGGGCTCTAATTGGTAAGTGCACAAGATCTGTGTACTGTCAGCTTTGGGATTTATTCACCTATGCAAAAGAATAGGTTCTGTGAAAATTAACATTAGATTGGTGAAGGTTAACATACAGGCCTGGGGACTGGGCATGGAGTATATAATGCAAATGAGTTGGGGAATGGGCATTCACGGGTCTTTACATATGTTCAGGGGTACATGCCCACAGTGAAAAAGTTTTCCAATAATCAAAAAACTGCATACTTTTATTTTTTTTGCTTTAGGCCCCCCTCCAGAAATTGTATTGATAATGTTACAATATTAGTTTTGCATCTTTTCACCTGAAAAGTTGCCAGATGGCTTAAAACAAAACTTAATACCCATGCTTTCACTTTGGTTTATAAAAAATATTTTTTTAGATTTTGTTTTTACTTGTGGCATGTTCCTATAGGCCCCTTGACATACCCTGCAATGGGGGAGACTATGTTCAATTAACTTTAATGCTTTATTTTAGCCATCATTTTACTACTTGCTATGGTTTTCACTGCAAACCATCCCCTATTACAAAGCACAATGGAAGAGCTTGCTTTAAATGAAGCAGGTATAGAATTATTTTAAAAAATGTGTGTTTACCATCAAACTGATCACATGTGAAGTAAACGTTCCAATATTATTACACACTAATATTATTATTACACAGTATTTATATAGCGCCATTATATTACGCAGCACTGTACAAAGTCGATAGTCTTGTCACTAACTGTCCCTCAAAGGAGCTCACAATCTAATGTCCCTACCATAAAAAAAAAGTTCCAATAAAACTAAAGCTCACAAGTATTCCTATGTGGCTCTCATGTGTAAAGTATGTTTATTTTTTGTACCTATTTGCTGTATCCTAATTTGTTCATTACATCTGTTTTTTTCTTTTTGTTTGAAGGCCAAAAATGGAATTTTCATGCAAAAGTGAGCATCTCAGTTTTCACCTGGCTGATGATGCAAGCTGAGGCTACTGATGCCAGACCTACAAATGTAATGTTCTAATATGTAATGTCATTATGTCTTTGTCTTACAGGGCTCTTTTTTCTCTGTAATTGGAAGTTTTTACGGTTTGCTTCCACATTTGTGTTTTCTGGAGTCTTATATTACTTTCTCATTAAAACAAACAAATAAAATAAATAAAACATTGACACGCTTGGAGCATGTGTCCTCATCATAATGGACACAAATCCCTAGTTTCAAGCACATTTAGCACACTTTTAATAACAAATGTTATTACAACTAAAAACTTTTTTTTTAGTATGGTTGCTCAAATTTTCATACATAAATCTACATACAATGAGTAAATCAGGTTTTATAATCTTGGTATGGTTACCTCTCTTTAGGTTTTTACAATGACCTAACAAACACATGCTCATTTCAAGAAACCAGATCTCATGAGAATGAAGAAAAAAACAAAACTGGTTATAAACCTGACTGGGTATGCGATTGCAGGGTAAATGCATGGAAATATCTACACTGTTGCACTGTTGTTAAACTTACTATTAAACATGCAAAACCCAGACCAAACTGCAGGCCTATTTTTTTATGTGGCTAAAAAATGGGGTTATGCTTAATAGTAAGGTAAAAGAAAAAGTAATTGTAACTGCATATTGTTCTGGAGAATTTTGTATTTATAATAAATGTGTTGATAATATATTTGGTATATTGCCACAAAATTAGTTTTCGGCAGCAAAATATAGTAAAGAACAAGTTGCATTGCATTTTATACTAACTCTATTATGTATTTTTTTGTATTATATGTACAATGATTATAGGATTATTTAATTTAAATATAAAGAAATATTACAGTAAATACAATATCCCAGATGCTTTTTGAAGCAATATTTAAAGGTACTTTTAACTTTAGGACTTAGGTTTAGTAATTCAACTTTTCTTACACTTTCTTACACATATTTTCGAGTTGTCATAAGAGCCTTCAGCTTCTGTTGTAGAGAAAAGCAAATGTCTGGAGGAGAATAATCATTCAAGCCTTTGATTCCTTTGCCTAATAAAGCTCTACTGCCTCACATGCCTGTAATTTAACTTTTTGGATAGCAATGAGAATCACTACATTTAGGCGTCTTCCTATTAAACAGAAGAAGCTTTATTTCTGCTTTTGGAAAATATAAAAAAAAAATGCATGCTTATTATAGTAGATTTAGTAATACGTGCAGTAAACATTGGTCCATATTCATAACCATTTTAATTCAAGCAAAACTCCAGCTGTATAACTCTTGTCCTTAAAGCCTCCATCAGGAAAAGCTTCAGTACATTATTTTACAAGGAAAAGAAAAGATGCGTAGTATCTTTGCGAAGGAGGGGAGTCGTGAAGGGGAGTACAGAGGTGAGCCATGGAGGGGTTTCAGATCTCTGGATAGGTTTTTAAGTTGGGGTGCAGAAGTAATCTGGCGGCAGAGATGAGCAGTGATGGCAAGTGCAAAAATGAGCTGTGGATGGGAGGTCAACTGTCAGCAGAAATGTAAATGTGAGCCGTGACAGGGGAACAGAAGTGAGCTGTGGACGGGTGTGCAAAACTGAGCTGGTGGGAGGTGCAGATTCGATTTGTGGACGAGGTTGCAAAGCTAAGCTGTGGATGGGGTGCAGATATGAGCCAGGGATATATCTGTAGAGCTGTGCCATGGATTTGGGTTGTAAAGGTAAACTGTGAAGAGGGGTTATATGGAGGAACCATGGGCAGGGGGTGCAGAAGTAAGCTGTGGGCAGGGGAAGCAGAAGTGATCTATGAATGTCTTTCAGTCTCTTTAGAAACTATAATGACTAAATTATAAAAATTAGTAAGTTATTTTTTTTTTTATCCCATTATCCTAAAACACATGTCTGAGATAAAACTAGCCTCAAACTCCAACTGATGGCTAAGATGACAAATACAAAATAATTATCAACAATATATTCCTTTATACTGTATTTCCCAACAATCCACAATACAGATCATTTAAGTCCCAATCCTAAAAATTAAAGAAAAATCCTTTTAAATTGATCTCTCACCAACAAAAACAAGGCTTGGGTATGCAGCCAATCATTCAATTAAATATGATTTTCCCCTGAGTCTGCCAGTGTTTGGATTATTATTACAATTTAATATTAACATGCCTCTTTGAAAAGCCATTTGAATAATTACCAGCACCGTCCAGGCACAAAGTAGTGTGAAAAGCTTTCTTAAATAGAAAGGTAGCAAAATTGATTGTTTATGGCTGTTGATTAAGCAGCAACAGCAACGTAGATAAAAACATAAAAGATATCCATTCATTGAATGCTAAACTCCAGGGAGGTATGACACATTTCAATAAATCAAGTTATGTAATATATATGCGTTTATGTACAAGTTACTCAAAAATCTCCCCTATCCACTGCACCTCTGTACTTACCACCTCTGATGTCTGCAACCCTCTGTGTAGCCTGGCCTGTAATTATTATTCATTATAGTATTCATTATAGGGATGGTCTTAGAAGTATGATGCTACTTCTTCTTTGTCCGGTTACAGACTAGGGTGGGCATTGGGCTGCTTAGATGCAAGGTTTTTGCTGGGAGGACCAAGACCAGACTTTTTGGTATTGAAAACACCTTTCGATCAGAAGATCACAGAATCTTAGTCCAGTAGCATAGTTAGTGATTTTTTGAACACTAAGAAATGGACATTTGAAGATAAATAAAATATACAAATGTAAGGGGTGTCTACATAAATAACAAGACTGCATTTTTAAAAACAAATATTATCGACCTAAATTTGCTTTTAAAATACTTTCCTCCTGCATCCACACATTACTGCATACACTCCTTTCATCTAAACAGTGCCCAAAATAAGTTTACGTCAGACCTTTTATAATCACAGCTTTCTTCATTACCTTATTTAATTCAAACCTCTTCCCTGCATTTTAGAAAAGAAAATCACACAATGAAAGATCTAGTGAGTATGAAGGGCAATCCTACACAGGGAGGCACAGAAATCACATTTTGGGCTGGGGCCTTGTTTAAGGTCAACCTTTATCATTATTTTTATCCTTGATGTGCAACACATACTACTTCTCTTAGTCCAAGTCTAGTTTCCAACCTATTCCTCCCTCCTACATCAAGTCTAGACAATCTAAAAAAGAACCCTTTCATGGAGACACTGTATGTTTCTTCCTAATCAGAAATGGAGGCTTTGGTAGTATGCATTAGCACAGCCCTTTGATACCTGCATACCAAAAACAAAGGTGCCAGGCTCTTTACAGTACATTCCTTGTGAACTGGAGCTAGGGCCATAGCTGGGGCACACTTGGAGTGACCAGTGATGCTTTTACATGGAAATTGTATCCATCTAGCCTTACATGTTGAAGAGAAGGAATAATGGTGGAATTGTACGGTCACCTCTTCTCCTTTAATTCCCATTTTGTCTGTGCAGATTTTTTTCCCTTGTATGGCTGAAGGAAGTGAGCAAAACTAAGAACAGCTAACTAAAACATCTTTCAAAGTTGGGGATACACAGAGTGTGGTTTTCTTTCCTTTTAGGTTCCCTAATAAATGCGGCAATTCTGACTGCAGTGCTGAGCTGCTACATATTGTACAATATATTGGCGCTGTGCTGACTTTGGTAAATTAATATTCCTGAGTGTAATAACTTTTATTGTAGCACAGTATGGTGGTGCTATAGTTGTAAAATATTTGGGGAAAGGTGCCAATACAGCATCTTGTCACGGACACAAGGAACCCTAGGTTTGCCTCTACATAGGATTCATGAGCATAGTCCATTCTTAAATTAAAAGTAAGTTAAATTATTGATTACTTATTCAAATATTGTTGTATTGCACCAGTAAACCTGATTCACTTGAGTCTGTAATCTTGAAATTCTGGCGACTGATCGGATTCAGACCTCAGAAGTTTGAATGAGGGATGTGGCAGCAAAGAAACACAGCAAAGAGGCTTTAAAAAGGACATTTTTACAATGCATACTGATCGTGTACAAATTTTTCTACAGGTTATTGTAAAGTACACCTATGCATAAAATATGGACCCTTTACTATTTACATATTCATTGCAAGCAGGGAAATATTTTTTAAACAAGGCATCAATCTCTAGGTGCTTTAATAAGAAGTTATTCTTTCTCAAACATCAAAATAACTGAATAATTTCAGATTCTAGTCTAGTTTCCAACCTTACATAGTAGATGGTAAAAATAATAAGGGAATTTGACTTTCTTGTGAATTTTACAAATTCAATTTATTTCCTTACAGATATAGAGATGAATCAGGATAACTAAACTTATCGAATATTGGACTGTACATAATATAGGTTCAAGACAAAATGTCTTTTCTGTTCCCTTTTAAAATTGTTTTGTCATTAAACATTATTTGCACATTGTGGACTATGATTTAACAAAAATGAAAGAAAACAATTTGTGTGACCCAGATCATCTAAAATGATTATCAAGTGACATATGGAGACCAAACAGAAACTTTTGCTTGGTTGTCCAAAGCTGTCATGTATATAAAAACCTATATATTGTAAAAAGGAAAAAAAAAACTTTTCACAACTGTTAGCATTGCCTTGAGAACACTAGTAATGCACAACAATGCATTATATCTGAATTGCACATTTTGGAAATATTAATTCTCCCTAGGTGTTATAATGATCTGCAAAGGTCAGGTCAAAGGTTGAGGCAATTGAAAACATGAACACAATAGAGCCTCTGACAGTGATGTATTTTGTTTTTCTGCGCCTCCTCCTAGCTACCAATGATATACACAAGAAACCAGGCTAGCAGAAAATCACAGGAACAACCCAGGGCTCATTTCAGGTCTAGTTTTCTAAAATTATTTTATTTTAAAGAAAGAGAGAGAGAAGTTGTATAGATTTCATTTCTAGTACCCTAAAGGCTTTGATGTTTTGGAATACATACATTACAAAAAGGTTATAACTAAAAATATTGAAAACCTAATTAAAATATCAAATCACAATTAACAAAATACTAAACACAGAAATAAATAAGGCAAAGCATAATAGAAGAGGTAAAGGTATGCAAACTTGTTTTGATAAATTCTGTTGATATTGGCATAGTTGAGATAGATCAGTATCCAGTTGATAAGACAGTCTTTGGAAGTGCCCCTATTCATGTGGTTTTGGTATCTGACTTGTTCCCAAACTGATTCCAAACTCAGAGGCTTTGTAATTGCTAAATATAATAACATATTTATTGGTTAATATTTTTTGCAAGCTTTTGTTGGGGTAACACTATGTAGGGCAAGACATTCCCCACACGTTTTAAAATTTTACAAGCCAGCCTATTTCATTTTTTTCTTCTAGGGTTCTATTTATAAAAAAGGGAATCAGGCTTTTACTCATACATTCCCTGGTGTGAATCAGTTACTGTCATTGGAATACATGGACCTGGGAGATTCCCATGTGGGAATATTTAAGGGAATATCTGATTTCCTGTTTTATAAATAGATCCAAAATTACTCATAATAGCTACATATGTACTCATCAGAGGGTATATTTCTACATTTTATTGTTGTGTGTTGGATTTCCTAATATTCATACCTGTATGTGAGTATTTCTTAAGCCTCAAATGAACAACTATGTAGCAGGATGTAGTGCAGTTTTGTATCACATTTTATTTTTTTTTCCATGGTCAGAGATTTTAATAGGCCATAAAGATTTAAGCTTTTATCCTGAGGAGGATTTTCCCTAGAACAGAGGCACTATAAGAGGAGAATGAATAAAGGTATGACAGGCAAGTTATTTCACCTTCATCACTTTAGCTAACAAAAAAGAAAATAGTGATACCATAATCATGTCAGCTCTAAAAATAGAGTTATATGCACTTATATAACATAAAAAGATTTTTTTTGATGGATAAAACTTTCTCCAGGGATTTACTATATACAAGGGGGTGCTGAGAAGTTCCCAGCTTTGCCAGAAAGAAGAGAGCCAGAGTTATGAAATAACACATTTATACAAATTTTCCCCCCTGAGACTGATGCACTTGGTAAAGCGTAGTTGCAGCTTTTCTAGACCGTTCAAATAAAAGTTCTTTGGTTGGGCCGCAAACCAGCTCTCAGCAGCATGACGTCAGAAATGTCCTCAAAACATTGCCCCTTCAGGTGTTTCTTCAAATTCTGGAACAGAATAGTCCCAAGGAGCCAGGTCAGGT
Organism: Pyxicephalus adspersus; assembly: GCF_032062135.1. Lineage (NCBI taxonomy): Eukaryota > Metazoa > Chordata > Amphibia > Anura > Pyxicephalidae > Pyxicephalus > Pyxicephalus adspersus. The sequence continues at coordinate 125,016,664 of NC_092860.1, read as the reverse complement.
GAGTAGGGGGGATGGTGGACCAATTGGAAACCCAGGGTGTTCAATTTGTCAGGCCATAACATTGGACGTGTGCGCAAGTGCATTGTCCTGCAAAAAAAGGTTCCCTTTGGTCAACTTTCCACAGCGTTTCATCCTAATTGCCTCCTTTAGCTGGTCTAGGAGATTAGCATAATACTGTCCATGGATACTAGAGCCCTGAGGTAGGTAGTCTAACAGAGTACGTCTTTGTCCCAGAAAACAAACGCCATGACTTTTATGGCTGATTTCTGGGTTCAGAACTTTTTCTGGCTGTGGGGACCCGCTGTGGCGCCAATCCTTTGAATGTTCCATGGTTTTCAGGATCATAGATGTGGAGCCAGGTTTCATCCTCAGCGGCTAACCTAGCCAAAAAGTCCTGTGCAGCTTCAAAATGGGCAAAAACGGCTTTGGATGCTTCAACTTGTTTCTTCTTCTGATCACTGTTCAAACATTTCGCTGAAAGCTTGCGAATGTTTAGGATAGTGGTGATAACAAACCCAACACGCTCCCGCGAGATGTCGAGTATCAATAATCAGCTCATGGACAGCATCGCACTTTGCCGGGTAAGTTGAGGTTGTGATGTGGGGCTCGTCTTCAACGGTGAAATGCCCAGTCTTGAAACGAGATATCCAGGTTTTCACAGTGCTGTAGGAAGGACACTTCTCCCCCAGTGTTTGTGACATCTCAGTGTGAATGTCCTTTGCTGACTTTCCCTGAGGAAACAAAAAAGTTCATAACTCCAACGACATGAAACTTGCTTGTGCCTCTGCCATCACAGCTTCTCACTAAACGAAAAAACAGTTTTATGAATCGCACAGTTACATACTAAGATATAATCTGCTGTCATATGTCCCCACACTCACTTATCTATTTCATCTAAAAGGGGACAAAACAAAATAAATTAGAGAATCTAGAAAGGTAGTATGACTAAAAGATGAAAATGTATCTCATTGATTGTTTCACACCATGTTAAAACATCTAATCAAATTATCCAAGCTGCAGGGACCTGCTAAAGAAATGTAACCCTTTCCTGAATAATTGCAGAATTATAGGAGGAAGAACATTAAGGCCTAAAATAATTACTGAGATCTCATTTATCTTACAACATATAATGACAAATCAGTCATTTAGGTTATAATTTAACTTGCACTGTTCAAAAAATATAGATTTTGTCTTTAAAATGGATAACATTCTAGAAAAATCATTGAAGTATAAATGATAAACCTATGCCACCGAGTATTCGGTCATTTCTGATCTAAGATCTACCAGAAAAAAATCTCCTAGACATTTTAGGTGTGGGTATATTAATATTATTAAATTAATATGTGAGTAGTTAATACATGAAGAAACCTTTTCCCTGTTTTATTATTTCCCCTAATATTCCAAATATTAATATTAATTATCCATAGTCAAGATGTACTGAAACCACAAATTAACCTAACTCCCAAGATTCCTTAACTGACCCCAACTCTTCTCACAAATTTCCATTTTGTCCAAAAGCAGGCTGTTCTCATTTATTATATATGTCTATTTGGGTACATTAAAAAGAGAAGATAATGGAACTCCCTACTGACAAGTATTTGGCTATACCCTGTTTCTGTCCTCTGCACTTTACCCTTTGCCATACCCAATAACTTCCCTGAGCCCTTTGGTGATGAAAGAGATAATGGGAAATGTAGTGTAATAATGCTCATTCAACAGTGACATTGATCTGTTTATCCACATGTCCCGCAGACTGGAAACTTGTATAAGAATCTTGTTTTTGGAGAAATACAGAGGTGGCGTGTGCTGACCTCTTTATGAAAAAGCGGACTACCTGTGTGTCATGTTTTATCCACTGACTTCAACACATTCGGGAGTTCATTGACACAGAAAGTACATAAAAAATGGCTTCAGCATCACATTCAAGCAACTATAACATAGCATCTATAGATGGAGAAGTCATAAATGGTAGCCGCCACATATCACCAATACAGACAGGATAGATTTCCATAACTGGAGCCTGTAGTGGTGTAATTGATGGTATCCAAAGGATAACCCCACCCATTTTGGAACGTTTGTTCTCATAGACTGCTTTTTAGTGCTTATATGGTTTAGAATATTGTGACTGTGTGAAGAAGTTTTTGTGAGAAGACTGTATTTCTACTGATTATGGAAAAAATCCTCCACTGCCCCCTGCTACCTATTGGCACAGGCTTGCTAACTTTGTGGTATGTTCAGGCTTCCTGTAGGGAGGGGATAATAAAGCAAGGTTTTAAGGTCCTAACTTTTTTTTATCCAATGGCACATCTGTCTGGGAGTCTGGGAAACTTATTTAAATTTAGCAGGAAGCCCGGACAACCATAGCATAAAAGAATGAATGAAAAGTTTGATTTAAAAGCTTTACTAAGCATTACAGTGAGCCATATGCATATAGAACATTTTCTTCTACCAATATCTAATATTAGATTTTTTCCTCTCTGTATTAGTTAAAATGTGGACTGTGATAAGATAAATAAGTGTGGGCAGTGTATGAAGATAGCTGATGGTACAAACATAATTACTGTAAGCAAATGTTGTAGGTATAGCAGATGAAGAATTATTTATAGCCTTAACATTTATTTGCTTTCTTACTTCTAATTGGATTTAAATTAATGTTGGTTTACTTTTCCAATTCACCTGAATTATTCAATAACTAAATGATTTAGAAACGTCATTGCTAAGGATCTTTATGCTGAATTATAAAAAAAAACAAAATAACACATCTATCCGAATAGCCACATTAGGCAGAAACTACAGCCAGAAAGTTTGTGAACTGCTAATGTTATCCAGAAAACAACACAACTGCCAAAGACTTAGAAATAATGCCGAGATATGTTTGAGCTGCTTTTGACCTGCCTCCAACTTGTTTTGTGTGCAATCTCATTAGAAACCAGGACTGGAGAAGACTGTAATGAGTAAACCTGAGTGATCCAGCAAACCTGGTATAGATCTGGTGCAGAAAACTTTTGCCTAACTAATAGCAAATGATTGAAGAATAGCAAATGATGAAGAAGCCTATTGCAGGTTTGCTAGAGCACCCAGGTTCTCCCATGATCGTCCATCTTCTCAAGTCTTGGAGGGCATTAATAAATAAGGCCCTAGTTATCTAAAGAGCTGTGGCTGGTCTTCAGCTTTACATATTTGGTTTAACATGATCTTGTCATTGGAGAAATACTGAGAGTTCTAATGGTCCTTATTCTAAAAAAGCCAAACTCCCCTAAATTTAGGAGACTTAGCTTCAGAGAGTAATAGGAGCAAATGCATGCAAATATACTAACAAGGACCACGAGAAAGGGAAGATAGAGCAGAGAGGATCAAGTTATTTAATAGTGATCTCATATTTAAATAAAAAAAATTGCCCTCCCATTTAATCACTTTGATGCCCCTTTGGTAATCTTGCACACATGTAACGGATAGCTTTGGCTAATTATTTTTAGCCATAAAAAACCTTCTGTGTTGTGGTGTATCACATTTCCAAAATTTCAGGTTGGTGCAATCTTGGAAGAACATGTTCCTTTCAGTACTGATGATCCTTAAATATGAAGAATATAGGGATATACACCTATGTGTCTGTACACACAGCATAAACAATTTATTTTGTAGTGTTCTTGTTATTTTATCACAATGTTTTTATATAGTTATTTTTTCCTCACATCTAATTCATGTGCTTGCAAGATGTTAAGCTATGTATTTTATTCCTATTTGCAGGAAGAGCTTGCTGTTCGCATAGAAACATGATTGCTAAAGTGACTTTCAAACAGAAATCAAGTTCTCTAAATATCTAAAACTGCACATTATATACAGCTTTAAAAATAAAGGTGTTCCTGCAATGAAGTATACAACAAGTTCTTTACAACATAAAAGAGACCCTGGGACTTGTAAAATTTATTAGGAGATTTTTAAGGTCGTGTTTAGTAGAGCTGAAATGCTTACATTAACTCCTACCTAGAACAGGCAATAATTTGTTTTAGGGAAATTAACAGTCCGTAAATAAAAGGCTTGGAGTGTTTAAGGGTGTCTAGAAATGTTTGCCTTCGATAACCATTGTAACTTTAAGATAACTTAAACACACATTTTTATTTTATATAAAAGGGTAGACAACCATTTTATATAAAGTAAAATTATTGTTCTTTTTTCTTTACTGCAACACCCGCAGCGATCAATACTGAATGGGAATGCAGAGCCTCCGTGATACATACGTCACGCTTCCTGGCATCTTGGCTGCTCCTTCTCCGCATGCCCCATTTCATGTACAGAAGAGGCATTTTCCTTCATCGAAGAGATGCCGATCTCACACATGCGCAGTCAGATTGTCACTCTTTCCTTTCCTTTTTTAGCATGCTAGGTTACCCAATCTTGCGCCTGTGCAGTGGGAGATGGGGTGACATAGCCAGAAGAAAGCCGAAGATGGTGGTGCCTGGCGCTTCTCATTGCCAGGATGAAGGAGAATTCCAGGACGACGCGGGACCCGATCAAGGACTTCTCCAGCGAGGTCTGCAGAATTAAAGGTAAGTGTGATTTTTTTTTTTTATTTTAAGTTTAGTTCCACTTTAAGCTACTTTTACTTCATATTTCCCTCTTATCATATTGGTACTAGACATAAGCATGGATACCACCTGTCTCATACACATAGTGAAACGTGAAATGCATCAAACTTCTAGAATATATTGCAATGGCCATTTGCCTATAAGATGATGAAATACCAAGTAGGTAGGGATTCCCGTGTGTGCATCATTGTCTGGGGGAGGGCGTAATAGAATGTACCCAAAATATGGTGAGTTTACTACTACTTTGTTTCCTTTTTGGTTGCAGAGAAACATTTAAGAGAGTCTCTAATACACACTGGGGATGTGTATAACATTTTGACCAACTTGATTTCATGTTGAAATTCGTGGAATTTGTTGTGGAATTCTTTAAATGAATCCAGGCACTCCCTGTCATTTAGTCCAATGGTTGTGCAATGTTTGTATACCATTGTCTTACTTCTATGCCATTGATTAAAATGATACTGATAAAATCTCCCTATGTAAGTTCTTACAAAATTAGCCTTTATATTCTTAGAAAATAATGCATTATTGCAAAATCACAGAACTTCTTCAATATCAAATTGCTGAGAATCGCCTTGATCATTCTTTTAACTCTAAAAATCCATAAAAAGTTTGATTCTGTGTCTTTTGCACAGTTAAAATTATTTTTGCCTAAGTTTTATTGCACAACTTGGCTACATACCCCAAACATTCAGCAGTATACCTACATATAGAGTAAGTATCGAAAAGCAAAAGTGCTTTTTGGCATCGGGATAAATTATTTATTTTTTTGTCAATGAGCCAGTCAGCATCTTGTATTGATGATGTTCATTATAATAATGTTCAATGAGAGAATTTCTGGTTTCTACAAAGCGTAACTTCAATACCAGGCTTTTAAAATTTAGCATATAAAATACATGTTTAATTTTTATTATAAATGTATTCCTAAACAAATTGTAAGCCTTGCTGTACATTTCCATGTTTTTATGATGTAGACACAGGAATTCTCTCTCAGGCCTTTTTTTTTCTTACTTGTGTACAGATTGCTATGAGAATGTTCCTACTCTGACCCTGTTCCAGGTATTTTGAACAATCCAGTTGAGCCATGTCTTCCCTTCCCTCTTCCAGTTTTTCATGCTCTACACCCTCTCGGTGTCCTTTCTTTATTGTCCCCCTCCATGTATCTCTGCTCCACCTATTCTGTCTTATTTGTAGTGCTCGTGATTTTGATATATTTACCCTGGTCTAAATCACTGTACGTGTTATCACAGGTACTGAGGAATCCCTGTCAGCAGTCCAGAATCTCATATTAATTTCTTCCTGCTGTGCTGACCCGTGAGACCTTCAAGTTATCAGCATTCATCCGATGCTGGAACAAAAACTGCACCTTTAGAAAGTTGCCATGTGAGAAGAATACATTTGAGTACCTAAAATATATATTTATTTGCTTATTGAATTACATTGGAATATACAGTGTGCACTTTTATATATGTTTTATTACAATATGTTGAAATGTTTTTAATTAAAGGTAAACGTAAGTTTCTGCTTTAACATCAAGCCACAAGCTCTGCTCCATAAAAGTCAAAGTTTTCCATATACTGCACTGCTAATGGACAACATCCCTGCAGCTATAGCAGATGAATAGTATATATGCATATAGCAAACAGCTATATGCAATTTGTTGTATTGAAGGCTGTAATTGTGCTGTTAACGCACACTTCTGGATCCACAGTTGGTCAAGAAACATTAGGCAATTATTTTAATGGATCTGCTTGCCATCCTGAAATTGGAAATAACCCCTTATTGTTGGATTGTGATGAAAGTGAGACATACCTTGGCTTGGATTTATTAAAGCTCTCCAAGGCTGGAGGGAATACACTTTCATCAGTGAACCTGGGTGATCCAGCAAACCTGGGTTGGATGGGTTTATCTTCTCCAGCCTTGGAGAGCTTGGAGAGCCTTGAGATGTGGGAGGAAACCCACACAATCATTTCATAATAGTGCAAATAGTGCCTAGAACCCCAGTGCTACAAAAGCATGAATGCTAGCCACCGAATCACCCTATTCTTAAAGCATATTTCTTGTATCCACTATTTGTCTTATGGCTGCTATTGCTGGCAAGCCCCTCCTGTCACAGCATTTAGGACTTGCTCTGGAGGTCTGACATTAAAAGCCATTACAGACTTATTTTGACTGCAGCGTTGTACCACAGGCTCAACCACATTCCCAACAGCTTACATTCAAGTGAATGGTATAGGTTGGGAACCATTTTCTGCATCAATTTGCACACAGCTGAGGTTGTGGTGGATTGCGGCACAGATTCTAAATTTTATAGGTTACTTCTGGCTGCATAGTTGCTTTTCCTTCTCTTGATGAAAAGCCAAAACGTACCCACTAGGGAAATTAGTCCAAACGCATCAACTTGTGATGCCATTTGTGGTTTGTGGACAAATAGCAGGCTTGTGTGAAAAGGCCTCAGTGTCATTAGGAACTACAATATAAAAATGGAATTGTGATGACACCAATTGTATTACCCCTAAAGCTACCGTTTCATCTAAGTACATATAACGTGAAAGTGATAATTAAAGAGGAACTAAGCTCAAAAATGCCTAAAACAAAACCACTTACCTTCAACCCCGCAGCTCAGTGAACCGGTCTGGAGGTCTCTTCCATTGGGTCCCGCGTCGTCCTGGCATCTGTCTCCGAGCCGGCACTCTTGGCGCCGTCATTCTCTCCTCTTCTTCCGGGTTCTTCTTCCTACATCACCAGACCAAGGTGTGAGATTGGGTTTGGAAAATACTTTTTTTTCTCTTCTCGCAAAAAGGCTCCTTCTGCGCATGCCTGAGATGCTCGAGCATGCACAGAAGGAGCACCCAAGAGCCTCACGGTATGCGTGACGTAGGTAATGAAGAATTAGGGGGCGGTGCTGATGACAGTGTATCCTCTCCAGCCTTGGAGAGCTTTAGTAAAACAGGCCTTAGGTAAGAAAGTCTGTGCATTTCATGATATTATAAGATTACTTATTAAACTTTATTACCACCAAGTTGTCTCTGGTCTGTCAAAAGATTTGTTTTTCTCTTAGCATCACTGTTTATTTCTGAACAATGTTAGGTGTTGGGTTGTTAGGTTTGCATGATCTGTAAGTCAAACCCAGAATGACCGCAATGCTCACCATGCTTCTTTTGGATGAGCTATCCTCCGAGTAATAAAGTATATGATCTCTGCAACACAGGCTGCTTCTGTACTAAACATATATCCTTTATGCATAGTTTTATAGCATGGGACTTTTGGTGTAAGGATATATAAACATTTATACAACAAAGCTGATGTTCACAAGGTAAGTGATGGTGCATTGATAATTACTCTTTTGGGGAATTCATGTATATCCTTCTGAAGCCTCTAAAGGCTCCCAAAAGTTTGTGATAGCTGTGTAATTGGGGGTTTGTAATAGTCAAGCACATATGGCATTGCAGGCAGACAAAGAAACAGCGATGGAAAACTAATATTCACATGTGCAATTTGTTGGTTCACAATGTTCATTGTAATAGCAGGTGTAATTTAAGAGAACTGAGTCCATTTTCTTATAAGCCTATCAAATCTTAGAATAAGGCTTGCACAAAAGAAAAAGATACTATATGTGGTAACACACAATTCCTTAAATTTGTTAGATGGATGAAAAATCAATATAATATGCCTTCTGAAAGAAGCTGTCTGTATAATGTAAGTGCACACTTTGCATTTAAAAAGCTGATATGGTGATACAGACATAATTTGCTTTTGTGATTTAAATTCTGAAAAGAAGTTCTGTGAAAGCATTTTACTAAGCCATTGAGCAGCTGATACATACTAAAATACACAATCAATTTAAAAGTAGTGGTTACCTAAAGTTATTTGTCTTCTTTAAAATGGATTTGTACCTGCACTGATAACTCAATTTCTAATCTCTAAAACCTTTTAAAAACCTCTTTCCTTAAGTGTGAGTTACTTATTAAAGTGCTAACACAGTGTGTGTGGTTCATTTATAGAATGGATGAGAAGGAAACATAAAAATGTAATGAGTGTGGTTGTACAGGATACTTTTTAATACTGAATTTGCTGATTCCACTGGACACTCACACACTTCTGATTATTAAAGCTCTCCCAGGCTGGAAAGGATACACTTTCATCAGTGAAGCTGGGTGATCCAGCACATCTGGAATGGATCTGGTCCAGGATTCAAAACTAGGAACTAGCAAATCACTTTGAAGAAATCCATTCCAGGTTTGCTGGATCACCCAGCTTCCTTAAGGAAAGTGTATCATCTCCAGTCTTTAATAAATCAGGCTCACTGTGCCCACAACCAGCACACTTCCCAAAATATTCTATTACACTAAAGTGCTCTCCTGATTTGGACTATAAACATCTCATCTGCAATTTATAGAACATAACAGAGAAAGCTGATAGCATTGGGATTTCAGTGCAATAATCATTTCATTTTCATCTTTGGTATAAATATACCTTAATCTATGGCCTATGAATATTGTAATGTGCAACTGGAAAGATTTCTAAAAAAAAAAAGGAAAAACCTTTTCTTTTGTGTAATACTTGAGACAACCTGTTTTCTATTTTTGATTCACTGTAAAACTCTTTGAAATTCCTGCTCTTATATATTTATTTTACACCTTTGTCATCTCACACTGTAAACAGTGATTGTGATGCATTTCCTCTGATTAGATTGCTTATACATTTCTCAGTTATATATTCATAATTAAAGCACTTCTCTTCTAAAACCATAATTACCTTTGATTTCTTCAGAAAGTCAGAACAAATCATTTTTTTGTTCTGTGATATTTTTTTTCTGTTGTGTTGTTCTGTACATGTCTTTTATTATGCCATTACTGTAAATGGTTTCACAGTTTTGTATTTAAAGTTAGGATTTTACAGGTAAAACTAATACAGGTACATAGGTCACCACTCTTCTACGGCGTCATTCAAAAGGACAGATTAATCATTGGCTCAGTGGATAGCACTCTGGCCTTTGCATCACCAGGGTATTAGGCTCAAATCTTAGCCAGATCACTATCTGCATGGAGTTTGTGTGGGTAACCAGACACTCTCGTTTCCTCCCACATCCCAAAACATTGGTTGCCCCTGAAAAGTGACTTTATATTGTGTTAATGACATATAAATATGGTAGGGACATTAGATTGTGAGCCCCTTTGAGGGACAGCTAGTGACATGACTATGGACGCTGAAAAAGTGCAGTGTAATATGTCAGCACTATATACACACAAGATATTAATAATAATCAAAGACATATGCTGAGGTTAGGGATGGGAACATACATTTTACCCACTAATTCTACAACCCATAGTAAGTAAATTGCAAGTACAGAATACATTTTTCAACTTTGCAACTAAAATTCAAAGACTGTGTAACGACATAAACACAAATATTGTGTGATGTAAAACTACTATTTTTCTTATCTACAGGTTCTCTGCTTTCAGAAAATATGTTTTCGGGTTTAACATAAGGCTCAGGCTTTTTATTAACTATTTTACATGTAGTAAAAATGAAGTCTTTATTGGAAATGTATATTGGGTATAATAAAAATTTACAACTACCAATTTTTCCCTACCATGCCATCCGTTTTCAGAAAATAAATGTTTTGGTGGTTTTATTTAATGGTAAAGGTCAACAATTCACAGTATATTGGGCATGCAACAATAAATACTCTAGTTAAATGGTTTTACATAAATTATACCTGCAAGATGCTCCTTTAAGCACTCTCTGAGCTTTCTTTCTTAGATTATTTCACGTTAAGAACATTTTAGGGGATTTGTGCAAAGCTTAAAATATGAATAAAACATGTAGCATGGTATATTTACATGATAACTATAAAAAGATATGGACAATAATAGCTAACAGTTCTATTACTTTGCCTATATTAAGCAAATGACAACTCTTTTTTTCTACTTATATGATATGATATAATTAGCATCATAAGCACAGGTTTCTAAAGGGACTTGGTGGTTGTTTGTTTCATGTGCATCTAGTTTAGTACTGAAGGATGAAAGACTAGAACAACTCTACATTCATTCTTCTTTTATCAAGGTCCAAAGCAACTTTAACCTTATTAACAAAAGGGGCAGTTGCTCTGAGCACACCACAACCATTATAATTAGGGTGGAACTGGCTTAGTCCTATGATAAATCTGTCCCAGTTGTTTTCCCATCTTGTCATAGTTGGCTACCCCGAATTACAGATTAACCTCCCTAAGCGGTTCATTTCTTTCAGGTTTTATATGTCTAAAAGCGGTACATTGTTTTTCATGAAAAGTTATAATATAATAGTATGAGTATAATAAAGTTTGAAACACAAAATCATGTAAAAACAATAAATTAAATTTAAAAATATATATATTTAAAAAAAAATTATTTTTTAATTATTTAAAAAAAAAAAATACACATTATACTCATACTATTATATATACTGTAAAATAAATGTTCTTGAAAACAATGTACTGCTTTTACACATAAAAATCCAATGTATTGCATTCAATACAGTTATTTTGTATTGAATGCAATACAAATGTATTAGCAACGTACCCACACACCGACGTCACCGGGAACTCCCCGGTGATTCATCGTGTGCAGAAGCAGGAAGAAGGAAGAAGACAGAGATCGGGGCGCGGGACATCACGGGACGCCGGCGGATCAGGTAACCGCTCTATTTACTAACCTTCCATAGGTTTACCTACCCCGAGTGTGACTCGGGGTTACCACTTTTAGCAACTTTTTTCTACCCCAAGTCACACTCGGGGTTACCTCCAGGGAGGTTAAATGATTGCGTTCAAACTCCAAATTTGCCATACATCTAGTAAACTGACTGAAACATGGTATGCAGTAGACTTTGTAAATTGTAGGATAAATCTCTTTTCCCCTCTTCTAGAAATTACCATCTAGCCAGTTTAAGATGCACACAGCATTTATAAACAGAAGCCTTAACCCCTGACCAGGTGGCTTACATATATTAGTTTATTCCTTTCTAAGATATGAAGGTAGAAATTCACAAGTTAAAAAACACAAGTTAGTTTATGTAAGATGGCAATCCAGAAATGTATGTAAAGCTCCCTATATCTGAACGGAATATAGGATTTCACTTGTACAGAATGTAACTTTGCTTTGCAGCCTTCTATTCCATGGTATCAGCTATTTTAGGCCAAGGAAAACTTACCTGTGGCACTTGGCAGTGTTCCTTTATAGGATTATAGGGTTGATAACAGTTGTGGGATAAAGTTTCTTGTAACATATTACTTCTATTTCAAATATATTTCAGTCCTGAATATACACTGAAAGCTTACCATGTTTCAAAGGTAGAAAATGAAAATGGTTCTAGATCAAATGATATTAGGTTGTTAGATCCTAAAAAGGGTATTTGTATTTGTTATTGAAGCTATGCTAATAAAGCAAACAAATGTAAAATTCCTCTTTATAGGTTTGCCAAACTAATATTACTTCTAGAAACACTTTTTTTAAATAATAACCTAAAATGGCTCACCTGACTCAATTTCATGGGAATGGGAGCATAAACCTCCCAGGGTTGTGCTGAAATCTGATTCCCAATGTAAAAAAATGTTTCTTGAAGGAGAGCAGGAGGTAAGCTTCTAATTGATGAGTAAACAAACTAGGAAGACTATCTGTAATAGATGATTTGTCTTTGAACAACATTTTTTCTGACATGTACAGCTCTGCCTCACCATATATAATGTGACCTAACCATACATGCTGGCTGTTCTTGGACTAACTGTATTGTAAACACAGATGACATTACCTTCGGCAAAGGCAGGTAGAATTACTAAATGGGCAATAAGAAGTTGGGGGGCAGACTTTTATTGTATGTTGTACTATATTGTAATTTCATTTTAAGATAAAATTTTGCTTTAGAGCAAACCTGTGATGATCTGAATTAGCCAAATCAACAGCAGGCATCCAGAAATGCCCTCTCATTCCTTTTAATATCTGGACGAGGGCCTGGAAACTCTACAGCTTACACAAATAGCCACCATAGCTTTGTAGATAACTATCTTATTTATGACAAGCCTCACTATTGGTCCCTGATCCAACTGACTAATAGGCGAAGGATTTGGGAAGTAAAAAACGACGATGTGAAAACTGAATTTGAATTTCATGAGTGTTCCAGGGTTCCGGAGTGTTTAAAATTTACTCTAAATGTAAATTTAAGTGATATCAATAGTTGTTTTTTTTACTAATACGGCCAGGTAAGCTAAGCTAAGCCAGGTTTAAGCTAAGTACAGGTTTAACAAGTATACGTTTTTTTCCTTATAACATGATTGCCCACTGAACCCTAAATCATCGGAGTCTTTTTCGACCTTTTTAACATGGAGGAACTCTTGAAATAACTTTCAGGTCTTCAGGAGACTAGCAAATTAATGTATTGGATAATTTTGAGCAATATCTATCATTGTTTTATCACATATTCCTTGACTTTACAGCTCCTTGTCCTAAGAACTTAATGTGAATTGCTCACAATGCAGTTTAAAATTAAATGACATCAATCCACATGCTATACCCTCACAGAAATTTTAAGAGAAACATTAGTCCTGTCTGTTAAATAGAAAGAAGTTGGCTGAAGTTGGTGGAAGTCTTAAATTGTCGACCTCTAGGAACAGGACACACCGCACCAATTACGCCCCCCCCACTACTGTCTCCATTTAGGGTGTCACAGGTCCACTTCACTCTCCTGCATTTTTAACTACTGAATCTTCAGTTTATGTAAGATGTTTTAAATAAAGTAGAAATTAGAAAAACCATAAGTTATCTGTTTTGACATACTAACTGAAGTTATTGTTTGGGGAATTAGGACATTCAATACCATTGTTCAACCTCACACAGGTAAGTATTGTTCATTTTTTATCCATGGTATAGCATTTGTTTGCATTTCTATTTGTTTGAAGGGTATTATTTTTCTTGAGCCAATTTCCTTTCCCATCTTATAGACCTGCACTTGCAGGTATCACTCTGCAGCCAAGTTTGCATTCATGGCAGAGTCATCATACGGGCCAAGTTTGCATATTTAAACTTTTAAGAAGAGTGTTTTTATGCACAATGTAACCCTCAATAAATGAACAGGGTAGCCTTTATATAAACACATTGCCATGATAACATTAGCCTGTCCCTAATATTGCACATTTGTTGAGTTTGCAACATTAGAATGTAAAGGTAACAAAATAATAATAAAAGTGTATAATAAAACTGAACCATTTGTGAAAGCAGAAATGCCTGGGCAAGTTGACATCACACTATTCCAAGATCTTAGATGCTTGGAGGAATTAATGCAGCACTATATGTATTGTACATCTAAGCATAACGCTTGTAAGCATCATTTTCAATTATCTGGCAGTCATTAAAGTTAAGCACATGTTTAATTTATAATACCTTCTATTTGTTTGCAAATGTTGCATTTCAAACTGCTACCAAATAAAGAAAAGACAACAATTAAGAGAACTATGGGGAAAACAGTCATATTTCAAGCGCAGTTCTGCTCTGTATTAATTGCTCAGAAAATATGTTAATTTCCACATGAGTCACCATGATACCAAGTCGGTTTCTCGCCCAGTTTTTGCCTGGCTTATGTCCAGATCATTTTGTATTCATGAACACTGCAGTAAATCCAATGCTGAATGGAACAGATTTCTTACCGACATTACCTCTCATTCCAAAATATCACAAAGGTGCTTGTTGTGACTGACGACATTTCATAGTTAAAAAGGTTTCATTGTGCTACCAGTGGATTTAATGTTTGGACTGATTTCATTCCTATACAAATACTAATACATAACTATTGTGTGTAGAACTGTGTCAAAGCATATTTATTCCCTAGGTACCAAACTCTAAATTGCGCCTGACTTTTTTTCACATCACCTAGTAAAAAGTGGCTGTATGACTCCTCCATGGTACTTTGATACACTGGGGAAGGTAGTTTGGCTAGTGTTAAGTGTATCTAAAAGAAATACTGATATTAAGAGCAATTATGCCACTGGTGTAATTGTTCTAAATATAGGAGTTGTCTTATTTATCCAGGAGTCTCTCTTACTTTTATATATTTTTTTAAACCTTTGCAAAGCCAGAGCATATTGGAGAGACACTTTAGGCCTGATTCATTACAGCTCTCCAAGGCTGGAGAGGTTACACTTCCATTAGTGAACATGGGTGATCCAGAAAACCTGAAATGGATTTCCTCAAAGTCATTAGCTATTTGCTAGCAAATGTTTTCAATACTGGACCAGATCCATTCCAGGTTTGCTGGATCACCCAGCTTCACTGATGAAAGTGTATCCTCTCCAGCTTTGAAGAGCTTTAATGAATCAGGGCCAATGTGCCAGGGTTGAATGCAAAAAAGCTATGGATCTAAATATAAAGTCTAATACCCTGACAGTTGGAAAATGAGGGTGTGGACAAAATGTTATGGGAAGCCAGTTTACTGGTATTTTAATGTCATGTTCTGTACTATCACATGGTGTTTTCTGTATATGATCTACTGATTAAGGTTGGTATTTTGTAACACTTCTGTATATGTTTTTAATTATTTTGTATCTTTTGTCCAACCTTTCTAATAAAAATTATATTTAAAAAGAAGAAATACCCTGACAGAAAAAAAAGTTTGATTTGTAGTTAGATCTGGGCATGCTTGGATTAATTTTCAATATAGTGTATTGGCGCAGGTAAGCAGTCTAAGTAAAATAATGCTGGAACTACCGATTATATTTTGAATCTCAACAATGCTGGTCATGGCCAGAGTAAAACTTACCCAATGGGCCTGATTTATTAAAGCTGCCCAAGGCTGGAGAGAATACACTTTCATCAGTGAAGCTGGGTGATTCAGCAAACCTAAA
>NC_092860.1:124864237-125000913 GCF_032062135.1 Pyxicephalus adspersus | reverse complement strand
TATTTATATAGTGCCCACATATTCCGTTGCACTGTACAAAGTTCATAGTCATGTCACTAACTGTCCCTCTAAGGAGCTTACAATCTAATGTCCCACATCATAGACATATATATAGTGTAATATATGTAAATATATACAATACTATATGTAAATATATACTATACTGTAGGTTAAAACTATTAAAACTATTATATTATTATTAGTATTACACAGTATTTGTATAGTGTCAACATATTACACAGCTCAGAAAGTCCATAGTCATATCACTAGCTGTCCCTCAAAGAGGCTCACAATCTAATGTCCCTACCATAGTCATATGTCTTTAATACAGTCTAAGGCAGGCATGGGCAAACTATGGCCCCCGGACCATAAACGGGCCGTCAGGCTTTTTCTATCCGGCCTGTTGAATTCTCTTTCTACTCCAGCAGCTCGGCTGAAGTAGATGCGAGGTCCACAGCTCTGAACGGTGCCCCCCCCCGAGCGGGGTCAGGAGAAGGACCCGGCTGGGGGGTCTGGCCAGAGCCGCGGACCATGTCCCCTGTACAGATCCCGGGCTCGGGGAAGTGGGCTGGACAACCCACCCACTCTCCCATCACAGCCAATTTTACTATATATACACGGGATAGCTTTGTACCTCTCATCCATCCTTGTTGGAGCATTCCTGCATTTGCATTTCTTGCAGTGACATTACGTGTCCTTTTCCTCCGACAATAAGTGGATCCTACATACTGCAGAGATTGCCACTACCTAATAACATTGCACGACTCTCTGCAGCATTGTCCTGTGAGCCCTAATTGGAGCAGAACCTTGATGTCCTGGCCTCACAGTAGGTTTACATGGAATTAAAATGTATTAGGCTGAGCAACGTTCAACCCGGAATATGTATGTTTTTTTTATAATAAAGAACTGCTGGGAAGTGATTTCCAAATTGTTCTGTCGCAATAATCTTTATTCAAATCAAAGTAAACTGGAATCTGATTGGCTGCTGTTCTTAAAGTGCATTTTGCTGTACTACAGTGTCTCTAAAGTAGACAATTCCATATGATGTCTGTTAGGTGCTGTTACTATCAAAATGCTTCAAAATGCTACATGCATAGATGGCAACACACATTAATAACATCCCAAAAATTCCCCACACTCTTCAAGCAAGGGCACACTGAAAGAATCAAGTGTATATAGCAGTACTGTAAAACAGATGTCTTGACATACAACCTCCTTCTTAGTCTAACCCAGGCATGGGCAAACTATGGCGGTTAGCCTGTTGAACTCTCTATCTACTTCAGCGGCTCCGTTGAAGTAGAACTGTGGCTCTGGTAGGTGCCCCCCCGAGCAGGGTAAGGGGAAGGGCCCCACTGTGGGGCTGCACTGGCCAGAGCTGCAGACCATGTCCCCTTTACAGATCCCGGGCTCGGGGAAGTGTGAGGAACAACCCACCCACTCTCCCATTGCAGGATAAGTGACACCCGCCTCGGTGCTTCATACATCTGATCCTGGCCCGACCCCTGGTCTAAGATCAATTTTTGGGCCAGGATTCAAACCTTGGATCTAGCACTGCAAAGGCAAGAGTGCTGACCTCTGATCCACTGTGCTGCCTTTTTTATCCTTTATTGATAAAATAAAACATTTTGTTTTTGCTAATATTTTCTATTGTACACGACTGTAAAACAATGCCCCATAAAAATATTGGAATAAAAAAAAAATGCAATAATTTTAAACTATTTCTCATATTTATAGTCACTTCTATTCTGTGAAACTTAGTAGAACATAGGAGTTTTCTAAGACACGTTCTGCTCAGTAGGAGAATTAGAAAGCAATGACACTTGTATAAACTTTCTGTCTTTCTGTCAACTGAAATGTCACTTTTTTGCCTTACTATTGGCTGCTCGGACGTTATAGCCTTTCTGCTCACGGTCACCAGTTGTCTGTTGTAGCAACCTGCTGCTGGTGTGTTTATTGGTTGGATTTACTGTTGTTCATTTTGTCAGTTTTCTGTCCATAGGATTGTATGCTGCCTGGACCGACCTATGTTTGTGACCCCAACTCTACTTTGTTTTAACCCTTGGATACCTTGTTTGGCAGATGGACTACCGTCGGATTGTGTATAAATTTAGGCTCTGTTTTCTGGACTTGCCTCTGCTCATCCACTATCTGCTTCATGGCAAATATTCTACTATAAAAAAACTGTGTTCAGAAATATAAAGATTTGCAAATGATCCACCTGTTCAAAAGATGGAAATTGTTTATTTTAAAATCTTTATTGCAACCAAAATTATCCACATAATCGATATTGTCTCACTATACACAATGGAATATCATTGGTTGATTTATACCTAGGCAGGTATGTGCTCCATCATAGCTTTTTGATCAATACAATTATTTTTTGTAAAGGTTAAAATTAGATTTATTTAGCTCACTGTGCCAGCATGCTGGTATGCCGACTACTATTATCCTATTATCCTTTAGTGTAAGAACCCGATACAATACCATATTGACTATTTTGTCATAAACGGGTCTGACCTTTTATATATGCTACAGTTGCTAGCTCAGTTATACTTCTGTTGTGTTCTTTAAGAAACACCATTTAAAATTTCTGTGTGCAGAAAAATATAAAAAAATCCTGAAAAAGAATTGTTTAGAAAAAAAAGGGGAATAGTTACAGTATTGGTAAATAATGACATATTAGCAAAAACTTTTTTAAGTATATTTATTTCGGGAAGCAGTTATTATTATTATCCAGTATTTATATGGCGTCAACATATTACACAGCGCTTCACAAAGTCCATAGTCATGTGACTAACTGTCCGTCAAAGGGGTTTAGGATCTAATGCCCCTACTATAGTCATATGTCATTATTACAGTTTAAGGTCAATATGGGGGGAAGCCAATTAACCTAACTGCATGTTTTGCGATGTGGGAGGAAACCGGAGTACCCGGAGGAAACCCACGCAGACACGGGGAGAACCTGCAAACTCCATGCAGATAGTGTCCTGGCCGAGATTTGAATCTGGGACCTAGCACTGCAAAGGCCAGAGCGCTGAGCATTATACCAAAACCTAAAAAGTACATGTTATTGATGACAGATCCATTTATTATATATAAAGTCACATTTTTGTGGAGCATTTTGTTTGGGTAAAACAAAATACACTGATAAGAATTTTGGCCAGGCAAGCACCTGGATGGCAATATGGATGTTGAAACACAGAAAAAAGCAACATAATAGTTCTGAATTTCTTTTAGATTTATTTTTCTTGATACACAGACTTTGATACTGAATCTTCCTAATATGTGGTAGCCTGTGAGTTGAACAGTGGCATTGCCAAATGGGAAAAAAGGAAAATCTGAAAACATTAAAACACTAATGGTAGGATCATGGTGAATAGTGATCTGTTTTTTTGACAGTATTTATCATCTTACTTTGGAGAACGAATATCTGTTTAGTATTTTACATCTCTCTTCAGGTAAATCAAAATATCTTCCTTTCACTGTCATTTTTGTAGCCATTTGAAAAGCATATTTGATAAAAAATGCAACCCCTGGGATCTACAGCCACCCCCTTATTTCAAACTTTTGCATTATCACATTCTCTCAATATAATTACCTTACTTACTGACATCATTACCTCTAATGTAAGTTCCCTAAACTCAATATTAATAATAATTTTATTTAGTATTACTTCTAGGCCTTGAGTTAGCTTTGTATCATTTTTCTTATATTCACCTGTATACTAGATAACTTATCCTCACCAAGCAGTCAATCCACCATGTCTATTCCACCAGTGTTTTTAACAGGACTACCTTCATGGAAAATCCAGCTTGAACAGTGAGTGTCCCTTGATATATACGATGGTTATTATGTCTTTGAAACCATATTCTTAGCTTCTACTAGGACTTTAATATTACAAATTGCCTTCTTTTAATGTTATCACAATAATCCTTGTGAAAAAAAGTCATTTATAATCCTAATTCTGAAATTGCTTACCACCACAGAGTGTATTCAGATTCTGGATGTACGATTCTGGCATTCAGGTACAAGCTCAATTACTGATCTTCTATCCTTTTAACTTACATCGCTACCTGGTCAATATACCAAGTAAGTTATGACTTCTGATATGATTAGGTGACTTAATATTATTATTTTATGAATCGTTAGTACTACATATCAATTGATTAATTCATATGTGCCTCCACAAATTGTAGGGTGTCAACTCCCCTGAGGAAGCGCACAAGAGCAAAACGCGTCGGGAGAGACCGTTAACAGGAAAATTATCTATATTGACCCTCACTTCACTGGGGTTTGGTGTACATTGTAACCAACCCCAAGTAATGTATCGAGATTCATAATGTCAGAGTACTAAAACCTTATATGTATGTATGTTAGGACATTTATTTTATTGAATATAAATAAAAGATTTTAATCAATTTTATAGTAATACTGCCTTAAAGAGCCACTTTTCTCTTCATCCTTTCCTTATCTTTAGACGTTTAGGCTCGGCAACACCACTTAAGTAGTCATGAATCCTATCACTTAGAAACTGATCACATACCAAACTTTCTTCTTGCTTTTCAATAGGCTGGAGAAAATACATTTCAGAGGTGCAACACTGTAATCTGCAAAGCTACAAGACTATATTGGCAGGGTAAATGTGATTCATTATTACGACCTATCAATTCAAAATGTTTATTTTAAAAAAGTATATGTAGACCTTAACAATGAACTTCTATTGTTTGCTCACTTTTAGTCTGCTTACAATTCTAAGAAAGATTACAATCATGCTGATTTTTCCAAAGTCT
This sequence comes from Pyxicephalus adspersus, assembly GCF_032062135.1. Lineage (NCBI taxonomy): Eukaryota > Metazoa > Chordata > Amphibia > Anura > Pyxicephalidae > Pyxicephalus > Pyxicephalus adspersus. The sequence goes on along the minus strand of NC_092860.1, from coordinate 124,996,123 downwards.
TGTCAACTGATTACTTTCTATGCTCTCTGTGCATGACTAAAGGTTGTGGGGATTAGGGGAAGGACACTTAGAATATAGAGACAAAGTCACCCTGTGTATTTTGGACAATTCTTCTTGTAGCATATTTAACGAATAAAACATAGGGAATTAGCTTTTCTTCCTGGGATATTCTGAATATGTTTGTGTTTATAAATTTTGCCCTGACACTTGCGTTTTTCTAGACATATTTAAGTTCACATTTCCACATTTCTGTTTGAATGCTCTTTCAAGCTTTAGCAACCATAACTCCAGGACTAAGCAGGCTAAAGGCACATACAAAAGAAAACTAAAACGTAAAAAGGTGACTTCTAAAACATCAGGCTGTGTCATTGTTTGTATGTGATTGTCAAGTAAACAATGTGCAAAGTGTAAGGTCTCTGTATGATAGCATGCTCACTAAAAAGAATAAAGAAAAGAACACAGTGTTACTGCAACAGGCATGTTAAGTGTAAAGCCGGCTGTCACTAAAAGCCAATCACTGCTCTCCCACATATTTTGCTTGAATTTGAAATCCTAGTACACAATACTACTTTATGCATAGATGTGTCCTAGAACAAAAAAGTTCAAAACAATCTCTCAAAGTTACCATGGCTATTTGGCCCAACTATGTAGATTCATCCTGGGCATTTTATCCCAAAATCAGAAAGTGACAATAAATGCAAACTTTTACAGTTATCACTAGAACAAGGTGAGGGCAAATTTTGGTTACACCTATTTTTATGACACCTGTCATTCCCTACCTTCTTCTGCAGAACAGGAAATAAAGAGAAACAAGACACAGTCAATAAAAAGAAAACTACATTAATTAAAAAGAAATAGTTTAAAAAGGATTTACATTAATGTAAACCGAATGGATGATCTGATGTTAGCATAGTTGCATTGTTTAAAAGGAACTAGGAGCTTACAGTTTTTACAGAAAATCCTAAATGGGACCAGGTAACATTCTTTCTAATATTCCTAATTTAGATATTGGTGGTGAGTCAAACTATTTTATATACCCATTCTGTATGGTGAATTGATGATGGTGAAATTGTGGCTTGATGATTTGAACAGATGCACAGGAGAATTTGACAAAGACAATATAATTAGAATGTCACATTAACCAGAATAATACAGGTATCGTATTTAAAAACAGAAAAGAGATTCTTTCTTGGGATGGCATATGCTACAACTTACTAACTGTACAAAATCAAGAAGGGAGCAGCAGAAGATACTAATACATTATTTTCTTTTAGGGGGGCAATCTCCACAAGTATGTACTATGTGCAGTATAACAATATTTACAGTTGCTATTACATTGGCTTTTTTCTGGTTGGTTGTCTCCAGTATTTATATCACTGCTCACTGCTGATGCTCTGTGCTATTTGGTTCTTGCTATAAAATAAATAAATCGACAGGCTATTTCCTTTGGGTTTTCTTTATTAGTTCTCACCAAGGTAATTCTGGTTCTGCAACACTTTGCAAAATTATGTTTACTCTACTCTAATGGCATTTACTTTGTAGGCATAACACTTTTATATCATACATATTTCTACACTTACAGGAGTTACTAACCTGTAGAATGGCACTTAGATTTCTGTATGTGGTATGTTTGATTGTCACCATTGAAGGATTTGAAAGATATATATATATATATATCATATAATATATATATATATGATTGTGTCTACAAAGCACAGTAGTATAGCCTATTGTACCGTCTTTAGTTTACAGCTTAACTACACAGACCAAATACATATGTAGAAGCCTATTTAGCTGCCAAGGTTATATCTAGTCAGTTGTGCCAGACAATACAACCAGCCCACTGACCCACTGACTAACTGTATACTAATGCAGGTAAGTTTTTTCCCTGCCCCTAGCATATAACTGGAAAGTGAATGGCGATCATCCATATTTCTTGTATTAGATTGCAAAATTGCAGATTCAGGCATTTAAACTCCATTTCTGAAGACCTCATGTACAAATTAATGTAGATGAGAGATGGACAGCAGAAATGGTAAAATGTGTAAAGTTTTAAAACATATTAGAAGACTTTGCATCAGATAAATTAGTTAACTGACATATTTAAATCTATATGCTTTACCCAGGACGCATGTGTTTGACCACCCTTGTTCACCTTTCATTATTTGAAGTTATTATTATTACTATTATTATTATTAATAATAATAATAGTAGTAATATTAGAAGATATGCTAATGGGACCTTTTCATAAAAAGAAAGAAAGAACATCTAACATGCTCCAACACAACTCAGTACAACATTACAATGTTTACAGACCTACTAAGCCCTGGATTTAAAACAGCAGCTCAGTTTAATACATGTATGTTAATTGTGTGGACTCTAGAAAAGGAAACATAAATCTATTACATTAAAGATTTGCCAACAGACAGAAATGAAAAAAACACAGCTCAGTAATGAGACCAAGGAAACTGCTTGCAGGCTCTGTACATTTGAATCACTTATTAATAAAAGAAAATTGCATCAATTAATTAATACAGCCTAATTATGCCAACTCTAGTTTATTCCTCATTGCCGCGAGGTTTCTTCTTCTAGTGGTTTCAGTTTAAATAAGATATCCCTGTACTTTTATTTTAGATTACTTACAGTAAACTTAAGCTAATGTTAGCCATAAAACATTAGAATGGAAAAACAATGAAAAAATGATTTAGAAAAAACTCACTGTGGATGAATTAGAGGTCATGTCTACAAGGCAGTGACTGCAATGGACTGCCTTTTCCAGCAGATGCTATGTTCAGACTAGGATACCCATGACTCACCTCAGAAATTAGGGATCTTGCCCACCCCCATCCCCCACCAACACCAGGTTCACATCTGTGTGCCTGTGGAAGTGCAAATGTGCTACTGTGTGGTATGCCATTGGATGCCATGAGTTGCATTGAACTAAAGTTCCACATTCCAAAAAAAAAATCATGCAGGTTGTTATTGCAGAAAGGGACAGGTGATTTGCCTTTTGCAATAACCCAATTTACCTGCCCGATGATGCCGGGGAAATGTAGAAAATGTGCAGTATTAGTTATGGTTTCCACGGTAAACTGGCAATTCCATCTTTCTTTGCATGTGCTGGGGATGAATGAAATTCATTCATGAAGATACATCATCCTAGCATAGCCAATCAAAATGAGGAAAAGAGGAAAAAGGATAAAAAAGAAAGGAGGATGGTGGCACCCTACAATGAAACGAAGACAGACAGGTGAGTCTGGGTGCTTTAGTTCTACTTTAGGCAGCTAACCAAAAAAAGATGCAGAAAATTCTTCTCCCAAATCAGCACACTGCAGTAGTGAATTACCCTGAGTTGAGGCAGGCTGCAATGCATGTTTTGGTGTCACTGGGGATTGGAATGCTTTTTAGCACTAATGCATGTTACGAGCATTACAATGCATAGTTGTAGTGAGCACAATACTGCACAGCAAAAGTGTGAACTGGATATAAGTGTGAGCATATATAAATCAAACATTTTAATTCAAATTTTTTAGTAGGGCTTTGTTTAGATTGTCAGTGAAGTGGTGCAGTTACACTTTCCAATGCAAATGCACTGCTTCCTTGGAGGGGATGCAACATGTAGCTTCTAGCTGTGTTAACCTAACAGGGAATAAATGGGTGCAGCAGTGAGCAGTAGTGTTGGTGTTGGAATTTGTGTTGTCCCTATATTCAAAGCTAATATGGCTGTTCGAATTTGGATAGACTCTACCGAAAAAACGAGATTCGACGGCAAAAATTTGGAGATGAGATGATGAGATGATAATGTGGCTGCAATCATTGAGAAGAGTGTGCTATCCGCAGGGCACTACAGGTTAATTAACCTGTAGTGCCCCGGGGATAGTCGTGGAACTGCAGAGTTCATCTGCAGTTCAGTTCCCACGGTAACATGACCGTGGGAGCGTTGTGGTCATAGGTGTGACTGTAGGCCATCCCCGGGCACTAGAGGTTGAATGGGGACAAGTTTCCTCATTCATCAAATCTAGTGCCCTGTGTTCTATCCAAGAACACATACAACTATTAAAGGGCTGAATGGGCAATCAGATTGCTCAAACCCTAATAGTCCCCAAAAATAACCTGAATTCTCCCACCATTGACTTTAAAGGTGTTCGAAGCCGACGTTCGATCACCTGAACAATATCTCACTATTCGATCGAATAGCTGTCAAATCAAATAGTGGGATACTCGATCAACACTAGTGAGCAGTCCATTACTGCTCACTCTTTCTCAATGGAAATGTTTTTTAGACTTAGTGCTGTGGTATGGCTGACTGAGCAGCTGACAAGGTGCCACCTGCCGGGTGTTGTGCAGTAGCTGTAAAATACTGTTTTGGATGCCATAATCCAACAGATTGACTATTTTTTATGTGAAACCAGGTAATAAACTAGTTATGTTTTTTAAGAAGCAGTAAAATAAAAAAAAATACACAAGTCGGCCTTGACCTAGGTAATTAAAAAAATTTCTTTCCATTGAACAAAAAACAAACCCAGGATACTTCAGTACATATTTAGTGAATTTTGGAAATTTACAGTGTTATTAGGTATATAAATATTGATTAGAATATTAATACAAATCATACATACAAGTCCTATCTCATTTAAAAAAAGAATACCGCTACAACACTCTTTATATATACTGTTGTGTGTCTGAAGCCTTGCACAGATCACTGTGTGCCTACTACTGAATCCTGCACAACTCCTGCTATAAAGAGATATCAGATCAGCAGGGTTCACATCAACAGCAAAGCTTTTTATTGATTTTTCTTGCAGGTCTCTGTTATGGGATATGCTGATATCATATGAGTATAGGAAATATGTGGGACAGAGACTTCCTCACTGCAAATCAGACATTGTGCTGGTTGAAACTCTAGAAAAAAGTGTGATGTGCAAAATTCAACAAGCTGTTTTCTGGTTCTAGAAATTTATCAGCTCTAATAAACCTATAATTTAGCTATCTGCACATAGCAAAATAAGAAATAATGGGTCAGATTTCTTAAAGCTCTCCAAGACTGGAGAAGATTGACTATCATGGGAGAACGTGGGTGACCCAGCAATCCTGCAATGTTTTTCTTCAAATCATTTTCTATTATGTGGCAAATGTTTTTAATCCTTGACCAAATCCATTCAAATTTTGCTGGATCATCCAGGTTAAATTATGGTACTTTATTTTCTCTAGTCTTGGAGAGCTTTAATAAATCAGGCCCCATGTGTATTATGGCACAATTACTATTTAATGTGCACTTCTCAAATGACAAGTTCACTGTTCCATCCAATTATGATGCCATTCCTTTCACTAGCCCTGATGTGCTCCTCCTTGTCCCTTGTTTTACAAAACAGACTTAGTATATTTCTTTTACAGTAAAATTTTAGCATCCCACATTTTTTACTAACGGACATTGGTTCTGTTTTCAGACAGCATTGCAGAACTAATAGGGTAAATAAAGAGATTTCAGTGCTAATTTTATTCTGTAAATAGATTTATTAGTAATAATTTTCCTAGAAAAGTTTTATATTTTTAGTTTTTCAAATGAGATTTATTTTTTATCAAATACATAAAACAAAATTTAAGCATGAACAATTTATATGCTATTGGCTATTTGTGAATGACAGGCTCTTAGTGGCATACATCCTAAAGAATCAGTAAATAGATTTCATCCATTATAGCCTAATGGGAAATAAGATTCATGGATCAATATAAATGATTCGAAACTCATTGTTCATTTCAGCCTGGCAAAACCAAATAACCTGACCTTTTCTAAATAAACAAATCTGATATAAATTACGTTGGAGATGTCCAGATATAAAAAGATACATATTTATAGTATCATGAACCAGTGGCAGTCATGTTGTAATTGCAGTTTTATCATTTAATAAATGGATATTACTTTGTTATGCTGTCTGTATTTTAAATACACAATGCTTGCATAATAAAATAACATTTATTGGTACAATAGAAAAGTATTGCTTAAAAAAAGTAAATTATTTTAATGCAATAATTTTCCTATGGTTGCTGTACATAGAATTTATTGTCACAATAAAGGTAATGAGGATTTTGTATGGTATTAAATAAACATATTGTATCCTATAATAATAAAAAAGTATTATCCTTTATAAAATGACCATGACTGGTGTACAACTATCAGCAGATAGTATGTTTATATTATTTGTCAGATTTATGCAATAAATAAAAGCTACTTTAATATTTTTTTATATTTGATTGACTTTTAACAACGTTATGCAACTTTTCTGTAAATTGCAACTTTTCTGTAAAATTCTAAGATATAAAATAAAATTTCAGTCATTTTTTAAAACTTTATTTTAAATTAAGAAAAAAGGTTTTTACTGTAGATCCAGTTTTTTTTGCTGTTTTTTTTTTTATATCTCTGATCTTTCTACCACGGTTTCTAGCATTGGCCCTGATTTATTAAAGCTCTCCAAGGCTGGAGAGGTTACACTTTCATCAGTGAAGCTAGGTGTAATGCGCCTGGGCACACAAACCACAACCAACTCCAGATATCCTTGAATCAGGTTTATTCAAAACAGCACAGCACAGCAAGGGTTAATTTCAATCAAGCAAGGTACAGAAGGATAAGGCAAATGCAGGTCAGTAACAATCCGGGGTACAAGAGGGACGCATGGTGACACGCGCACCTCTTCCCACAGTACCCCTAGGACGTGCACTACTTTGCACTTGCAAAGGAGTGCTGGGAGCAGGAACCACATCCAAAGGGATGCAAGGGCTGCTGCCTGACTGAACAGTACTTTGGCCAGGGCAGATCCCTCCGCCTGTAGAGACAGACAAGCTGGGAGCAGGGCAGCAGCCTCGGCCATGCTGCCTGCTACTGTGGCGTCCCCCTCTGTGGCTGGGAACCCCAGGGACACCGCGGGCTTGCAGGGCAGGTAAGTTCCTTACACTAGGTAATCCAGCAAACCTGGAACTGATTTTTTCAAAGTCATTTGCTATTTGCTAGCAAAAATCCTGGACCAGATCCATTACAGGTTCGCTGGATCACCCTGCTTCTCTGATGAAAGTTATATCCTCTCCAGTCTTAGAGAGGTACTTTGTTTTATTAGAAAAAACAGAAATCTACATTGTCTCAAGTATAGACCAAGGGCACTGATTGTCACTGCTAAAATTCAAAACAGTAATCAACACAAATATTACCAAAAATGAATGAATAAATACATTCATCATGTGGTATTTTTAAAACATTAATTTAAAAGATGAAGAAATGAAATTGTGCTCAATCTATTTCCCTCTTTTTACTATTGTTGTACTTTTGAATTAGTTATGAGGGTTACTTGCCCTTAAATGATCTTTTGTTGGCCACTGGTAGATGGCACTGTATCATCATGTAAAATGTGTAAAACAACATCTAATAATTTCACATTTACCATACTTTGCACATATACTATACAGCACTATCTTGTGGTGTGACTCAAGTATAAACCAACATTTTTTTTCTAATGGCATTTTCAGGTTAAATTTTTTTGTACAACTTATACTGTTTTTTATATTTTATTCAGATCACAGATTGACAGTTAATACAAACTTTTAAACATAAATGAATAATCATTAATCACAGTAAATCTGTATTATCAGTGTCTATAGAAATAACAGCTGGAATTCAAGCAACATAAAATGTATCCTTAAAATAGAGTTGGGAATAGAAACTTAGGTTTTTTTCAGTAGTCTGTGCCATTAATCTTCAGTTTCTGGTAAAATCAATGTCACCATACCAGAAAATGGGGAGATCAAGTGAAGATATTGACAAACATTAAAAGCCAAAAGATGTTTTACTATTACTCTAGCCAACTATTAAAAATTAGAAAAAACCCTTTATTGTTATTGTGCAAAAAGCATGGAAAAATCTCAGAGTGTGCAAAGGCTGACAAAGATTTTACCATTCTTACTTCTATCAAAAACTAAAAAAAACTGAAAATAGTTTGAAAAGATTTACATTTTATTTCCTGAAAAATGTAAATAAATAGCAGTTAAATGACAGTTTCTGATTTTTCTTTTTTGATAATCGCTATTACTTTAAGGTTTAAGTAAAACTACAGTTAGAGTTCTATTTATAAAACATGGAATATGACTTTCCCCCAGACATCTTCCAGGTCCATGTGTTTCAATAGCAGTAATTAATTCCCATAAGGGGATGTTGAGGTAATGTCAGATTCCAAGTTTTATAAATAGAGTCCTTAATATTATGTTTTAAACACTGGTGGCTTTAATCATCTTACTGGCCACATATACTGGAGACCTTTGGGATTTCAAGTGCAATTTCATACAATGCCACATAGAAATTTCTATCCCATTCTGTAGCTATTGCAAAGTCAAGTGATGAAAATAAAATAAAGAAAAAAAGTAACTGTAAATAGAAGAATGAAAAGGTGGGGATAAAGGAGCAATAGTTTGACACCCTTTATAGTTTCCTAAGAAGGGAGAAATGCTGAAAATGTTTAGAGTTTGTTCCTAAAGTTTTCAAAAGATTTAAATGAAATTTGTTGAAATTTAGGCAGCAATAGTATTGCTTTGAAGTGTTGAAATAAAGCATGCATTTATTGCATATTATCTTGATTTTTATTGCTCACCGATGTACTGGCTAAATTACCCTAAACTCTAAAATTTTAAACGTGAATAAAATTTCAGCAGCTATTTTTTAATATTTTCTACAGCTTTAATTAAAAACTCTCTCTCCATATACCTCAATAACCTTCCTAAAACGTCACACTATCACAGGAACTATTAGCAGCCAAACCAAAACGTCTCGACATTGGCATGTTCAGCTATAAGGAATGCGTCCCTGAACAATGACATTGCTCCTGCAGTCACAGGAGTACATATAAAATAAAAAATAACAGTATTTTTCATAATTCAAAACAAAACCCTAGCATTTTTTAACACTGTGATTTAGCAAACTAAATGTAAGGGTCTAGATATACTTTATATGTAGCATATTTTTGCCTTCTATTTCTTTTCAAACACTGGCATTTTGTTAGAGGTTCATCAATACTCTAAGAGTTCTCTGTACCAGAAATGGAGAATAACTCATTTTCTATTCTTGGCATGGTTTCTTATTCTTCATTGTTGTTGTTTAACCTTTTAGCTTCAATGTGTTGCCATGCTGTTTTTCCTCTTGTATTGATTTTTTTTGACAATACGATCCTTTTGTGTAATATTGCTGCCTCCTTTATAATATATGTCATTACCTAGATACATTTGGCAATCTATCACCGTGTTTGTTTCATCACATTTTCTAATCTGAAGACCCTTTTACAGGAGCTAAACATCCACAGAAAGGATACCACTGGATACTACATATATGTACTAAAGCATACTACATAAATAATTATTCTGTGTATTTGTAAGGGTATGTTATAAGTTATGTTTTATTGTATCCTTTATGGTTAACATGAACATTTAAAATTTAAAAAATCTGCTAGCCAATAATGCATGATCACTTTCATAATATTTACATTTGACTCTTTTGAATTTATTGATTTCAAATGCAATTTGCATTATAGTGCAAAACTATCCAAGCTGTAAACTTTATTAACATAAACAATGAATGATCTGCATGTTTACTTTTGGTAGAAAAGGTATTTTATCAACTGGGGCCCTATCCCAGCTTTTTACTATATGTAGATTTTTTTTTGTGAATTATCAACATATACCCAAAGCAAAACACTTAAAGTGGGATTTTCATAAAAAAAAATGACACTTACCTGTACTTCCGCAGAGCCCTGGATCCTTACAAAACTGACTTCCATTCAGTCCTGCGCTGCCCTAGAATATTTTTTCGCCTTGGCACAATGGAATCAGTGGGCACCTCCAACTTTTTCCTTTTTTGCCTACGTCACCTGATCTTACACTGTGTAGGTGCGAGATTGGGTGAAGTTTTCTCTTGTAAATGTAATAAGCAAATACCAATCTCATCGCGGGAAATGCCCCATCGAAAGAGCGGCCTGAAGCCCACATGTCCTGTATCCCAGGAGGCTACAGACTTCTCATTGAGTCTTTACCACTTAATATTTTTAAATTAAAAAAAAATCTTTTGGGGAAAAAAGCAATCACATTTTTGACCTCATATAAAATGGTTATCTAGTCTTTTATATAATGTAAAAATGTAGTTATAGGTCCACTTTAGGTACAATTTTAGAAACAAATATTTATTATTAAAGTAAAAATGTTACACTGTTTATGTTAATATTGAAGCATTTTCTAAAATTAAATATATTTGTTTTGTTTTATAACAATATCATATTTTTTTAAAGGTCATTGTACTTTCATCACAATTTACATTAAAGTTTTCACCAGTGCTTTGCTAGTGCAATCACTATGATCTTGCAATAAAGGGCCACTTTATTTACTTGCATTAGAGGACCACTTTGCTTAAAACCTAAAATACAAGTCGCAGAACTTCTATCAATCAGCATAAATAGACTTCTTAGTAACAAAGTGATTTTCTTTGGTGCTTACATTGCATCCATGCCTCTCGGATAACACACTGGTGGATTATTTTGTTAGTAAATTGACCAAAAAGTGATAAATATAACACAACAAATTTTTCATATTGAATGAACTAAATTTCAGACGTATTCACCATATGACAGCCAACATTAGTCAACGATGGTAAGTAAGGCTATGTCTAGAAAAAGGGAAACAGCACATCTGGTAAATCTAATGATCTAAGATAACTGCAAATTTTTGTATTCTGGGTTTTCCTAAAACAATGGACATGTATCTAAATCTAGACCTTATGTATATTATGAATTGAGTGGTAAAATATTAACTCTCACACACTTTTTGGTGACCACTGACAACAAAATTTTCCAATATTTTCCATCAGAACAAGAAAAGGAAATACATTTTCCAGGAGTAGATTTAGCCCATTTTTGTTCTTCATTTGAATGCTAGGTAGGGTCACTCTCCCAGTCTTTCTGTTGTTTTTAGTTCACCAAACAACAAAACCTGACAACAAAATTGTAGCTTTCAGCAGAACAAGAAAAGGAAATACATTTTCGAGGAGTAGGTTTAATTCATTTTGTAAAGGAGATGAAGATAACTAAGCTGAAAATGTATATGGTTATACAAGTAGATGTAACATACTGTTAAAATAGTAATTCATTCTGAAACAAAAATGTATAAAATATTCATTCGATATTAACAGTGGGCATATATTTTTTTCTGCAGACGAACTAATGGTATTCATAAATCATCTCACGAATCTGCACCTCTTAAAAATGCTAAATTTAATTAAAAAATAAAATGGCATACCAAGGAATGCACACTACATTGGTTTTCATAGTGTGATGCTAAAGGGGACTCTCACAAAAAATTGCTGTTTCTTTAAAAAGCATTACCCATGTAATTATAGTGATTGATTACAGGGAACATATATGAATTTTCATTCTATTCCTGAAATGATTATGCCCTACAAAATACACTTCAATTTATGTTGAGATGTGTAGAGGGTATTTACAAACTGCTGATGTAGGTTCAATCACTGATAAAATAATATCATCTCATAACAAATACTTTCCCTTTGAAATAATATATTCATATGTACTTCACTGTTATAATCAGGATCATATTTTCTTGGAAACAAAACTAAATGTAACATTATACAAAACATGGTTGATCTGTGCATAATAAAAAAAAGATAGTAAATACTAAAATAGCTTTTGTTCGAAAAATTGGCAGTGATTACAAAAGAATATATATATATATATATATATATTGTTATTTAAAGCACTAACATAAACACAAATAATGAAGTACAGCATTTGCTAAATTTGTAAAAACATTCCATACAAATTAAGGAACCATACTTAGGGTATTCTACTCACAAACACACAATGTTAAAAAAACTTAGTTGACAGTTCTGCATATTATCCATTCTTATTTCAAGAAGATTCTGTAAAAGTACTTTAATTATGTACCACAAAGAGAACAAAACAAAAAAAAGACACTCAAAACTACAGTGTTTCCTAAAATTCTATATACATTCAAGTATAAACAGAGATTTTTTTTTTGGCCTTACAAAATTAACATTTGCAATTAGAAAAAGAATCTTGGTTTATACTAAGGTCACATCACTAGATGGTGCTGTGTCCTTATGTAACATAAATAAAAAAATCTGTTGCTGTCCGAGACATTATTAGATTTTGTTACACACTTTACATGAGGACATTAATGCACAAAAGATTATTCAATAATAAGTCTTTAAATTGCTAAATAAAACAAAAATGTAATATAAAAAAAACATACAAAATATAATAGTGACAAATATATATATATATATATATATATATATATATATTTATATAAAGATCGAAGTCCCATGTTATGCCACCATCCTCTTCTAAACACTCCTGAATCAGTATGTAGATTGGAAAAAAAAAACAGCTGTGCTTCCCGACCTTGATAGGCTTTCTCAAGAGAATGTACATAGACATTCCTTATGACATGATTCCATTTAACTCTTTATACCACTGTATTTCTGCATATCAAATATCCCCCAAGATGGCAATGTTTTGTAAGGAAGATATTTGATAGAAATACAAAAGAGGAACACAAAACGTCCTGACACAGGATCCCTTGAGAAATTAAACCAGATTCTAAGATTTTGATTTAGAATTCATACTTTTTAATGAGCCATACTTTACCCATCAGAAGATGACAGCTATCGTTGTCCAGGGGCCAGATTGGCTGAACCCTGCTATACCTGTGAATGAAAGGTATGGTAGGGCTCAGCAATGAGATTTGGCCACCGGAAAATGGCTGCTGTCATTCACTGATGTCTTGAATTGGGTGACCATTGACAGGTATAGTAAGGCTCATTAAAAATATGAGTTCCAAACTAGAATTCCAGAATCTGGTATAATGATCACCTGACAACTTTATTTACCTGGCAGTTTGGCAGTTACAGGTATAGTAATGTTGGATCAGAGCTCAAATTGCTCAAATTCTGAGTTCCGATCCAAAGTAGATAGCTTCAATCTGGGTCAGTATAGCCTCTAACTATCTGACCACAACAAGTGACAATTTAATGATAAAAATTTCCCTTACTTTGAGTCCTGTTTTCACCAGGACATATAAAGAAATTAAAATGTCCCAAACAGACAAAGATGACAAATAAAACCTAATGTTTCAGCCTCTTACCACTCCATTCAAAATATAAAAAAAGCTTTGGCATGAAATACACTTTAAATAATAGAACACTGGCACTATAAATTTAATGTGGGTAAAATCTAAACTTTAATACTATATATTTGTACATTTTTGCTGGTCATTTTACCACCAAAGTAACAGCTAAATGTTCTGTTGTTTTGCAGTAAATTTTAGAAATGCTTGTTCGGATGCGGTAAAGCAAGATATTTGTAGCCTCTTACTCAGATTTACACATAAAGTAAGTTACTTTACATCCTAAAGAACATTTCCATCCCATGACATATTGAGCTACAGTGGGCTTTAGGCTGTTATTGCATTCATTATCTGGTCGATGGCACAACTGACCATAGAATACTTGATTTCACCTACAGCATTTATTGGATCATTTTGGAAATTATTATCACAGAAGATCCATTATACTTGGTACTAAATGACTTCTCATGCTATTAAGATTAATATAATCTTGAATTAATCAACATGCGCATATATATTGCCTAAAGTAATAATTCATTTTAAAACGGACTCTGTGGGATCAACTAAGGTCATTTTTTTCCATTAAATGGTTGGCCTTAAATTATAGCAGTTTTTATATAACAGGAGTTTCCTTAATAAAGTTTGACATGATTAAAGCTTTCATGATTTTTAACATTATTATTAGGTACCTATGTAAGGAGTAGCAATGGCAAAAAACATTTCTTAATTAGTTGTTTTTTTTTTTTTTTTGAGATTGTATTTTTATTGAAAGTTTTCAAAGGGGTACAGAAAAAAAGAAAAGAGGGACGTACATAAGGGGGGTGATAACACTATTTAAATGCATCAAAACAAACTACAGAATCCAGCCATAACATCATATCATAACAATTACCCGAAGGGTAGAAGTCTGTTTCACAAATTGAATAAAGGGAGGGAAGGGAATTTATCCAGGATCAAATGACAGTCCCCGTTTCATGGAGGAGCCCCCAGATATCAAAAAGACAAATTAGTGTAGTAATTATCCCATGCCTCCCATACCATCTCAAATTTCACCAAGGTGTCCCTGATAAGTGCTGTAAGGTATTCCATTAGGCGGATCTCTTGGATCCGCGTGTACAAGTCTTCAAGGGAGGGGGGCAATGTAGATTTCCATCTAGAGGCTATCAGTGTCCGCGCTGCAACCAGGATATGGGACACCAGTTTACGAGGGCCCTTTGGCAGAGTTGAAAAAGGACGCCCCAAGAGATGATAAAGGGGGTCTAACGGTATATGTTGTTGAGTCACCGCGGAAATCAGATCGTTAACTCGTTTCCAATACGGTTGGATGAGGGGACAAAACCAAAATATATGTTCTATTGTACCACGATGGGCACCGCACCTCCAACACATAGGATCAACCGCAGGGAACAGACGGTGAAGCACCGCTGGAGTATGGTACCACCGTATCACAATTTTATACAAGTTCTCTTTATACAAGGCGCAAATAGAGCTACTATGCGCAGCCTCCCAAATTTCTAGCCAATCTTCGGGTGTTAGGGATTGGCCCAGAATTGCCTCCCATTTGTGCATGTAATTAAATTTAGGTGAGCCCGCCAGTGTAGAGGCATGCAGCAGGCGGTAAATAGAGGATATTGCTCCCTTGGTGTACGGGCCCTCCATGCACAGTCTCTCGAAGGCCGTAAGAGCCTGGAAGATAGCTGAGGGTTGTAAGGACATAGCATAGTGTCGTATTTGCAGATAAGCATAGAAAGAGGTACGAGGCAAATCTACTTTGTCTTTTAGTTCAGTAAAGGAAAGTAGCCTCCGCTCAACTGGGTGTAAGATATGTCTAATGTGATACAAACCCCTTTCCCTCCAGGGACCTGCCATTGAACTCGAGAGGCTATCAGGGATTTGTGGGTTAAAGATTATGGAGGTTAACCGCGATGGGGAAGATGCTAAATCATATTTGGTCTTGCAAGTTCTCCAGAGGTGCCTCGTGAAGACCATGGGCCCCGTCAAATCCGAGTCCCTCGGTAGTGAAGAGGAGCTCCACAGCATAGCATTAGGATGGACGGGGGTTGCCCATTCCGTCTCCAACTCTACGCAAATACTAGGGGCAGATGGAGAGGTCCACTGCAAAATATGCCGTAGATGAGCTGCCTGGTAATACTTCCAGACATCTGGTGCCCCCAATCCTCCAAGGGCCCTGGGAGAGCATACAATTCGCTGAGCTACCCTATGTCTCTTATAGGCCCAGATAAACCGTAGAAACTCCATTTGGACTCTTTTCAGAGCTGGAGACGGCACTTTAACTGGTAGCGTCTCAAAAAGAAAGAGCAGTTTGGGGAGGAGCATCATTTTAACTGAGGCAATCCTTCCTAGCAACGACAAAGGGTGATTCCGCCACTTACTCAGGTAATTAGTTATTTCCCGAAATAATGGAGGAAAATTGCAGGAGTCTGCATCTGCCAACCAACTGTCCTAAGTTCTAGGGCTCTTAGTTTAGATCGGAGAGAGGTTATGTCCCTCAGGAGACCCAAGGATGGTTGTAATACATATTTCGCATCAGCAGTCTTTAAGGCCCGTGTCGTAATCAAACGTTGCAAGTTAGAGTCCCTTTTCAACCTGGACCCCAGAGCAATACAATGACCCCGGAATACTGCTTTATGCGCCTCCCACAGCGTGGAAGAATGCGCTACTGAGCCCTCATTTTCCCGGAAAAAAGATTTTAAAGTGGAGGATAATGAGGACTTAGTTTCCGGGTTTTTAGCCAAATATTCATTCAGCCGCCAATGGCAGATTCTAGTGGAAGCCGGGGAAAGGGTCACTTCTAAACTGATGGGAGCATGGTCAGACCAGGTGATTGGGTGGACTTCAGTGGAAATACTATTCCTCAGGAGAGGGAGGTTAGTAAATAAATAGTCAATACGGGTGTGCGTCCCATGTGGTGGGGAATAGAAGAAGAACTGCCTCCCAGAGGGGTGATGGATCCTCCAATTATCATAGAGGTGATACCGTCTGATCAGTTGTCTAAACCCCCGGGATTGACTGGTCACTTGCGCTGAGGGTTGGGACTGGAGCAAGGTGTGTCTATCTTGAGTAGGGGAGAAGACCAGATTAAAGTCACCCCCCACAATTAAATATGTGTGGTCAAGTTTCGAAAGGAGGGACAAAACCTTGCTGAGAAATTGGATCTGGCCGTTATTGGGGGCATAAACATTACAAAGCGTGACCGTTGTACCTTGTATAGTTCCATTTAAAATAAGGTACCTCCCTTCAGCGTCAAGTATAGACTTAGTGAGGACAAAATGAAGTGAGTATTTCAGGAGGACGGCTACTCCGGCCTTCTTCTTACAAGGGGAGTTGGCCAGATAAGACTGCTGATACATTCTGGAGGCAAAACCCAACGAGCCCGTAGCATCGAAATGGGTCTCCTGCAGGAACACAATTTCAGGGGACAACCGTTTAAATTCCCGCAGGGCCAGCTTTCTTTTCTTATTAGAGTTTAGCCCCCGAACATTGAAGGACAAAATCTTAGCAGCCATTTAGACAAAAAGGAGACCTGGGCATTGCTAACAAAATCCCCTCTATATTAGCATGTTCTGACAGGATCCAACGGTGAACTCTAAAAGGCCACCCACCAATAAGCATAGTGTTACACAGAAAAAGGAGAAGGGGAAGAAAAGAGAGGGGAAATATAACCACAGAACAAAAGAAATACATATAACAAATCAAATGGTGCAAAACAATCCAGTGAATTAACAATCGCCTGATGGCGAAGGGACAGAGATCCGCAACCGCCGGTCCCCGCTCACCATTCAATGTAAGCAGGGAACAACCTTGGGAGGCGGATGCACATCCCCGCCCAAAGGGGCCATAGACCTAAAGGGCAAGCAGATAAAGACCAATAATTTCCATAACAAGTATCAATAGGTCAGCAGACGCCGACCAACAGCAGAGTCAAGTCACCGGGATGAGCCCGAGACCCCCCCGGCAAATGCCAGAGGACTTCCCGAGCCCCCCCCCCAGGACTATAGCCAGTTCGGGCATTCCAATAGGTAAGGCACACAAGCAATATATATACAGTGTGACAGGGAAAACCCCGTACCTCGCAACCAAGATCAAGACTCTGAAAGCAGGTGATCCCCCAAAAACCAAGAGAGATAATAACTCATCAATGCATAGAGAAAGAGCATTACAGTGCAATATAACCAGCAGTCATATAAACATAACAGTTCGTGCTTCTAATAAAGTAAAGGCCTTGCATAACGTAGTTAACTGCGATTATTACGGGGCAAGGCAGTAGATCTGCCAGCTGGTGGGGTGAGCTCTCGCCTATTTGTACTGGATCTCCTCCTGGAAACCACTGGTTGCCATGGTGGGGAGCGGGGCCGCCCCGGGTCCTCGCGTTCCCATCCTGGTAGGTGTGGGCGACTTATCCCCAAATCCTCACAAAAGGAACTTAAGCCCTCAGGGGACCGTAGTGTAACAGTCCTGCCCTCATGGCGCACCGAGAAACTGAAAGGGAATCCGCATCGATATGGGATATGGCCATCTCTTAGGATAGTCAATAGTGGCTGAAGAAGTCGGCGCTGTTGCAGTGTATGCCAGGACAAGTCCTGAAATAGCTGAAGAGGGGCCCCATCAAATTCGAGATGACACATATTTCTGGCGGTGGCCATGATTTCATCTTTTAGATCTACCTCTACCAATTGGCAGATAACATCTCTAGGTCTGGCGGCAGTCCCCAATCGCTTAGATGCACGAAAGGCCCTATAAATTTGCACCTCACATGGGGCAGGGCGCCCCAGGACCCTCGCAAAGAAAGCTTGGAGAACTGGTTTTAGATCACAGTCACTGGTGGCCTCAGGTAAACCTCGCACTCTGATATTATTGCTACGAGATTTGTTATCCATATCCTCCAGCAAACGCTGGAGTTCTCTTATTTTCTGATCCGATTCCTCAGCTTTGTGGGAGAGAGTGGTGATATCCTCCTTAGCATGGTGGACAGTGTCATCCAGGTCATCAACTCGGCCTGCCAGAGATTGCAAATCAGCTCGCAGTGCCCCAATTTCCGTGCGACAGGTGGTCTGCACCTCCGCCACTAGCTTATGAAAGTCCTCTTTAGTCGGGAGTGATTGTAGATACTGAAGCCAGGGGGGACTAGAGCAGGCCTCTTGTGGGGCCAAACCCCCCTCCCCCCACCGTGAAGGGCTCAAGAGGGCCTTGTGTCTGGTGATTCCATCTTCCCTCTGGTGTCCAACAACAACAGGGGCGTCATCCCTGGGGTCTGGGGATAATGTGTGGATGTCCTGACTGAACCCCATCTGAGTTGATGCAGGAGGGTCCTCTTTGGTGAGTATAATAGACCCCCTGCGTATTGATCGCTGTGTGACCCCATCCCCCTTTGAGGAGGCTGCAGGGGAACAAGATCCCCTTGTATGGACTGGTGGACTCACCGGTTCTGGCGTCGGGGATCTGGAGCCACGGAGGGAGGACCTCTCTGAATCCTCTCCGGCTGCTGAATGCGCCTCCGGCTGTGTTTCTCCGTCATCTAATGCAGGCAGCCGGATCCTCTCTCCCCGCCGTAATTAGTTGTTTTTGTCAGTTGCCAATCTGTCAATTGCTTAAGATAATTATAATGTCTTGATCAACTTGTAACACATATAAATTCTATTTAAAGAACATTAACATGTATTCTTTGTTAATCTTTGTTTACAATTTATATTAAATTTAATAATTCTTCTAAACTGTCTATTGTGAACTCATTTATATATATTTATTACATATATTTATTTATCTAGCCAGGGTTGAAAGCAAGTTACTGTAGCATGGTAGCTATGCTCTTTTGTTACTTATGAATATCTTCACCTGAAACCATCATCATCCCAAATACTATTCCCAAGACTACAAGTAAATGTGCCAATATTCTTATTCTCATCACATTTCAATCTGACTGCACATGCTGTATTAGGTCTGTGCAATGTGCAGCACTATGAGTATGAGCATGCTATGTGTATGCAATCGGGGGCTTATTTTAAAGAATCTGAAACAAGAGAATGCACTACGGCAATTCGCACTGTACAACAGTGTGCGGGTGACTATAGAATTTCTTTTAATGACTTAAATTTATCCAGAAAAACTACATCAATGTTGAATGAGTGATTTTAGGTAAATTTGTATATTATTACAATTGCAAAGACCTCATATACATTTCACACATTAATCTAATTTTAAAACCTTCATTTTTATAACTCCGGCTTTTTCTATAATTAGGCCAAGTGATCCTGCCATGAAGATCCTAATACAAACTCAAGTTTTTATTAGGTAACAAAACTCTCAAATGTGCCTGTATGTTGTCCATATATTCTGTATGTTATTTATCAATGTCAACACATTTCTCAGGAATAGTGCACTGCTGTTACCCTCATGGAAAACTTCCATGAGAAATGCGATGTGGCTATCTCTAAAATCCATGAAGAAAGCAAGTGGTTGCAAAAAAGCTATAGGACATCAGTGGCATCCAATAATGGATAATAAAAGGAAAAAAACAAGTATTTTTGGGTACTCAAGCAAACTATAGGTACATTTAAAAAGCAACAACATAGTACTAACACCACCAGACCAATGCTTTATATACATAAATAATAGTACTGTAAATTTACTCGAGGACGCAAGGAGATCACCAAAAAATGAAAGAACAGGGAAACATACAACAGAGATCAACAGACAAAGATACAGAAGAGCAGTACAAGAGAAGAGTAGAAGGGGCCAGCCAGTAGAGATAACTGCAATGCCGGAACAGATAGCTATGACTCTATCTTGCTTTCCTGCTTGACTCTTCATACAAAGGAAGGACTGGTGAGCCCAGATTTAAAGCCCAGACTTTCTGCTCCAATGATGGATATCCTTACCATAGGTATAAATAAAGATTTTGGTGTAAATTAACAGAAAATAAAGAGTCACTCGACAGCATAGGGCACAGTGGGTCCCACATCAAAGATCCATGAAAAATATGATATGTAATAGATAAACCTAAACTGATATCATTTGCTGAGAACTAAAATATCTATTTTGGGTAACCACTAATTTACTAAAAAAATGATACTTACACACCTAGTATGATATTCTTTTTTTATGTAAGAGGAACTCTAATCATAATCAATTATACATATTAAACCTCCAGCCATTATGAAAGATTCATTTCATACTTACATTTTACTAGCCAGTGAACTTGACAATTCTTTCCATCTGCATTTCCATGTGTGCCAATACATCATTTTTTCCTAAGGTTTATACATGCCTGAAGTATATGCTATACAATTCACACATCCGTGGGATGCCGCTTCTGCAATTTTCTGTCCTGTACTTAGAGCACTATTCTTTTTTTTCAAACTGAAAATCTTCAAATGTTACTTTGATGGAGAAGGAAAAGCTTAGCTTTTAAAGGAAAGTGAAAAAAAATTATCTGCTAAACTTAAATTAATAATCTCATGAAAAATATTACCTTTATTGTTCTGTTATTTTATTATTGACTGTTGTTACATGCTTACCTCCCTAGCGGTAAGACTCGTGGTTAGTTTTCAGTGCCAAAAGCAGTAACCCCAAGCCACACTCATGGTGGAATTGCCAAAGAGTTTTAAAGTCCTACCTGGTTCCCACGTTCCAGGGGTGTCCTCCAGTGATGCCCGGCACCGGTCTCGTCAGGCTATACAGATGCCGGCCGGCATCTGTGTCCCCGGTGTTTGAACATTGGGGACACGAGGCCAGGGGACGCAGATTCTGGTAGATGGGACCAAGCAGAAAATTTAAAATAATGGGTATTTTTAAATGTACCGCTTTTACATTTAAAAATACTCATTATTCAGACTGCCAGGGAGGTTAAACACAATATATTATATAAAAATATTGGTCTTGGTGGAATACATGAAGAAGTCGCCATTGCAACTAAATCTATATGGCTGAGTTGCACATATTACCACCATCATGTTGCTATGGTTTGAGGTCCTATTCTTAGATAACTTTTTGTTTACCAGGGGTAGCTCTCAAATAGTGTTCTGGGGTAAAGGTAGATAATTATTGTGCTAATGTCATAAAATGTTATCTCGGCCTTGCATTCTTATTTGAGGAACCTGAATGATAGAGCTGAAAAACCATTTTGCTTTTTGCAAAAAAAATGCTTCACCTGATTATTGCATCATGGATACCAAGAAAAGTCATTCTGTAACTTTCAGGAACAAATCCTTTTGTGAGGTAATAAAGTGGCAAAATGAGGCATTATAGCCCAAGGCAGTAGATATGTAGGAATGGCTCAAAAATCTTGACAGAAAACAAACATTCATTGAGCTATCATTTCATTGGACAAGGTATCAATCTATGTCTATTGTTCAAACTAGTTTAGGGGTCATAAAGGACAAGCAAGAACAAATCCTCCCCATGAGATTTTGAAAACAGAAAAATCAGCAAAAAGTTAGAATTCACAAAGAGATCAGCACTGGCTGGTGCTATAGACAGGTTATCTTATGGAGATTGTTTGTTAACAAAAGACTAGCATGATGGGATCAGAATAGTGTGATTTTATTATATGATCATTACCTAAGATAAGGCTGAGGCTATGATAAGTGAGTCATTATTTGTTGAGTGATAATTCACTTTGCTAAGTAAACAGCCACTGGATCAAAAGAGCTTGAATCAAAATTAGTAAAAGAAGTTACGAAATACAAAGGTAAAGTTCTACATTGCTGTTAAATTCCTTATCCCCTATTCATCAAAACTTTAAATAATGAATGTGATCCTAAGGGTCTTTATTTCTCAGTTGTGGTAATCAAATATTTCTTTATGCAGTCACATTAAGTATTAAATTTAGGAGAAAAGTGGTCATATTCTGAATGAAAGTTTATCTGAAAAGGCAATGCCTACTATTCTTTTTTACTGCATTCTATCATGCAAAATGGTACTTAGAGCCGGCAAGACTTAATAACTAAACCTGGAAGAATAAAAACTGGTTTGTCTACCAGGACTGCCCTATATAATGTCTATATCCTATAAATTCACTTTTATGATTTTCTTATTACAAGTTTATAACATACAGCTTTCATTTCCGGAACACAGTGATAATCACAGCCGTAGTAAATGTCAGTCCTTTAGTGCTGACCTTTGAACGGTGTTAGAAATAGCCTTGTTTTTCCTTTTGTAGCTATTGTTTTGGAATTATAGCATTCACTTAGACTTAATAAAAGCACAAAGCAGATCCTAACTCAGAAACGCTTGCCAGTCATAATAATTTCATAACAGAGACCATTTATGGGAGCATATAAAAAAAATAAATAAATAAAAGAAGAAGCTATAAAATGTTTCTGGGTGTATAACATAGGTTTGCCACAAGAATTTGTTTTATTAAATTGCCATCTATAATTCATGTCAACCTGACACATTTTTATAATGTAAAAATGTGATTTGCTTTTGTATTTTACAATAATATACTAAATCAATACCATTCAGGATTGCTATCCTTTTCACCAATGTGCAGAATGTCATTATGTCCTTGAGATGAGCAACTGAAAACCTGGGATGACAAAGTGCTCTGGTAAAATTACTTTACCACATTTTTCTAATATTACAGTACACATTCTGAAAATGACTTTATAACCACCTAGCACTTATTTTAGTGGACTAAATATATGCTTTCATAAATCTTGATTTGGTGTAGTTTTATGTATGATGTGGTGGTTGGAATATGGTTCCGTTTTGCATTAGAAATCCATTGCACATCCAATTTTCTCGATTCTTCTGTTACCTGACAAAGAATTATCTCAGTAACCCATGACTTCAATGTAAGTTGCTAGGTAATAATTTTAAATGATTATGATTGTGAGTTTTCTGTGTATCGTTATCAAAGATTGGACATAGGAACTGTGAGTTTCTGTTTGGGAAAGTTGTAGTAACACCTTACTGATTTTTATCTTGAGTTTAGTCTACCCATGTGACTTCTGCCAAGATTGATCCAATTAAAGTAATGATAGTATATATGTGGTAGTGTTTATCTCCTTCATTCCTATTGTTAGTCATAGTGCTTCTCTGTCTATTAGTCAGTTTATTGTGCATGCTTAGGTGACGTATAAATCATAGACTGATTTATTCCCTCCTTCAGCCATTTTTTTCAATTTTTCAAGTTCACGGCTTTGCTTTTCATGCTAGTTGCACTTGGGGGTTGCATTACATATATGGAAAGAGCTAGCACTAAAATGATCATGGTTGGTGGGCATCATATGTCTAGCAGAATACATTTCTGCATGAACCTACAATTTTGTACATTCTTATATTTCTTTATTTTTTATGGAATGTGGGCAAGCTAAAGATGAATATTTATAGATATATGGATGGCACCAGTAATGTTTTTTTTGCAACACCCATCTGTATAGAATTTCTGTGACTGAATCGTGTGTTGATGAAGAATGTTGAGTGTGTGGACAACACCGATTTTACTGTTGCTACGGCACATATCTGTAGAGAGATTTGTTAAATTGATGGTGGGACATATGAAACATGAATATGTGAAATATGAATACAGTGTGCCAGATTCATAGATATGTACTATATTTATATATATACATATATTTTACATTTTTAATACTAAATATGTTGTTGCAAAACTCAAAAACACAATTGTGTAAATTTGCAGGGTAAAATTTATATGTTAGACCTTCAGCTTTTTATGTTTGTGTAAGGCCCTGGTCCAGCAACAGTACCTGCCAGACACCAGTCCCCAAACCTAACGCTGTACTCTTTATCTATAGCAAGCCCCCCACTCAGCCTGGGAAGGCTAGTTGCACCATCTCAGCACATGGTTGCCCCCAGGACTTCTGTACACAAGGGATGGTGCCTGGCAAAAGGACTGACAGAGGACTAGGAGCCCAGAGACGATGCAGTACCAAGATTCCAGCAGAAGTACAGAATACAAAGGTCGTTCACAGGTAATCGGTCCACCAAATGGAATATTCAAGGGCAAAACACAAGCAGAGGGGTCATAGGCAAAAGGTCAGTCCAAGCAGCATAAATCCACAGAGTCAGAAAAAAGCAAGGTCAGCAACAATAAATCTTACGAAATCACACTCTAGCAGCAAGTCAGCCAAGTTTAACACTAAAACAGGCACAGATCACTGGGAGACTCTTAAGTCCCTATCAGCTGTGCACAGCCTCAGTGTGTGCTAGGGATGCCGATAAAATACATCAGGCTACACAGCTAAAGGGAAGCGGGGTCTGCTGATATTTTTTAGTTCTCATCAGTGCTGCAAGTGACATTGCTGGACAGAATGAACGATGCTTGATACTGCGATGGCACACAACACCGGATCGCCATCTAGATAAGCATCACCTAACAGTTTGATTTTTACTTAAGGTTGGATTTTATATATATATATATATTACACTCACTCATTAATATTTGCACAGTAATTAATAACTCTTTTTTCTTTTTCTTCACTTTACCACTTTCAGGGGAAAAAAATGACATGGAAAAAAATGACATGTTTTCTGGTAGAAATAGTTAAGCTTTAATACATTCAGCTACCTCTACAGATACTGACATGCTCTTGTCCTAAATATAGAGGAACATGCTTTTGTTCTCTTGTACTCTCTGTATCGTGCATGACTTCAAAGCAGACAGAAACTATTCATTTATTGATGCTGTAAACTGAAATGCCTTGGATGCTGTTCATTTTCAATAATTCACATTCTTGAAGTGCTTAGAATCATGTTAGGGAATACCACCTTCTGTTTTCCAACTTGCCTCCAAGTGCCCAACCTAAAATCATGCTTTAAATAAGATCTGTGCAACACTAACATAATAAAACAAATGTATCAATTAAAAATACACATAGACATGTAGGAAATGCTAACGTGCCAACTGTTGCCCTAGATAAGTAGGGTAGGAGGGTGGCACTGCAAATAGTGCTGCAACATTACCTAATTTCCTAGATCCTGGTAAAGCTTTGGTTGCTACTTAAAAACAGACTTGCTGCATTAAACATGTCTTAAAGAATGTAGTGTGGTCTGTGGTTCACATATGTCCAATTTAAGTAAAAAAAAAAAATATGCAGTTATAAAGGAAGCCATGCATATATTTATTGCAAAGGTAAATGCTGTTGTAAGAACAGAGTTTCTTAATGTGAATGTATTCTTCCTGCATGCAGGGTAATGTGTGATACCATTTGAAGTCTCCTTTGGAATCCCAAGTGACAGAGTGCCAAAGCAGGAGCACAATGCCAACCCCAATAAGTGAGGACCTGAAGTGAGGACCCCTGAAGTGAGGACCTTCATGGAACATAATATTATGAACAAAACTTGCAGATTTTTTTATGTTAAATTAAAGTACATTAAATTTTACAGGCCAAATTTCTGTGCACTTTATGTACCTTCTAATAATAACCTATTATTTGAGCATATATATATATACTGTGAGTTAACACTATTATTACTATTATTATTAGTAATATACGGTAGTTATATAGTGCCAACATATTACGCATATCACTAGTCCCTCAAAGGGGCTCACAATCTTATGTCTCTACCATAGTCTATGTCATAGTCTTTAATACAGTCGAAGGTCAATTTTAGGAAGCCAATTAACCTAACTGCATGTTTTTTGGAATGTGGGAGGAAACCGGAGTACCAGGAGGACCTAGTGCTGCAAAGGCAAAGAGTGCTCACCTCTGAGCCACTGTGCTGCCCATTATTAAAACAAATTATATGCAGTATGTTTTATAAATTTTAAGTAAAGAAAATAAAATTATTTTCACAAAACTAAAAAAAAAAAAATCCTTAAATAAACTCTCGAATTTCATTAACATTCTGAGTGTATTTTCTTACTGTAATTGAGGTGACATGAAATTTGAATAATTACATGTGCACTGTAAGCTTTCTTCACATAACATGTCACCTTGGAATGCATTAGGTACATTTCTAACTTATCTTGAAACTTGGAAATACGATTAATTTAAGTGTCAAACCAATGTGATAATAGATTCCAAGATGTGTTGCAGAAAGAAGCACTATTAGAAGGAATTGTTTTTTTTTTTTTTAAATTTACAAGGACTTGTCTTACTTGTAGTCATAAAAAGTAATAAACCCAACATACGTGGTTTGAAATGTGTTTCGCTGAGACGATAACTAACCTAATACCTGCCAATAACCTCTTCATTTATTACTGCTTGCTTTTAAAGCAGACTTCAAGAATTCATCAACTTTCCACATATCTTCTGCTCTAACTATTCCTATTTATCACCTGTGGCATGAACTTGGTTGATCTTATAGAGACTACTGAAGCAGAACACAAGCGACAAAACGTAAAATGAGAAGAAATAGCCCAGTGAAAAAGTAGTTTTTGTTGCAATACTTTTACATTTATATAGGTGCTGTCCTCTACAGAAAGTCTTGTCATTTAATGTTACCAGTCCTGTGGGCCTATCATGGATACATCCCCTGTGGTACATCATCACACCAAATTACCGCACTAAAAGTGTTCACACACCATCATGTATTGAAGGACCACCACTGCTATTGGAGGAGTAATGGAAAATAAAATAGCCTTACTGTCCAGAAAACACCTGGAAAAATATGATAAGTAAAATTTCATTACAAAAAGAAAGATGTGTGCGGGGCTTCATCAAGAAAGTCCCCACGTCCTAGAATGTAAGCTCCTTGGGGCAGGTTCCTCTCCTCCTCCTGTGTCACTATCTGTATGTAACTGTCATTTGCAACCCCTATTTATTGTACAGTGTTGTGTAATATGTTGGCGCTATATAAATCCTGTTTATTAATATTAAGAAAAATAAGAAAGTGGGAAAGGTGTGGGTTGGTAACTTTTATGTAGGACAGGAGTTCTGCTTAGATGTGGATAAAGAGATAAAAAAATAAGTTAAGGGTAAAAACAACATGAAAAATGTCTTCTGCAGAAACAGAAAATTGCTTAATACATGAGGTTTTCAGTTTCAGGGAGCCAGTTTCAGGCCTCTATGCAACTTCTGCATACATACAGCATTAAGGGCCTGCCAGTGTCCAAATGAGGAGCAATGGTGGACTCAGAAAAAAGTGGTGGGGAAGATGACCATGGTAAAGGAGCAGCAATCTTGGACACTTAATTATTAAATAAGCACACACTATGAGGTCAGTGTGTCCTAATAATAAAGTATCCTGTAAATACTTGCACATTATAACAAGATTCCACCCAATGGACAACCCAATTCCATGTTAACATCCTCTATTTATCCTATGTGTCTAATTTGTACAAGAAGTCAGGTGGAGTTTATTTGATAAATATGGAAAATAAACTTATTTTATTAGATTTGTATATTAGACTTCCTACATTGTAAGTTTGTTCAAATTAACTATACTATTGCTAAAATAACAGCCTCAAGGTGCACATGCATGTGCATGGCAAAATAAATATGTCAAATATATGTACTGTAATTAATGTCATAGTAATCACAACTGCAAGGTTATGTAGCATCTCTTTCTGGAGATTCTAAAAAAAGAAACGCCAAGCTCTCAGACTCTTCTGTTAAGTGACAAAGGTTGAGTTAAATGAAGATTCTTGATGTCAGGAATGAAAATTAAATCTGACTAATCTTTGGCTTAAGAAAAGGTGATTTATTTATAGAATCTTTAAATGTGACATTGGAGAACATATCAGAATAAAAAGGCAAAATGCTTCCAAAAGAAGACATCATAATAAATATCAGCAATAAAAATAAAAGGTGGACTAAAGAGGACATTTATGTGATTGTGCATTATAGACTGCATTCCTGGAATGCCACTTAGCAGTGTAAGTTAACTACTTCAAATGTCAAATATAGTATTGATTATTTAGCAAAAAAAAGAATAATCACATAAAAAAACAAATGATGATTTTTGCTTACAAAAGATTGGATGTTTGAAGTCAGCAAAACTTTACCCTATTCACTAATTCTAAGTGAACGTGCAATAGGAATTAATTAACTTTATAACTAGGTTAATAATAAACTTTACTTATATAGCACCAACATATTACACAGCACTGTAGCAAATAACAGACAGATACAAACAGGAGGAAAGTACACTGTCCAGAAGAGCTTACATTCAAAGAGGTTTGATGGATTATCCAGGTTCTCCCATGATAGTATATCATCTCCAGTAATGGAGCTTTAATAAATCAAGCCCAATGTGGCAGGTTTTAAAACCACAGGGATGCAATGGTTATTAAAAATCTTTGAGAGATTGTCTGACACTGCAGCAATATGTGCAATGACTATATTATTTTGTGTGTTTGCTTCTCTTTGGGCCTGATTTATTAAAGCTTTCCAAGGCTGGATAGGATACACTTTCATCAGTAAAACTGGGTGATCTGGCAAACCTGAAATTGATCTGGTCCAGGATTCAAAACATTTGCTAGCAAATAGCAAATGACTTTGAAGAAATCCATTACAGGTTTTCTGGATCACCCAGCTTTACTGATAAAAGCGTATTCTCTCCAGCTATGGAGAGCTTTAATAAATCAGGCTTGTTATTCTGTGCATCATCCCATGTTATTCCCTTGTTTCCATGTATCATTCACATACCAAAAACAATAATCAGTGGGGTCAAGACCTTCAACCCCCCATATATTATCCTATAGTATATAATATGCATACTCAATAGTAGCAGCTATTGACTGTGTACTTCACTACAGAAACTATTGATTCTTTTCAAAGCTCAGTGAAGTGTCTTTCAGTGGCCATTAAAGTGTCATTGTGTAATTCCACCTGATTTAACAACATATGATGTAGAATACTTCTAAGAGTCCAGTATGTATCAACTAAGGTAGAGCCAGAACAAATTTCCCTATTCCCATATAGTCACTAGGCATTATGATTGGAATCAGTGAATTAGTGGTAAGGAGAGTTTTATTATTAATATTATTATTATTATTATTATTATTAATAAACAGTATTAATATAGCACCAACATAGAATGCACCGCTGTACATTAAATAGGGGTTTCAAATGACAGACATATACAAACAACACAGGTGTAGACGACCCTACCCAGAAGAGCTTACAATCTAAGAGGAGGGGAAAGTAGAAAACAGTAGGAGTAGGGATATGGAATGGTGAGTAAGTAGTGAGAGTGTTAGAAGACAGAAGAAGACGAGTAGGCAAGTTTGAAAAGATGGTTTTGAGTGCTCTTTTAAACGAGCAGAAAGTAGGAGGAAGCTGAAGTAGGACGAGGAAGACCATTCCAGAGAGTTGGGGCAGCTCTAGAAAAGTCTTGTAGCCGTGGGATGGGGTTATGAGTGAGGAAGTCAGTAGTAGGTCATTGGAGTGAAAAGAGGCTAAAGGCTAGGGGTGTATTTTTCAGGTTGGAAAGGTAAGTGGGACAAGAACTGTGGAGGGATTTGAAGGCAAAGCACAGGAGCTTGAATTTGATTCTAAAGTGAAATGGAAGCCAGTGTAGAGAACTACAAAGAGATGCAGCAGAAGAGGGGTGGTGGGAAGGATGGATGAGTCTGGCTGCAGCATTCATAATAGATTGTAGAGGAGAAAGTTGGGATAGTTGGAATTCTAAGCAAAGCTGCCCAGGAAGAAAAGGGTTACACACCCTTTTAGTACAAAATGTACTACTAAAATTCTAATTTATGACTTTTCTTATATACACTTTCAACAGTGACTTTGAAGAAATCAATTCCATGTTTCACTTCACCTTGCAGAGCTTTAATAAATCAGGCACATTGTCTGGAAAAAAACCCAAAACTAAAGATGGGTGAACTTGTAAGTGTACTTTCAAACTTATTGGCAGTTCTGCCTGTCTTTGGAAAAACGTCACTTCATATAGCCAGTCTCTTAAATATAGTGATATGAACATTCAGTGACCTTTAACCAATGCATTGAACCAATTTACTACTATTTTCCTGGAGCAGCACAGCTGACATGCCCACAGGACATGTACAAAAATATTGAGTTCTGGACCTAATGTCTTTATATTTTTTAATATATGTGTAGATCACAGCACCCAGTAAATGACAAGAAATATACTGCATGCTGATATGTTGAACATTAGAGATTGCCCAGATATAACATTATTAGGGAATGTAGTTCACACTTACAGGCATTTTTTTAAACACAGAAGCAAAAACAAAAAGTAACATTACCTATCAAGTAAATTAACTCATACAGGAAATTCATTCTGGGTTTGCTGTATTACCCAGGTTTTCCTGTGATGGTGTATCTTATCAAGTCTTGGAGAGCTTTAATAAGTCAGGCCCATTGTCTTCTCCTCAGCATTATCCAGTTGTGTGAATGTTTTTGTACACTTAGACATTTTTGGTGTAATACCTTCTATGCAATATGGCTGTGTAATATATCGTAAAAGGTAGTGTTAAGTTTGACACATTTAAATTTTTTATTGGTACATTATTTAGAGTTCTAATGCTGAATAGATGGAAGGTGAAATAATTATGCCTGCAGAATTTAGTGCCATCTGGGCAGAGAATTTAGCTTAACTGAAAATAATTAATGGCCAGTCTAATCTCATCAATAGTAATAGATTTATCTTAATACTTTGGCTAAGTAACAGAGAATTATGGCAGAGAAATATACAGGCTTAGCTAAAAAGAGTGAAGCTTTCCATGAGTGACAGTAGTATGTTCATTAGGCTAACTTTGCCAAACTAAATTATACAAACATTTCAGGATATATTTTACCTAAAGGTTGTAAATACAAAATTACCTAAAAATATGTAAAATTATATTTCACTATCTTGTCTATGAGAAGAACATGACTCCTATGTTGTCAGAAAAGGATGTTGCCTTTAGGGAGTTCCTAGCTAAAACATTCATCTTTAGTATTCAAGAGTTTGTATAAAGTAAATATAACAATACCATGTTTTCAGATCGGCTTCTAATTTGTCTGGCTTGGTAAGCATTAGTAATTTCATCTTTTTTTTTTTTTATTCAAGGTGTGCATGCAGATCTCCACTGTCTGGATAATATGGTCTGAGCATATTTCATCTATCTATATATCTGTAAAGGGATGTTTGTGAACTAGAAAGAAACGGGACATAGAAATATCAGAAGACAAACCCCAAAGAGGCTGGATTGCCAGACAAAACCCAGAAGATGTGATAAAATTAACCTATTTCTTTGTGGCCCCTTTGGCATAGTTGTGGCGCTTAGGGATTTGTAAGAATCTGTCGCTGGGGGCTTCTCTTTAGTATAAGTAACACCTCATGTTGGCATATTTTAAATGTCTGCTAGGAAAGTATAATAGTACATGTATTCTGAAAATTAAACCCCCACTGTTATGATTTCAAATACTTAACACACACACAAATTTTAGCTTTTATATATTACTGTTTTGTTAAACTGAAATGTAATTTGGGTAGGTACACCCTGCATCTTTCTGTTGTTTTTTTTCTTGCATCCTTTATCTTTGCATTTGAACTTGATGCGTTATGTATTAATCCCAGTGGAAACACATCAAAACACATGTGCTAAGATGTATGTCAATGCACATTCATGAGTGTCATGACACATGTCAGAGCATCATGGCATGTGCAAACACCTAGTTAAAATGCACATTGGAGAGGCATTACAATAAACGTTAACATGTGTTGATGCTTGTTGACCTACATTATGATGCATTGCCATTGATTTAGGTGGAAAATGCATCAGTAAGAAAACACTGTAGGCCAGGAATGTACATAAGGTACCATTGATTTAGAATGTGTAAATAAATTGGCTTATTTGCACACAGCAGCCACTGTTTACTTGATTTTGTGTAGAAAAAAATCAGACTGTAAGCTTTTGCAATGACATGTGTAAATCGTTCAGTGCTTTCTACAAAACAGTTTACAACAAGTCAAATGCTATATAAATGAATAAAAAACAAATTTTAATACCCTCAAGCCCATTGGCATGCTTATTCATTCCACCTTCATTTCATAGTTGGGACAGTGGAGCAGTAATATGAGTATTCATTTAGTATTCCTGCTGTATAATATTTTGGGTATAAATGTATTAAACATTTGCACGGGGGAATAAAGGATATTACATATCTGCCTTGGGTGAGCACTCTTAGTATAGCCATCAATCACAATGAGTTTTTTAATTTGATATTAGCATTCCTAGCAAGCAGGGCAGATCTTTATTAACTAAGATGTCACATTATTTATGTGTTTGCGGTAATTGTTTTGCTACTATTATTATTATCACTTTGAGTATATTGTTATTTTTATATTACAACATATGTCAAATAACACTGATGGGATGACATTCCTACTTTGTACTGTAATTTATCAAATGGTTTCATCTTATTTCTGTGGTTTTAAGGATTTTGTTCATTTACTTTGATTGATGTTGAAGAATGTTTTATGTTGACACCAGTACACTTCTTTATTAAGCAGTTAGAAAAATGTTACCTAGGGTGAATTAGTTTATTCGGGCTGTTTTGGCAACGGTCAATAATAGGGCAACAAAATTCTGCAATTTGTAAGTTTTTGCTTAGAAAGGAGCAATAAATGTTTTTATTTAGCTGCTGTTGCTTTATCCTATTGTTACTAGCATACAATTAGGATGCTTTTTCAGCGGTGAAAATGTTTATCTACACCAATAATATTCAGAATCTCATCAGAGTAGTAAAGGACACCCCACAAAAAGAAGACTTTTCACAAGCACAAGGGCATCTATTCCCTTACTAATGGCGAAGACATTATTCAAACACTAACAATGAACTTCCCTTATTTGCTCCCTTCTAATCTGGTAAAATATGTCATTGAAAACATTTTCATTTCTGGTTCATAGATGCCAAACCAGTTGATCTAGCTAGAAAAACAATGCTGTTATGTGTCCTATGGTGCCTTATATCAAACAACATGATCATGAAAAATGAGTTAGGACAAAAGAACGCTTACTCCTTTAATAATGAGGAGTGTGAGGTAAAGAAAGAGGTTGTTGATGGTAAGAATTCTAATTCTCTTAAAAAAACACAGTCTTCCAGGCAGTAATTGTAAAATGATTAATGTTATGTATAAAGGGCTGGGTGGGTTTTGTACATCTTGTGGTATAAAAAGTCATAACTGTTAAAAGATAGCATGAAAGTATTTGTATCTAGGAGTCTAGGTGTTCCAGCTACTGTACTGGTGGGTTTGTGAAGGATTTTATTTCACACATATGGGGTAAAACTAGTCAATGCTATCTATGTGGAATGGGCTTTACTTTGCTTTTTTTCTATGTCAAAACTGATCTGTGAAAGGGTTCTTAAGTCTTTGACAAGAAGGCAAAATGGCTTTATGAAAAAAACTTATCGATATACAAGTAGTACTTATCTATATACTAGTTGTCAATCTATAATAGTATATATGCTGTATTTTTCGGACAATAGGATGCACTTTTTTCCCCCCAAAAGTGGGGGGGAATGAGGGTGCATCTTATGGTCCAAATACAACCTGCCCGCGCTTCCAAGGGGGGCCAGGCAGTTCCGTCTAGCCTGGCCTTCCTCCTGCACCATGGCCCCTTCGTTCTGCAGGCTTGTAAACACTGATGCCCGTATCATTCAGGGAGAGGGTAGGGAACGGCTGCAGTGCCATTACACCCTCTTCAAGGGACCTTGCACTAAAATCATCAGGCAGTGCAGAAAGTCCTGCCATACCCCCCCCCCCCCCCCCCCCCCCCCCCTGGCGTGTTTCCTAGCAGCCTCGTCTATAGGGATGCTGTGGATGTGTGTCAATGTGAGAAGGCTCTGTAAACAGTGGAGAGTAGGGAGAAAGGCAGAGAGGGCAGGAGGGCAGTCTGAGGTGAGCAGTGCTGTGGTTGTTGTGCAGCACGTCATTCTCCTATGACTAGTGAGTTGTAGCTTTTCTGTTACTATAGTCTTGTAGTGCAATATCTGTGCAATGTGCAATGTATCTGTGCAATGTGTCTGTGCAACATGGAATGTTCAATTTGTCTGTGCAATGTGCAATGTGTCCGTGCAATGTGCAATTTTTCTGTGCAATGTGCAATTTGTCTGTGCAATGTGCAATCTCTCTCTCATTAAATATTACTCTGCTATATTTTAATAAATATTTCTTTATACAATTTGGTTCACAATATTTTTTTTATTGTTTTCCTCCTCTAAAGCCTGGGTGAGTCTTATGGTCCGATAAATACGGTATATTATATAGATAGTACTACTTATAACTACTTATATAGATAAGTAGTACTTATCTATATACTAGTAGTACTTCTAGATTTGATTTTAATTTAATTCAGAGTTGGCAGATAGTTGTTAGTTCATTACATCTGGGTTCATGTTTGATCACCTACAGAAACATAAAAAATAAACTTAGTAACCACAATAAGTCACAAATAGTAAAGATGACCTTTCAGAAAAGTAATTTCTTGCTTGCATGCTTTATTACTGTTAGGAACATAGTAACCAAGAGCATGAGACAAGAGATAACCATTTTTTCTTGTTAAGTTGTAAGTTAAATGATAAGATGATGCAGTGAGGGTAGGTATGACAATGGAGTTCTTTGCACCAATGGTTTGAACTTTATATGCCCACCATTTACCAAGTTTGCAAACAAATAGAAATGTTTGCATGCAGGGAACATGAAAGAAGGTGCCATCATAACAACTGGCACTCAGTCTGTTGTTCACATTGCTAAAAATGTGGTTGTGAGTTGTCACTGTACCTAAAAACCACCAGCCAATTGGAACATTGTGTATTTAGAAACTGTCCATAAGCCAGTTTGCTTTGGCTGGTGGTTGATAGGAGTGGTACTGCCTCTGAAAAACCACCAGTCAATGGGTACACTGCTCCTAATTTTCGTTAGAAACCTGGCTGCCAAATGAGATTCCTCAGTACACAAAGCTGCTGTACCACACACAGATACCTAGATCTTATTACTTGGTCTTATGACTGTACCGAGAAGAACATTAAGGGCAGTCGGCCTGTATTACTAATTAGCAAAGACTGTCTGTAAATAAATACACATATTTAATATACTAACAGAATAAAAATTGGGAATATCATTTAAAACTACTATTATTTATTTTGTGTATTGCAAAAGTATTTTTTTCCAGCAATATTCAGACAGCTTATTTTGCATTTATTTACCAAAAAGTCCTCATGACCTCAGGAATAACTGTCAATGACCTGAAGACTCCACATCCTTCTATACAAACAATAATATGTAAGTATAAACACCATGGGATCACACAGCAATCCAGTGCAAACCAATACAAGAACCACAGCAAAGGACCTTTAGAAGATGTAGCTTTATTCACAAGAAAACAGGATCCTATATCAGTATGACCTAAAAAGACTACTCGGCAAGGAGTAGCCACTGCTTCAAAGCTGTCACAAAAAAGCCAGACTTCAATTTGCAATGGCACATGGGATAAAAAAACCTCCTTTCTGTAGAAACATCCTCCAGTCTGATAAATCCAAGGTTAAACTGTTGAGTCATAATGACCATCGTTATGTTTAGAGGAAAAAGAGTGAAGTTTGCAGGACAAAAAAGACCAAGCCAACTGTAAGGTGTGGGGGTAGAAGTGGATGTGGTAGGAAATGGATGGTATCATGACATAAGAACATTATGAAGATATACTGCAGCAACATCTCAAGGGTTTAGCAAGGAAGTTGTAGTTCAGTTGCAAATGGGTCTTCCAAATGGAAGTATTGAAGTAGTGATCACAAAGCCCTGAACTCAATAAAAAATAGGGCAGAATTGAAAATGTGTGTGTAAGAAAGGAGGTCCAAAAACCTGTCCTATTTTCACCAATCTTCTTTGAAGGGATGGACTAATATTCCAAAATGCTACCAAATATTGAAAAGTGTAGATAAGCTTGT
Source organism: Pyxicephalus adspersus (assembly GCF_032062135.1). Classification (NCBI taxonomy): domain Eukaryota; kingdom Metazoa; phylum Chordata; class Amphibia; order Anura; family Pyxicephalidae; genus Pyxicephalus; species Pyxicephalus adspersus. The sequence continues at coordinate 124,960,112 of NC_092860.1, read as the reverse complement.
GACCCACTGGAAATGTGATTTAGTCAACAAAATGTGAAATAAATGTGTCTGTTAATAGTGTAAGAAGAAATTACTTGCCATGGACAAAGTGGATGTCCTAAATTTTATTCCAAATTTGTAGTTTGTGCAGTAGGAGGAAAGCATCATGTATTAAATAGTGCACTGATTTTCTACTATTAATGAACTGAGCCTTGACAACTTGGCAAGACTAAAGGTAAAGCTGGAAACAAAACCCATCCAATCATATTGGTATACCTTTGTATTATATACAACAGTGAACAAACAAACGTTTTACCTGGTTCATTATATAAGTTTCAGTAATACACAGTTGTGTATGTTGAAGAAATAATGTATATATGTTGAATGTAAAAAAATATCATAGAAAAAGTGAAAATCTAGATGTATTGGCTAGGATAAAAAGTTTTTCCAGTTAAAGGGAAGTTAATCAACCAACCCATGCCCCATATTGTGTATTTTGTATCCTGTATTGAGGCACTTTGTCAGGAGATACTGGGAATAGGTGAATGTATGCTTAATTCCTGTCATGTACTGGGATGCAAATAAGAGAAAAATCTCACCAATGGAATGGGTAGTAAATTACCTGTCACCCAGCAAGGTGTACAGTTACTTCATCTGCAGCGTACTCTTTAACCTAACATGGCAACAATTCTTTGAAGGGTAGTGGTCAGACAGTTCCAATCAGAGCCGATTCCAAATAAGATTTGAACAATACCACAGAGTTCCGAACAATACGGAACTCAGAATTCCATCTTTAGATATCCCAAATGCGAAAAAGGGCCAGTGCTCATGATGATGAAATGAAAGGCTGCTACATGTGTACACCTGTTGTCATCTTTTACAGAGGAATGGATGTCTGGAACGACATGAATGCAGCCCTCTGCAATGTAAAAATACATAGTCACAGTTATAATCATTTCACAATTATATTATAACCTCGGACAGTTATTCACAACTATACCATGATATGATATTAAACAATAAACGTGTGGCTTGTTTATATTAAGATATAGTTATAATATATTTTTATACTGTAATATAATAGATAGCTCTCTATACTATATAATACCATGTGGTAACTGTGTGAGTGTTAAGCAAGTGAAATCACAACAATTCTTTCTAGTTATACACTACCAGCTCCATGGTTAAAAATATTTGCCAAATAATAGAAGTTCTGGACCTAATGTCTTTATATGTTTTAATATATCTGTAGATTACAGTATCCAGTGAATGACAAGGCATATACAGGTAGTCCCCAAGTTAAGGACATCTAACATAAGAATGACTCCTAGATAGAAGGGGGCTTCCCTGCTCGCTCGAGTGCAGGACGGAGGCTTGAAGGGGGAGGGGCGGTTTGGATGATTTGCAGAAGAAATCTTTTGCTAAACACAGCTGATGTTGTGAGTAATCTTAAGAGCCGAGCTGATCTGTAACATATTTTAACTCTTTAATGAACAAGACAAACTCTGTAGCTGTTTCTTTTTGTATATCGAAGCACAGCTTGCTCCAGAAGTTAGTGACTATCTAGTGTCCAGGCTCCATCTGTCCTAACTGCATTTATGAAAATAGTGTACCTGCTCCAACTTACATACAAATTAAACTTAAGAACAAACCTACAGTCCCTATTTCGTATGTAACCCGGGGACTACCTGTACTGCATGCTGATATGTCGAACAATAGAGATTGCACAGATATATTATATACAGACAATTTTATAACACAAAAGCAAAAACACAAAATAACATTACCTAATAGTAAAGAAACTTATACAAGAAATCCATTTCAGATTTGCTGGATCACCAAGGTTCTCCCATGATAATCTATGTTCTCCAGTCTTGGAGAGCTTTAATAAATCAGGTCCTCTGTTCTGCTCACCTCTACCAGTGCAATAGGAATTGGGCTATATAAACCCATATGTAAATAGATCACCACTTCTAGAGGTGTAGATTTCACTTGTTCTTTTTTGTGAAATAATAGTGCAGGGCTTCCAACAAAAATTCTACATTAGGATTTAAGGGGGTCTATTTATAAAGCAGTGAATATGACATTAAATAAAACATTCTGTGGTGAACATTCAATATCTGCCAATGAAAACACATGAACCTAGAGAATGTTTTGGTGAATGCCAGATCTACGGACTTATAAAAAAATACCCTAACTAGTAATCTAGTCTTCTAATATAATCATGATATAATATCTAAAATAATCATGATAATTTCAAATGTTGAAAACAAAACATTTCTTTTTTATTCTATAATGACTTTAGTTCACAGACAAAACACAACAATAATTTCACAGGTCTCCAAAGCTGAACTATTTCATACGCATTGTCTTTGGTCAGTGCAGTATCAGTCAGCACGGTCAATGGATTTCCCCGCATTACACATTGTACATTGTGTTCTGCCAGGGGAATGACGTGAGTCAAAGCTTAATTTTGACGGTGCCGTTAATAAGGTATTGTTGAAATGCATGAAAGAATGAGACTTATATACACAGCCTTTATTTCTCAGCAAATACATAGCTGAGGAAGGTCATTGTGCTGACCGAAATATATATACTCCAATAGACCATTGTACCCAAGAAAATAATAGGAATGCATTTACTTGTCTGCTATATTATAATAACTTTTGACTTTTCAGATAATTAACATAAAACAAAAATTACCTAAGCTGAAATAGTATTTCCATTTATCTAAAAAAAAGTTATATTAATTGTGGTCATACAGATATATAGTGTCCCTTCTTTTACCACTTTTAAAGGAGAAAATAAAGATGTTCTAGGTTTTATGTTTGATGTTATAGACATTCTTAACAAGCGTAAAAGCCCTTCCCTGATTCTTAGCCTGGATGCTGAAAAAGCGTTTGATCGCCTTAGTTGGCTGTTTATGTTTTCCACGCTGACCAAGTTGGGCTTTACCGGACCTTTTTTCCAGGCAATTCGGTCCCTTTATAGCAGCCCGACAGCCTCCGTTAAATTACCCCATCCATCCTCCAGGCAATTTTCTAATAAAAATGGTACACGTCAGGGGTGCCCATTGTCTCCCTTGAGCTACATAACTACTTGAACAAATGGAAATTACACCCGTTGTCACTTTTGGGACGTATAGCCTCAGTAAAAATGATGCATCTACCCAAACTTCTATATTTATTTGAGACCCTCCCAGTGTGGGTTCCTGTCCAGGCCTTGAAAAAACTACAGGCGGGTTTCTTGAACTTTATTTGGGCCAATAAGAGACATAGACTTTCTAAGTCTGTGGTTTGTACACCGCGAGACCTGGGGGGCCTAGGAGCTCCAGACCTTCTTAAATACTACGTGGTGGCCCACTTACGCTGTTTGTCTTTCTGGACCTCATTACACTCTGCCACTATTTGTAGGGAATTGGAAGAATCCTGGATCTTTCCGATCCATCCTAATGTGATGCTTTGGAGCTCCTCCCTACTACTGGCAGATAAAGATTTGCTCTCACCAATGCTGTTTACTAGGAATCTGTGGCAGACCTATAAAATTAAATATAGTTTATCCTCCACAGCATCGGTTCTGACACCTATTATTCACAACCCACTAATGCCTGACAGTCTTACCAGAGGGATGTGGCAACCCTGGAGGGAGATGGGATTGTTCCACATTTGGGATATATTACACCCAGTGGAGAGAGGTTGTTTTCTTTTGTGAAACTCCAAGCCAAGTTTGACCTTCCCCAAACAGCCTTTTTTGGGTATCTGCAGATCAGGCATTACGCCCTCTCCCTCACACAGTCACCTAGGTTTGCAGAAACTACTTCTTTTGAGAGGATATGGATCCTTGGCCCATATACTAAAGGTCTGGTTTCCTCAATTTACCGCCTCCTTCATACTAGTGTACGAGGGACTTCTGGAAAATTTGCCTATATGAACACCTGGGAATCTATTCTAGGTCGCTCCTTGGATAGTGAGGAGTGGTCAGACATCTGGGAAGCAGCGCATAAAAGCTCCATCTGTACACTCTATAAGGAAAATTTATACAAAATAATAATTCAATTGTAGCATACACCTGATGTCTTACACAGGTTGTTCCCCGCTGTGTCCCACATCGCCAACAGGTAGGATCCACAGCAGGGAACAACCTGTGTAAGGCATCAGGTGTATGATACCATCGAACTTTGGAACATGTGTTCTGGTACTGTCCCATTATTCGGAGTTATTGGGACCAGGTTCATAAGCTGCTTCAGGATGTCACTCAACAACAAATGTCCCTAGACCCTCTTACCCATCTACTGGGGCTCCCCTTAACGGGTCTCCCCAAACCTACTGGCAAACTGGTTGCACCAGATGGAAGTCCACTTTACCTCCCTCCTTGGAGGACCTATATACCCGCATACAGGATGTTCGCCTAATGGAATATCTTACTGCCCTTATACAAAACGAAGTGGATCGATTTGAAAAGATTTGGGATCCATGGGACACCTTCTATGCTCAACTGCAAGTTTAGGGTTTAGTTGTGCTCCATTTGCTCCGGTATACTTCTTGTTTGTATTTACAAAAAACTCAATAAAAACACAATTTCAAAAAAAAAAAAAAAAAAAGTGAACAAAGTTCACAGTCCCTATAATAGCTTTTATTTCCATGCGGTTAAATGCATTGAGGAAAAAAAATGTAAAATATATGTTATTCCCTTACAGACGGTGAAGAAAAAGGAAAATAAGGCTTTAGTTTTGGCATATTAATTGTAGGAAGTAGTGATTACAACAGCTTCACGTAATGTATAATTTTAATAAAAATGTGTGTACAAATTATAAAGTGATCATTTTTTCATGAAAAGAAAAATGCTCAATTCAACCAACATAAAATGTAAGCAACCAGGAAAAAATGATATAGACAGATAAGATGAGGTGGTGGTGTCAGCCATGATCATTTTGTTTAAATATTGATAGCAAAGGTCAAGGAGAAAAAATGAGATCCATTAATTTTTAACAGTTTTATTTAATATAGTAGACACAACACTGATGTTTTCAGTTAAATAAAGCATGTCAGTAAGTATAAATTGTATTGGTCCCTAAAATAGGTGATGTGTTCTGTAGTTAAACAGCTGAAAAGAGCTACAGTATATAAATATTTTAACAAAAATAACATAGGCAAATATCTTCACAACCAAAGTTTCACTAAAATTAAATTTATGAATGCAAATGTATGCAATCCTGGGAACATGTGATTATAATGAAACACACAATTAAACCTCAACTTACAGGAGCCATATAAATACAGATCAATCAATATTAGCACTTCCAGTAAGCTGTTTTTCAACAAGCCAACATGTGGTTAATATTGACTAATAATTCTGAGCTCAGATGCATAAATTAGAAATTGTCAAACTGTAAATGGTGATCATGATGATTTTTTTAATTGATGGTAGAAATAATGTTTAGTTTTAAAAATGGAAAGCTAATTTTGAAATATACAGTTTAGCACATGTTGGTTGTCACTTTGCCTTTCATAATGTCTTTACTTTAGCCTGGAGCTTTGTTGCCATTCCTAATAAGACATGGTATGGTAAACCTGAAATTATAGTATGATTGTTTTGAAGTGTAGCTTATTAGCAAGGGACTCATACGATGCTGTTGTGTGCATTGCGTGTGCTGGTCATGAAGGTCTAATAATACAAAAAAGGATCACAGTATGATTATATAGACGGAGCTCTTGGGGTTGCTTGCTAACTCAACAGATGGATTTTAATAAATTACTTGGAAGAAAGAGTAGACTAATGCCCACAAAGGGAAGGATTAAGAAAGAGAAGAGAACAGCAGGTTATAGTGTACTAGGTAGATACATTTACTATTTCATAATAAAATCAGGTACTCAGGGTGGCCTTGTAAGCGATAAATATTTTAAAGCATGCATGGTAAATACTTCAGGGCTTCAAAGATGGAATCCTACGGGGTGTATTTTAAAAGCAGTGAATCTGATATTTAAAGACACACGCCTCTACAACACACAATCTTTCATAAACGCCAATACACAACACATATTACGTATAAATGCACATGTTGGAATGGGAGGAATCATTCTAAGGAGATCATTGATGCTACACTTTAAACTGATAAGCTGTAAAGATTTTTAAAGTGTTGCTTATGAAAAACTTTTAATTTTGTAGTTTGTTGCATTTTGTTGGCTCCGCATAATTTTGAGGCCTGATATGTTTGGTATGTATTTGCACAAATTTAAGTTTGCATCTATTATACTTTATTATAATATTTGTATATTTTAATATATTAGAGCAATAAATTGATTAATGTTGCACAGATATTATGTTTAGATAAACATCATCAACTACTTTATTTCTACACTTTTTCTTTCCAACTACATAAGTATTCTTCGGGTCAAAAAAAATGCATTTGTGTGTATAAAGAGTTAAAGAGTTAAAATGTGTCCTCACTGCCTTTGTAGCTGCAGGCACTGTGCAGCAATGTGTCCTTAAAATACACAAGAGTCATGTCTCAGCATTCTGCTCCTTTCTCTGCTGTGTGAACCTTGGAGATAAGAAAGGCTGGTTGTTATGTCTGTGCTGGGAGGGGATGTAGAATAAACTAACTTGCTTAATGTGAACATGGAAATGCTTTTTTGCCATAAAGCTTGTAGATATGATATTCTACAGTGCCTGCAGCAACAGAGGGCTTGTTATAAGTTCTGGGATTGTTGTTAGTTACTATATCCAACCACGCGTAGAGGAATTAAAAACAAATTAATATACATATATATTTTATGTGCACACAGCTTTACTTTACTAAATAACATTTTCTACCTAGTAAATAAACCTTAACTACTCTGCAATTTAGGTACTTCAGTTACATAAAAAATTAGCTTTGTATGTTTGTATGTTTTTTGTGAAAGTGCGCAACATGTATATGTTTGAATGTACATACTTTTTTAAATTAGTGAAAAATTATTTCCTATATTTGCTCATTTAGCTTGGTAAATTACACTATTACTGCTTACAATTTTCTAATATTAAATCCAAAATTAAGAACTGCATTTCTTGGTCTTTGTTTAATATGGTTGGAGAAGTGACATGTCTATTGGCCAGGGGGTTAGAGCTGGTATGTAAAGTAGTAAAGATGTTAAAGTATGCTTTTCAACAAGACATTCCAAAATGTCTCATTGCTCGTGCAATAAAGTCCAGCATCGAATGTCGATACCAACACAGCCCCCTTATTAAGTCTTATCTACCCTGCAGCGAGATTATGTATTGATTCATGTTGAAAAGAGCTACATCTATATTGGAAGCCAACTACCCAAAGAAGGACAATGCATATAATGCTTCAAAGAAAAAAAAGAACAAATGCTTAAAGCACAAATTAAAAAGATGGTAATAAGGCAGAAAAAAACAAAGTACAAACAATATAAATGCCAGTGTCATCATATTAAAAAATTTAAAAAAAATATGCCCAATACATCTCTGGATGTATGGATCTTTTTTTGTGGAAAACAATTACAATATTTGCCCTGTTGGATTTTATTAAATCTTTTGGGCATCTCTACAGAACATTGACAATGTATGCAATATAAACCCATTCAAAAACTGAGTTTTTCTACTTTTGGATATAAAAAAGAAAGGCTAGATCTGCCATGTTTTTATTGTTGTCTGTGCCACCATTGGGGAGGTTTAACCCATATACCCACCCCTGATTTTCTAAAATTAAACATGCAGGGCGGAACTCTGGGACTGACACGCCGAGTGTAAAGTAATAGAAAGATCTGCCGAAATTAACCTTTGGATGAACAACTAGGATGGTGTTGTGAGTTCAGTTTGACCATGTGACTTTTTTATTTATGCCCACCGAATCTGGTGAGTCCATTCTGGCTGAGGGGAACTAATAGGAAAGGGTGACGGGGAATCAAATAACAGCACTTGTTACAAAAAAAGTTTTACATTTATATATTGTGATAGAGTGTCACTAAGAATGTCAGGCAAAGTGTTAAAAAGGCTCCAGGGAATAGAGATTATATAGGTCTGTGTAAATTTCTAGGAAAAAAATGGGGGCTTTGGGCCCCTGGAGCCAGCCAAGGGAGTGAAAGGGTGGGTTCCTTGGTCCAACCCAATCCTGACTGGGTTAATATGCACCTGCATTCAGATGCAAGGAGAGGAGGAAGTAATCTTATTAATCTTATTAATCTTAATATTCAGAGGGATTCAGGCTGAGAGTGAGCTGTCAGAGGCTGAGAGAGCCAGAGGGATCCAGGCTGAGAGAGAGAGCCAGAGGCATCCAGGCTGAGAGAGAGCCCAAGGGATCCAGGCTGAGAGAGAGCAGGAGGGATCCAGACAGAAAGTGATCACCAAGAGGCTGAGGGAAGAGGATCAGCACTGTGTTGCAAGCTGGAGGGTGCTTAGAAGGCAGCTCAGATAGTTCCCAGAGCTGTGGGGGAACCGAGTTCTGCCTTGCTCCAGCAACAAGTACATGGGAGTGGAACATGCTTGTTTTGTTATCTAAAGACTGCCTTGTATTGGTTTTGCTTTAAACTGCTTTACTGTTAGTCAGGGAGGGACTATCTAAGTAAAGGTATGTAGTTGCTCAGCCAAGCCATTTCTTTTCTTTTGTTTGTTATTTATATATATTGTGGTATACCACCCTTGTGGGATCACCTTTTCTGGGGTAAAAGGTACTCTCAGACTGCAGGAGAGGTGTATGAAGCACACCGGAGACAGTAGATGAGGCTGAAACTGACCGGCAGTCAGTTTTATTGAAAGGTTGCATTAGATAAAACAAAACAAAAATAAATCCTGGCCAGTCAGGCACTATCTTTACAGCAGGCAGATTCCTCTCTACCAGTTGGTGGCTAACCCAGCCAACTCATTACAAACGTTCCAGCAACCTTTTATCACATGTAGTACAACAATGGCTCTCACAGGCAGCTTCCCTGTGCCCCAGGTCAGAGAGCTGCCTTCCTCTCCTTTCCCTTTTACCTGCTGCTCACAGCTGTGCAGTAATTAATGTCCAGACAAAACCAAACTCTGGCCTGGATCAGAACACTTCTGAGTGACATGGAAAACCCAGGTCTGGAATCCCAGCAGACCTGTTGCTGGTTAATCTCTCCCATAGGAGAGGAAACAAGGAGAAATATATCTTCCCTCCACGATGACCCCTTTTGCTATGTCACAATATAGATATTGCATTTATAAATGAATATTTAGTTATTTTCTCATTTCAGTTTTCTCATACAGCGTTCCCTAGATCTCTGGGGTCTCTCTAATGATAGCTAGTATTTCCTTTATTTGTTGCAGATGAACGTCTACTTTTCCACATCTTTTCAGGGGTTATTTTCAAAGTGAAGTGAAAGGAAGCATAAAAACCACCAACAACTTAACCATTTTCCACTGATTCCAGACATTTTAGGACTGACCACTAAAAGGGAAGAGGGGATTGTTTTGTCTTGCCACCAATGTACTGTCCACGATTTAATAGTACCTATTTATATTCTATCCTGTTTTATGATTCATTTATTTATTAATTATTACTGAAAATAATGTAATGTAGAGTAATCAAGTGGTAAATACCTATACCACATTCTGCATTTTAGTGATCAAATTGAAATATCTTATGCACCAGATATATTATTTTTTTAGCAACAATTCCCTGAGACCTAATAACTATATCAAGGGTTGCTCTGGGTTAAGGAGGTTGAAAAAGTATAGATATACATAGGCTACCTGCACAAGAGCACTGCCAGTTGCAGGTGGATGTAGAATGGACAGCATGGTTAATCAACTGATTACCGTATACAGCGGCCACATTGTCTAGCTTTGGAAACGCAATACAAATTGCCATCATTGTTTAGTTAAGATTATGTTAAACAGTTTGTCATGCTGACTGAACTAGCATGCTCCACAGACAGCTGTCTACATTAGGCGTCAATGTAATCACTTTGAAATAGCTAAAAAAAGAACAATCAACCTGGGCCTCTTGTTTGGAAAAATACAGGTTTATAAATGGTGTATTAGTTACATAGTCAGCTGCAGGCTGACATTCTTAATCTAATGTTGTAGGCTTTGGGTTTGATGATTGAGAATTTTTCTTCTAAAAAGCTGTGTTTCATATGTTAGAGAATGTAAAACAACATTGATTTTTTTCTTTCCCTTGGGCTATTAAGTTGTCAACTTGTTAAACAAGTGCAATTTTAAAGCTATGAGTGAGATATTGTATTCTCGTTGCTATGACTTTGTCAATAATGTTTGTGAAGGCAGTTAACTTAACATATCATTAAAAAGTTACTGAAATGTAAACTGTAGGATGCTGCAATGTTTTATGGCTTCAAGAGTTTTGCCTAGTGCAGTTAATGTTTTCAAGGTACTATAGATAAATTTAAAGGCTAATACATGGATCTGAATTGAACTTTATACAACTGATCTTCCAGAACATTTTCAGAACAAAAATCCAGGCAATCAGCTAGCTATTTGATACAAATACATTTATTCCAACTATTTTGCCTGCCAAATGATATTTAGTTATAGCCAGCAATTTTTGTAATACATACCTTGGCTAACCCGAATGATCACCCTACTACTTCAATGCTCAACAAACATGATCAGGCTAGAGGCATAGACTAGGCAGAGAAGTGGCAAAAATAACCGCAAGGGTAAAGTAAGCTAAGTTAAGCTTAACCAAGAAATATGTTTGACCCCAGTCTGGTTGTGCAATGCAAATGAGGTGCGTAAATCACAAGATTAGCAGAGCAGAATTACAAATCCATTAACAGATAAAATGTACTTATTTTAATTGTTTGTTTAGCTGTCTGCATGGGGTTTACTGTTTGGTAATGGGGTCAGGGTACTGTGTCTAAATCTAAAGCCAAAAAAAGCAATACAATAATTTATAAAACTAAAAACTTAAAATATAAATATAAATGTATACAAAAATATATTATTACAATTGCCCTTGTAATTTCAAAAGTTTAACACTTTTGTCAAATCATTTTTTTTTTTTATGTTTTGGAGTGTGAAGATCATTGCCACTGACACAGAGAGTAAACCAAATTTCTAAACTTTATAGTTGTGTCCAGAACAAGAGGTGAGATGGAAACCTACTAATGGGGTCATTTATTTCTTAGACAACTGCCTAAATTACCCTCATTTTAGTAGTGTTCCATTACTTTTTTTTGGAGAGGAAGTGAAGGAAAATGTATCCAATGGTACACAACCAACAAAAATAACCTTAAAAGGGTTTTACCCTTGCTTAAGCTTCCAAAAACTAAAGAAAAAAGATTCCAAACACCAGAATGTGTGTAGTTTATTAAAACACCCAATTCTAATAACATAATAGAGGTTAGCACTCTGGCTTTTGCAGTGCTGGGTTCCAGGTTCGAATCTTAGCCAGGACACTATCTGCATGGAGTTTGCAGGTTCTCCCCATGTTTGCCTGGGTTTCCTCAAGGTACCCCGATTTACCCCCATATCCCAAAAATATGCAGTTAGGTTAATTAGCTTCCCTAAGTTGATCTTAGACTATGTTACTGACATATGATTATGGTAGGGACATTAGATTGTGAGCTCCTATGTGGGACAGTTAGTGATATTATTATGGACTTTGTAATAAGCTGCATAATATGTTGGCGCTATATAAGAACTGGATAATAATAATAAACCTATCCTTGGTGCTAAAGCAAATGTAGACATGCATACCTTTTCTTAAAAAGATCAACCGCTATCATTTAAATGAAAACAGAGAATATTGAAGAAAGTATTATTATTATTAATATTATTATTATTATTAATAAACGGGATTTATATAGCGCCAACATATTACGCAGTGCTGTATATTAAATGTTTATTAAAGTAGTAAACATTATAAGTACATTAAAGTAGTAAACATTTAATTTTACAGGGACATTTTTAAGAATATAATTTGTTAAAATGTTTGGTTTTACAAAAAAAACATTTGTATGTATTAAAAATTGGACTTAGATTTGTGATTTGTTGTACTGTCAACAGTGGCAGAGGAGTATTGATAACTAAGATTTCTGACCTTTTCCTTCTCAGAGACTGTTTTGTTATACTTCTGATCTGTATCTATTTTAGCATTTAGTACTTTTGTTGGGCCTGTAACCTGTTGAAAAGCTGCTACAGATATGATGCTTAGCAGTCAAGATGGTGCTGGATACATGCCTCAAGCATGCAACAATACAGAAACAGGAAATGCCATCATAGCCATGTTGTTTGAATATGACAAGCAATTCATTATATAAGCATTTAATATAACACTACCATCTAGTGGCAACATCAATCCAGTGTTGGCAGCTCCTGTAGTATAATACCAGAATTCTGCTTGTCTCTTTAATTATAACACTGGATATACTCTGCTTTGTTTTTATTTTAATATTCAATGTTTTATGCTACAATGTTTTTATCTGTCTTTATTTGTAACGATTCACAGTTTGGATAAAAGTTCTTGTTTCTATGCCACAAATAATAGATGTGTCTATTTTCTGTGTTATAGCTTATTTCTCCAGAGCCATATAATATATATGTCTTGTGTTTAATGCTGTATTTATTGTCCTTCAAACATCTAGCTTTGAAAGGCAGGCATTGTCCTTCAAGATATTGTCTAAAAATTTGTCCTGCAGGTAACAATATTGAGAAATGACACCTGGTGATCAAGCTTCAAATAATGTTTTCGGGAGAAGACATTGAAAGATGTGGAGAGAATGGAAAATCATAAATCATTTTTAAGAGCACTTTAGAAGTGAGATGGAGGAAAGTGAATGTTTTCTGTATCCTAGTTATGATATAAAAAAGTCAGAGCGTTAATATTGTGGGCTGAATTTTGGGCAAATATTTTGTTTTCAAATTACGGCTAAATGTACATTTCATTACTTTTATATATTTTTAATAGAAATCCAATTTGTGCAGTATAAATTCTCAAATTCCAATTTAATCCTGGGCACACCAATATAAATGATGGGGTAATTTTGGTGCATCTCCCTCATAATATCCACTTGCATAATATTTGCTGAAGATTACTTAATGTGGGATGCATTTCACCCAAAAGTTTACATAAAACAAGATCCATGTGTAAGCTGAAGCATTATATACGGGTAGTCCCCGGGTTACATACGAGATAGGGACTGTGGGTTTGTTCCTAAGTTGAATTTGTATGTAAGTTGGACCATGTACATTATTTTAATAAATGCAAATAAGATAGATGTTTGTTTCAACATATTATTAGGCAGCATGATATCAGTTACTGTAAAAAAATCCTCACTGTGAGTTAATCACAAAGGAAAAAAAAAAAAAAACTTTATGGAGCCTAGACATTCACTAACTTCTAGAGCAAGCTGTGCTTTGATATGCAAAAAGAAACAACTGCAGAAATTGTCTTGGTCATTAAAGAGTTATAGGAGCTTGCAGAACAGCAAAAGACTTCTTCTCCAAGTCTTGCAAACCCCCCCCCCCATCAAGCCTCTGTCCTGCACACAAGCAAGCAGGGAAGCTCTGTTCATATGTAGGAGTCCTCCATATCTCAGATGTCCTTAACTCAGGGTCTACCTATATACACTAAAGGTCACTGGAGATAGGAAAAACTGGCATATAATATGGCATTTAATATCAAGATTTGACTTTGTCCATTAAAATCTAAGGCATATGTCAGATGATTCTCACCTGATAAGAATGTTCAGAAAAGAATCTGACATGCATACCCAGAGGTCGCCCATTGCCATTCATGGATTAGTCTTGACAGATCTACAAATGACTGACAACGAATTACCGCAATAGAAGTGAAGGGAGAATGCACACCAAGTTGCCAAGGCTGTCATTTTAGGTTATTTAGGGTAATTGTAAAGCCCCGGGATGTGGTTGCTGGGGACATCAGAGCAACCTTTGTGAAAATGTCTTATGTTTTTTCTGTAAATTACAGTTAAAGTGCAATTAAGAGTTGTTAATTGTTAGCCAGCCACCAGTTTTTCTTTTCAAGGCCCATAAACGCAATATTGACACCAAAAATGCTGATGAAGTCAGAGGGACTTTTGGAAACATGTCCCAATTTCTTGACCTGTTCCATCAACAAGTTTTAGCCCAGAGTTATTCTATGACATTTCTTTAAACGTGGTACATTTAGAGAACAAATGCACAGATCATTCCAATAACAAGGCTAGTACTAAACATTTAAAAATGCAATTAGGCAGGTTGTTTATTGCAGAAGGGGCAGATGGTGTCCCTGCAATAAAATAAACTTACCTGCTTGTTCACAGTTTTTTGGATTAGCCCAGCTGTTTTCAATACCACAACATCACCACCATCCTCACCTTGGGTCTGATTTATTAAAGCTCTCTAATGATGGAGAGGATAAACTTTCATCAGTGAAGCTAAGTAATCCAGCAAACCTGGAATGGATTTCTTCAAAGTCAATTGATATTTGCTATGTTTGCTATGCAAATATTTTGAATCCAGGACCAGATCCATTTCACGTTTGCTGAATCACCCAGCTTTACTGATATAAGTGTATCCTCTCCAGCCTTGGAGAGCTTTAATAAATCAGGTTCAGTATCTTCTTTCAGGTCTTCTGCCTTGATTGACCAGGCTGGAATGTTGTAACTCAATTGGCAGCCATGAGTATGCTGGGATACCAGGCATTTCAGAAAAGATTGCAAACAAGCAGTTAAGTATACTTTATTGCAAAAAATCCTGCTTGTTTGCATTTCCTAATTTTTAATTTATAATTCTACTTTAAAGCTGTACATTTTTATAATATGCAATTTTTTGTTGGGTTAAACAATCATTTTCAATTAAAAAAGCATTTAAATTATGAATTGTGTGATAAAATATTTATCATTTTATGGATGTTCAAAATACAAAACTAATGATAAGCTTTTCCCGACTAATAAATAACTCATGATGGCATATCTATTGATGTAATAGAAGGTTAGAAATATTCTTAAAGGTTTTTTAATATGGATAGATACTTTATAAAGGATAGTCATCACAGGTGGCACAATGCTTGTAAAGATGATCATAACAGGATTTTCTCAGAAATGTGATTCAGAATTTGATGGCTGAAATGAGCCAATGCCCAGCCAGGCATTTAATGTTCCTAAAAATGGCCAGATTTAGGTTAACGGATATGCTTGCATTAGTTCATCTTTACATTATTATTACTGGGACCTGAAAGAGAAAGTCTGCCTGATGCTTTGCTTTTCTGACTCACACTATAAACTGCAAAATAATAACCAGAAATAGCTTTTTCCCTCTTTTCAGGCTTGTCTGTGAGGCAAAAAAAGACCAAAGCTTCAAATGTTTAGGTTTACTGATGAAAGTGTATTTTCTCCAGTCTTGGAGAGCTTTTTTAAATCCGGCCCAATCTTTTTTAAATCAGGCCCAATGTTTTATTAGATATGGAGATCAGAAGTGACTTTTGAATTTTTATGTAGTTAAGATGAAAAGATAAAAAATCAATCAAGCTTAACCACTAGAAAAATTGAATAATAAAATAAATTATTTAAATATAACAAATAAATCAAAATGTGCATACACAGAACTGTAAACACAGGTAATCCAGAGGAAGCCAAAACAGCATCGGAATCAGGAGAAGGACTCCGCTGGGGGGATGCACTGGGGGGGGGGGGGGGGGAATGAGTCGTGGACCACGTCCCCTGTACAGATCACAAGCTCCGAAAAGTGGGTGGGTTGTGTCTCTGGACAGGCTCAGACCTGCGATGGGAGAGTGGGCGGGTTCTGGCATCATGACGTCACTAAACTGGAAGTTTCTCCTCCTTTAAGTGACACCTGGCTCCCTGCGCATGCACAGAGCCGGTAAATTTAGTGGTTCGCCAGACTGAAAAGGTTGGCGACCACTGGTATAGAGCATGGTCCAATTTACATTAAATTATCTGGAAAAGCAATCTATGGTGTTATGACATATAAATATTAATAGACAGTTATATTCTCTGAGCTGACATTTTTTTTTAAATCTACTGAGCAGGCAATTATTACTAGCTCTTGAGGAAGTCTATTTCACATGTTTAGAAATCTTAATAAAGAGGGCTCATATTCAGATATTCAGGGGTTAAATCTATCTCTATAAATCTCAATTACAATTATTCTAAACTGATAGCTTTGCACAAAGTTTATTATATTGACTACTTACTCTATGTATGTTAATAAACACATTGCAGTACTCAAGCTTATACAAACAGTCTGCTTTTCTGCCAGCCCTTGTGCCCACCTTTAAAAAAAGAGGTTTTTAATAAACAATTGCTTTCTTACCCTACAGATGGTGCAGGTAATGTTACCACTGCCTTCCTGGTACTTTAAATCTTGTAAGAAGTCATGAGCCAAGTGATGTCAAGTCCCTGATTTGCCAGATGCTGGAACATGCTCTGTGACTTATTATGGGGGATTTATTATTTATTATTGTGGTCACTGAAATTCAGAAGTGAAGAGTATTAATGTGGTGGTTATAATTGCATTTACAAACACCAATGCTTTGAATTATTATCACAGTTGTCAACACCAATGTTGGGGATTATCATGGAGGCCACTGACACCAATGTGGGGCGTATTATTGCATCTGCTAACTGCAATGCGGATATTATAACTGTCACTGACACCAATGCAAGTGGTAATTACTGTAGCCAATGACTTTAATACTGGGGTCACTATTTCTGCCACTGAGACAAATGATGAGGCTTATTTTACTCCCACCTTCTCTTTAATGTGTGCTGTGTTACTCTGAAAAATATGCATCAGGAACGAAAATGTATATATACAAATTCTAGCTATACAAGTTTGATAATATGTGCCTGATATAGCTGAACAGCTGCTATATAACTGGCAGTAGCCCATAACAATAATCAGAACATTGCTGGCATGGATAGTAACACTAGGGAAATTCTCACATAGGAAATGTGTGTCTTCTTCTATTTTGCACATTGAATAATCTTTTTTGTCATTCATTTTCCTGCACAGGTTTTTCTTTTTTTAAATATCCACACCCAAAAACTAAAATGTTTTAGATCCCAGCTTATCTGTCCTTAGATAAAATCCTGAATATTTTTAAGGGTTATCCTTTTTTGTGTAACTGGATGCTTTTGTCAAAGAAAGAAAAATTAGATAAAAATGTTTTTTTTTTTTTTTTGTAGGATACAGATATAGATACTGCTATTGCTGACAGCTCCCAATGAAAATATATAGTGGCATAGTTCAGATCTTTGCAGACAGGGAATTATCTGTGTAAAATATATACTGCTAATTAATGATACGAGGATTTGACACAGTGCAACTGAACAATTTAGAGGTAAATGGTAAAATGGTAAGTAAAAATGTATATTACAAACAATGGAAGGATCATTTTTTAGTACAATGAAATTAATTATTTGAGCAGGCAATGCCAATTACCATATAAAAAAGGACATATTACATATTAAGAATATAACAATAACCTAGTTTAATACAGACATTTTATTTTCACAAACATAACTTGCAGACAATAAAACTGACAGTGAAGGGAAACAGAGAAATTGTGGTGCTTGTTTCCTTTAAACAAAGTGTGTATATCAAAAGGAGTTAAGCTATTGTTGGGTAAGATCTAAGTTTATTTCCATCAATTTCTTAAAAGATTGAATGGTCCTAAAATGCAACCTTACCTTTGCTTCTTTTAGAGATCTGCTCCGTAAGGCACATTTGTCTATTTGCAGTATCTGTTCAGCAACAGGTGGTACATTGATTGCCTTCAAACTTTTAGGAAACAGGTATTTGGCCACATTTAACATTCATTTTCTGGATTTAGAAACGGACATACTTGTGTTACATATATTATATATATAAATAAGAGTACTCAAATGTATGGTGGTAAAGCCATGGGGTCTTATTTATTAAAGATCTCCAAGGCTGAAAAATACACAGTTTAATCAGCAAACCTGGGTGATCCAAAAAACCTGAAATGGATCTGGTCGAGAATTGAAAACATTTGCTAACAATTAACAAAATACCTTTTAAAAAACCATTCCAGGTTTGCTGGATCACTGGGATTCACTGATGAAAATGTATCTTTTCCAGCCTCGGGGAGCTTTAATAAATCAGACCCATGGTGAGAATTTGTTTGATAAGGTTTATAATTTTTTTTCCCAGGAATCTTTTCTTAGTCAATAAAACCAATTGAGGCTAATATGCCTCAATCAGGGCAGAAATCTGCTTAATCTTAATTAACAATTTTAATGTTACTTTCAGATATATTTAGAGAGAACAGTTGTATTAAAATAAGGATTTTAGCTTGTGGGCCTGTTGCCAGTTTAGAAGACACTTTATGCCCCCTTGTGCCAAGTGGATGGGAGATGGAATTGCTAGGGAAGCAACAGCTACACAGTATTGAAATAATGTGCAAATATTCTTCTTTGGGTATGAATATTGTCTTTAAGGGTTATAGACCGTTTAAGGATCCTAATGGTTTTGGAAATGTGTTAAAATGTACATTATAAATTTACTGAGTCTACTTCAATAACTTAGAAGTATAATACCCCAGCATTTCCTAAATTCATAAAGATTAAGTACCTCATCTTCAAATCTTCATATAAAACATCTTCATCAAGTTTATGTTTTGTGTGACCCAGTTGTACTCCTCCAATGTCCAAGTTACTGCAAACTATGGGTAAAAATAACTCTAGAAGAATAATGAACATTAATTTGGAAAGTGTAGTCCTGTCTAGCACCATTGGGTGAGGAAAGAATTTTACTATCTAAATCTTTGGCAGTGTGTCCCGATGGTAAAAAGCTTTTAGGGATCCATTGATATTAAAAAATTAAGGCGTTTGATTTAATTTTGTGTAATATGTAATTGGTTTTGTCACAAGAGTATTGTCTCTGGCTTCGAAATTTGGTCAAACCAGTTTAGCCTGGGGCAGTCTTGGCTAGAAACAACACTTCAATATGGCTAGCAAATGTTAGTTTCAAAGTTACAATAATCAAAGATAGATGTTTTTAGCTGGAAGCTGTGATTACTGTGCATACTGGCAACCAAAACTGAGCTGGGCATGTGCAGATCATCTTTTGTGGCAGTTTCCCGGAGCAGTCAGGCAGATTTTTTGTAATAATCACCTGCCTGGTCAAGCATTTTATTAACTTTAGTTTCTGTTTTAAGAACTTTACTTATTTTATTTTGCCTTTACTTTAACTTGTTCTAAGATATCATAACTCTATAGCATAATTTAGATTTAATTAAAAAAGAAAATGAATCACATGAAAAGATAAATTGAAAAACATTTTGATCATAAAGTATACATTTCTTCATTAACAAATATATTACATTTTTACTTTCAATTTATTTATGGATCAATCAAAATGTAAACTGACAAGTATGCCTTTTTTATATTACATGGTTATATAAATTATGATTTTAAGTGAATGTGTGTGTGTATATATATATATATATATATATATATATACAATAAATATATGAATAATACACAGGATGAAATAGATATGCCAAATTTGGAGAGTATTTGGCAATCCTCAATTTTCCCTGAAAAATTGAATAAAGGGCCTGGATATTGTGCTGGAAATTGTGTTGCTGCACAATCGCAGCTCTGGTGAACATGGCCATTAATAATAAAGGTAACATGTTTTTCAGACTGAGGGAAAGTTGTAGCCTGAGGCCAGCTGCAAAGGCCATGTCAAGCCTGTGAGCCTGGAACATTCGCAGGAGGAGTAGCCCCATTCAGTCTTTACCGATAGAGACAGAATGGGAGGGGAATAGCTTTAGCATTTAATTAAAAGGAGAAAAATACACATTTTTACTTTATGTATAATGGTTATCCATCTTACTATGTAAAGTAAGGATTATGGTGAGAGGTCTGCTATAAGTTCTGCAATGTTCCAGTTGACCTCAAGGACTTTCTGATTTCTAAATCTTTAATAGGTTATCAAGCACAGCTTAGCAAATTAGAGAAAACTTTTAGTTTTTTATTTTTAAATGCAAACTTAGTAAAACATGAAGATATATATAACTATGATTTAAGATATCTTGCTTCACTATGTTTCTGGAGAAGTATTTAAGGAAGAAATACATAAGATACCTACAGATTAGGATAGGAAAAGGACAATTATAGAATGGAAACTGTACCTGGGAAAACGGTAAAAATTATTTAGAGTTGCAACAAATATAAAGGACATAAATATATTAGTAATAACAAGCAACAATAGAATTACTATAAGTCGTTATATATTTTAATATATATAAATACACACACACACACATATATATATATGCACATTTAACCAAAATATTTCAAACTCTACATTATCCTCATTGTGTGTGCAAACCTATTTTTAGCCTAATCATCATATTTTAATATAAATTAATGGTACACTGTCAATGAGTAGCTTCTTGTTGCTCTTAACCACTTAAGGAAGTCATCAATCATGCAGGCTGTCATCCAGCTGCATTACACACTTTATCAAAGCATTTTTTTTACTAAATTGATGTAAACATGTTTAAAGTAAGTAGATTGTTGGCAAGGTCCTCCATTATATTTCTCCATGATCCTGATGTACAACAAAATCCTGAAAGATATTAATCTGTTTATGAGAATAAGTAATTCATGTTCAATGTACAGTATGGCAGTTTGCCTTTTTTATAATAGAAATCCAACTATTTCAAAAAAAAAGATATGAAATATAAAACTAATACTTGCTAATTAGCAGTGAAGTGGGGCACATGTGGACAAATTTTATTTTATTTCTCTAAAAGTGGGATAACTCATCTTATATGTTATGTTGCTGTTGTAAACCCACCAGAGCTATGACACTTTGAGAATGTTCTATAGGGCTGTAGATAATCTGACAGCTCAACAAGGAAAAGCGATATTAATGATGGGAACAGTGCTACCACCACAACCACTAACACAGGGGTTGGCAAAGTTTTATGGCCACTAGGCCATTTATGGGGTGGGCAGTAGCACACTAGGCCGGACCCGACCTAATGGCTCCGCCGATCACCAGGGAATGCCTCCTGAAGGTAAATCTCTCTCCTCTGTATGCATTGCGGAGGGGAGGGATTTACCTTCAGGGAGCTTTCCCTATTTACTGCGGCAGCGGAAGAATCAGCTGCGGTATATAAGTGAGCAACTGCAAGGGGGCGGCACAAGAGCTCCAGTGGCTCCAGTGGCTCCGGTAGTTCCTAAAGCCCCCTGGCCGATCCGCCAGCAACCCGCGGCTCCGGAGCTGCGGGTTGCCTGCCGGCATTAGACCGGAACGGCTAGGGGGCGTTAGGCCGGAATGAACTACCGGCTAGGCCGTATCTGGCCTAAAGGCTGGAGTTTGCCGACCCCTGCACTAACATCCCAATTAAAAGTGAACAGAATAGAAAGAGGATTCAGACTGCCACCCTATTGACCAAGGTTCTTACAATTAGCTAAGAAAACCATTTCTTGATTTCTTCGCCAAAAGTAATAGTTTAAAACTTTTGTTGTTTTGTTTTCTTTTCAAAATTTCTAAAGCTGGAAAATCGTTCAGCATATTTTTGCCAACTTATGGCTCCTAAAAATATGAAACTGGAAAAGCCAAAAGGCTGAAAAATATAGATGTGTTTACATGTTTCCAGTGCAACTTGTGATCACAATTGCCTATCTAGCATATGTTTCTTGAAGGTATTTTGCTTTGTGTCTTGATTTCATCCCCACTAGTACAGGTTTGGAGATTAGGACGCCTGTTCCCTACAGGCAAGAACATCTGTGAGCAGCATCTGCTGATTCTGCTTTAGTACTGATAGTTTCAGGCTTATTTGCATATTTATTGACAGCATACCAATTTAAGGAGTAAAGAAAACTAATTATTATATATTATCCAATTATGTATTCAAATATTTAATCTATTCTTTATTTTTACCATTTTCCAAAATGTAAAAAGACACATAACTTGTCCTGAAAGCAGAATTCAATGCATGAAAAAAGCTAAACATATGTGTTAATGGTCATCGTTTTGTTTGCTCCTCTGATTTAATTAATGTTCCTGAAATCAGAACTTGTTAACAGTTACTGCTCAGAGAACACAAGTAGAAGTGTTTGTACATCTGGTCACCAACAGGTGGATTGATCCTAAATATAAGGTTTTTGCTTATTTTACTATTTAAATGTGTTGTCTACTTTAGCTGCAGATATATATCCCTGTTGCATTTAATTCAACAGTGGAATTAAAAGATAAAAGTGGTAATTTAAAATAAAAATGCCAAGTCCATTACGATTTTAAGGTTCTAATGCTACGGTAATGCTATTAGTCCTAAATTCAATAAGGATTACCATCCAGCTGATTAACAGGCCACACTGTGCATGTCCAAAGCACACTAACTTGGCAATAAGGTCCCAGACACACTCTTCTCAGAAATGGTTATTTCATCAGGGTAAAATAAAAGATGGAACTCAGTCAATTGAAAGATTCAAATTAAAACAATGTATTTAAATTTCACAAGGGAATGAGGATAAATGAGACACATGTTACGCCTAAATGCCAGAAAAAAAGACTTTAATGTTTTGCAGATAATAATAGACCAGTGTTTTTCAACTAGAGTTTCACTAGAGATTGCTAGAAATACCTTGAGCAATAAAACATGTGTGCCTCTCAGAGAATTTACCTGAGACCAATGATCTTTTTGGATAGTTGAAAGGGTGATATTTTTCCCATTGGTCAGCAATGTAAGAAGCATTCTTCCTACTGACCACCACACAAATGTACTGTGAGCTGAGGATATAGTAACTATACCAGGGGGTCACCTGAAGACCCAAAAGGTATTCCCCATGTTTCCCATGGTTAAAAGGTTGAGGAAGGCTGTTCTAGACTATCCATCTTTGCTCTTAGCTTTAAACTTTAGCAACTTCAATCCTGTTGCTTTAAAGTTAGTCTACAGAGACCAAAAGCTAACAGCAGTATTTTTTCAGGACGTTAACCCAGAAGAGTAGAAAAAAGACAAATTCTAGTGATTTGCTAAGTTGTGAATATTCATAATTCTGACTATTTACCCTTTGTATAGATACAACTTTAAGAACCCTCAACAACTTTTGATGGAAAAATTAACAGGCCCAATGTATAAGCACAAGGGCTGACTTTAGCTCACTGTTTCCTACAGATCACACAAAAGAGAATAATTAAAAAATACTAGATGTATACTCTACTCTTCACTGTGACAATGCAGGTCATCAAGTGGTTTGTGTTTGGTGCTAACTGTGGCAGGGCTTTTTCTTAGTTTATGCCTTAGTGGCCATCATTTATACCAGGAAAAACAGCTCATTGTTTAATATTGCTTGTCAAATGTAGATACATGCAGTGATTTGTGACCAATCAGATACCAACACAAACAGGTAAATATTGGAGGATACAGCCCAGTATTATATCATGCTTTAAAAAAAGTAACATCATTAAAAATGATAAACTATCAATTTTAATTTGTAAATTAACCTTTCAAACAAGAAGACAGAGAAGTTTTTTAGGCCATAACCATAGTAATAATCAAATGACAAAATCAATTTCAACATTGAATATTCAGCCCAAAAGGGACACTATACACAAAAAGGGTATATATAGCAGATAATTGCTGGTTCAAATGTCCAATGATTGCTGCTGTCTTTGCTCCCGACACATTTCACCATTAAAAAGGCTTATTCAGGGACTGGTGCCTGTGAGACTAAATCATTAAATTTTATTTATTAAGATTTTCCAAGTCCATCATAAATGATATATATACAAAGTATATAGTATTGGCAACATAAGGTATTCCAGAAGAACTATGTAAAGTGGCTTAGGCAAGTATGAATGTTCTGAATTATGTACATAAAAGTTTATAAAGGATAGCAACTAGGTCAAT
Source organism: Pyxicephalus adspersus (assembly GCF_032062135.1). Lineage (NCBI taxonomy): Eukaryota > Metazoa > Chordata > Amphibia > Anura > Pyxicephalidae > Pyxicephalus > Pyxicephalus adspersus. Next base: position 124,936,288 of record NC_092860.1, on the reverse strand, counting down.
TAAACAAAAGAAAAAGTTTAGGACATGTATGGACAATAAAAAATTATTTATATAAAGTTCATAAAATTCCAAGGTAGAATATGGTAAAAAACAGGTAGACAAAATTATTTTTTATGAACTTCATGCAAACTTGAATAATAATCACCATACTAAAGCTAACAGTACTAGAAGAAGTTTTCAATGAAAAAAATACAGCAGCCAATGGTACACTGCAGCTCTCACCCCAGCATGTATACATAATATGCGTGGCGCAATTGTTGGATGTATACACTATGTATGTGTACCTGATGATCATATGGGTGGGTATGTGTGTTCTTATGTGCTCTAAAACCAAAAGAGCTGAGTTGAGTATACTTCACAACAACGATCCAGAAATGAAAGTTCCCCAGCCCTAAAATTGCTAATATACTGGCTGTTTTATTAACCCTTTGGTCTCAGTACTTTTAAAAGTCTTTATATGCATACTTCTAAGCCAGTGATTGTATTAAAGATCAATGTAAGCCTTAAAAAAGGCCCAGTCTTGTACACATGTGCCAGTTACATCATTAATTTTCCCCCAATGTCCAAACAGATAAAATATTGGTGCGGAAGTAGAAGCACAAGATGGCAGTAGCAATGTAGTAGCTTTGTCACTGCTGAAGATGGATATACCCAGAGGTTAGCTTTCAGTGTTTCATCCTTTGATTTCTACATCACTGATGAATCCTGTAGTGATGAAGGGGTTGAAGGAAAGAATTATGGCACATGGAGAAAGACACAGACGTCTGACACCAGAACGGAGAGGAGGTAGGACATACATACTGCCAGAGAGATGGGTATGCAATGCCTTCTTTTGCAGGTACCTATATTTACTTTTTGATCTGCAAGGATTAAATAAAATGATTTCAATAAAATTGACTCCCTAGGTTAATAGAATAACTCTAAAGATTGTTTAATCAGGGAACTTCTGAGTTTCCCCAGTGGCCCTAACATTTTCTGCACCACAGACTGAGAGTCTAGAGTCTACCAAAGTGGCAAAATTATGAAGAGGAAAGCTGTTAAGAGAGATTTGGATTATGTATTTACGCCTGATATACAATATAGACAAAGTGATTAAGTATGAGATTAGGCAATGTTACACTTGTTCTTGTAGTTAAAGTTTCATCAGGATTGTGATAAATGATAATCTCTTGTTCAATCTATTAACCTAGGTGGGAACATTTCCTTCTATAATAATATTATTGTCAGGATGCTGATCAGCGCATTAATCAGATAAAAGCCTAAACAAATGATTTTTCATCTGTAACAGCAGAATGCTACAATAAAAAGCAATGTAAGTTTCTTTCTCTGGGTGTATAATTCTTTTCAAACACCATCCAAACATTTGCTCTGGGCATTTCATAAATCAAATTTCAGTTAATGTGACTTTTAGCAAGCATAGAATACTAATCATTAAGAAAAGAAAAGTTTATTTTTATTAAAGAAAACATAATTCAGATTTCTGGAGAAACAAACTTTTGGACTTTAAAAAGCTATTTTTAAGTATGAAGCTTTAAATATTAGAATGCAATGCTGTATTCAGTACACATTCTTTTTTTTAGTTTTGCATGTGCATGAGACTTCATTTTTACTCATGGATTGGCCACCATAGAGTCCATAAGAATCTCAGACAAGTGCTGGATCTTGGCAGAAAATTAATTCATCTGTGGTTTTAAATCCAGAGGGCTCTTTATACATTCTATTTTGATTCTGAACTCTGGTTTTATTTATCCTAATCAGTAAGCTGTGAGAAAAAAAAATTGATGGTTCAGAGATGGATAAGCCAAATCAATGTTTTCACGTTTATATGCAACCCTGTCTGGGCAGTATTTCCTTATGCTATCTACAAATGGATTGTCTCACTGATTGCCTCTATAAAGGTTTCTACTTCCAGCAGTTTTAGCCCTACAATTCTTCATACATCCTTTTCATAATGGTGCCTGATAATGGATTGTCACGGCAAGATATTCTGTCTGTCCAATAAAGGCACAACAGCTCTTGTTGCAATTCTTTTCACAATCTCTTTAAATCGTATCTTATAATAGACTATGGCAATAAAAGCCTATTTTCTATTAAATAAACTGTGAAGTTGCAATTCTTTTCACATCCTTTTTCATAATAGTGCTGTATGACCAGTAAAAGCTTTTTTTTCTCATTCAAAAAGAAGTGCAACTACAGCTGTTGTAATTTATTTTTATAATCTTTACCTGTTACAGGATTATGCAGTGAAACAGTGCAAACAGTATGGACGAGATGTAAAAGTCATAAAAACCAATCACATTTAACTTAAATTTGGTAAGATTAGACAAGTTTTCATGCGACAGTGATTTTTATTGTTACATCACTTTTCAGATTTCTAGTGTCACGATTGCCTTGTTTTCCTATGGTTTACGGCCCCTGAGTTCCTTTACTGATGTAGACCTGACTCTCTGAGCTACAAAGCAGGCTTTTAGAGGAGCCCATAAACAAAATGTAAAACATTCCAATCGGTATATTGTCGTTTAAGAAAAGACGCCACATCCAAAAGCTATCCTTGAACTATTTTTGCCATCTCCTAATACATTACCCTTAAATGAATTATTCTATACCAAATTTCAATAATACAACTTCCACAGTTGGTTTATGTCTCTTTTCATTCTTCTAATTATGTTCTACATTGCAGATTAGTGATTTTACATAAGTAGTAAAAAATTATGGATCCATCTTATATGGAAGACATTTTCTTTTTCTAAATTTCCAATTAAACCAACTCTAATTTTTCTTAACTGTATTTGTAATGCACGGATAGTCAGTTTTAATTACATAGTAATTGGTGGCCAATCTGATATACATTTCTTACATAATTTCGTAAAAAAAAATTCAGCCCATGAAGCCAATATTTTCACATTTTATGAATACTTTTAACAAATTAAGCTGCATGTTTCTTTTTCTATACATGCATGGCCAATTACTTTAAAACGCAAAGGCAAAGTTTAAAATCTATTCAATTGACATTTGTAAATATAATTATTATCGAGTGTAAATCTTACAGTGCAATGACACCTATATGTATGGAAAAAGTCTTAGGTAGAATCACAGATATTGAAACTTTTCTGTAAAGAACAGTGCATCTGGAAAGTCCAACATTTACCTGCACTTTACCATTGAGGATAACTTTTATTGGACCCAAATATGTACAACTTCTATCCACAGTCGTCTACCTTGGCTGCCCAAAAACAACTCATGATGCAAAGGTTTGTTCCTCACAGTTTAATTTCAGCACTCAAACGGAAGGCTACCATGGCTACCCTATATTGGAATCAGAGTTTGTTAGATATAAAATAAATATAGTGGTTGTTAATACAATATTTGTAATGTTTCTTATCTTATGTTGTAAATGTTTTTTTCCACAGTTGTTTGGATAAATGTGCCATGAGTTTAATGTTATAATTTTAGAAGTAAGTTAGGTTTAAAAACTTTCTGTGAATAGTGTACAGTGCATTAAGTAGACATATTTTCTTTTTATTCATGCCCCTGCTTAACAGTAGTGTATAACTGTTTCTCCTTTTTCTTAATGCAAGTCTGACCTAACTGAAAACAGAGGATGGTCTCTCTGAAGTGGTGGCTTAAATCCTGTTGAAACTGAATAAAATACCTTTTGAAACATCAAACCTTGACTCTTCAACAAGCTACTGAACCTAACTTGGTCATTAATAAGGTCATATTTATCACATTCCTGGACATACACATAAGTATAAACATTTAAAAATCTGTATAGCTATATCTATGGATTAAATAAAAGATAATGTGCCCGATTCATTAAAGTTCTCCAAGATGGGAGAAGATGTACTCTCATGGAAGAACCTGGGTGATCCAGCAAATCTGCAATTGATCTGGTCCAGGATTAAAAGCCAATTAGTAGCAAATTATTTTTAAAAGATACCTTTCAGATTTGCAAAATTACCTAGGTTCTCCTCCAGTGCATCTCCTCCTGTCTTAAAGAACTTTATTAAATGTACATTTCTCTTGACTGGATATGAATATTTTCCTATATAGGAAAAGAAATCGTAAAGAGAGAAATCTCATAAATTAGTTCTAAATGAAACAGAAGGGTTTTGAGGATCACAATACAAATATTTGTATTTTCTTTTAAAAAAATGGGGCCCTCAAAACCCTCTTTCTCGTTTAAAACTCATCTATGATATTTCTCTTTCTATTGAACCAGTAGGGGTTGGCCATCTTTAACACCCAAGTGTCTTCATGTAATTTCCCCTAACATATACAATCGTTAGGGACATAGATAATGCTTGAAATTTGCTCTTTAATTAAATACATTCAATTTCCAAATACTTAGCCGCTGTCTTCGCTCCTCTAATTAACTACTAATGACTTCCTCACACATAACCTCATCAAACGCACAGCTCCAAGGCTGGTCTTCTTTGTCCTATTCCGCTTGCTCCTACTTTTTGTTCATATAAAAGAGCACTCAAAACCCATTTTTTCACCTTCTTTTGTCTTTTGAAACCCTCACTACTTACCCATCATTCCATATCCCCCTCCTATTGTGTGATACTTCCCCCACCTCCTTAGATTGTAAGCTCCTGTGTCACTGTCTGTATTTGTCTGTTATTTGCAACCCCTATTTAATATATTCTGCGTAATTGTTGGCGATATATAAACCCTGTTTTTTATTATTATTATTATTATTATTATTATTATTATTAATAATAATAATAATAATAATAATAACTTACAAGATAACACTGTACAAATTTGGCAACAATAAACAAGCTTTAAAAAGCCATCAAAGTAAAAGTCTTTACTTTCCAATTTATGGCTGTACAACCTGAATTATTACTCAGTCAGAGCACACAAAAGAACAAAAAGAACTATCAGCAAGGTGGTTCATGGTTTCATCAATAGAAGGAGGTAAGTCCATAATCTGATAAGGACAATTGCTGAACATTTTATGGTTTCATTATACAAAGTAATATGGATGATAAATTACAGAAGAAGGTTGCAGATGTAACAACAGTCTTTATTAAACCCCAAAGAGACACTTGGCATAATTGGTTAAAGTAAAAAGAAGCAGGAGTATACTAGTAGGGAATGCTTGCATTGCATTCCTAAATTAGTGTTTAGATGTATATTTACATAGCAGATGCAATTCCTGAATCTTCTAAATCACTTACTTGTGGTCAGAGTGGTCCTAGTTTGTTGTTCATTATAAACGTTTGTATAATTGGGCTTTTATTCTTTCTGTTCCGTTACTAAGAACAAAATGTCATCTGTGTGTCAATACTTTTAAACTTGCCAATTAAATGCAAATACATTAAGCAGTTGCTTTAAAGTTGCATGTCAAAAAACACCTGCATGTTGTATTGTTAAAGCAGAAAAAAAGAAGCTTTTTTAAAGGAATCTTGTTTGAAGGCAGCAGTGTATGCAATTACTACAATGACTAACACATCTAGAAAATCTGCACAAATCTATCTTGATACCCCTGGCATGTCATGCACTTTGACATTTTTAATGTAACTGTTTTTAAAGTGACTTTTAATGATGTCAGTACATAGCATAAACACATAGGTTTTATTAAATCAGGCCAATACTGTATGCAGCATGGCGAAGGAATGTTTAATAGTGAGGTGTACATAATTACTTGGCAATATTGTTAACCTCTGAAAAGAAGACTCAAATGCAAACATTAAGAAATGTTGAATCGTCCTTGGTAATACTTGTAACAAGGGTACGAGCACTGTTATCTGTCCTGACCATTAAATGTAACAAAATACAAATCATTTGGACATAGTTGAAATGCACAATTGTACTTTTGTCCATAAGGAATGATTTATTTAATTTAGTTTAATGGAATTTCTGGGACTACTTATGCCACATAAAGATATCCAGAGCTCATATGGAGCCTGAATTAGCAAATTAAATTACCATCTGCTGAGTTGAAAATTTTTCTAATGCCAGTTCCATACCAAAACAAGGATATAATGATAGGGACACATTCATTTTTAAACCTTATTTTTTGTAACTCTTTCTACACACTTAAAAAAAATTTACATATATTTTAGCTAGCAACATAAAAATGTTTCCCATAGCACCACCTAAAGTATCAGGCTCCTGATTTCTGCAGCTTGAACTAATTCTCCTTGCTGATCTCCACATTTGTACTGGAAGTGAGAAAAATTTGTGATAGTAGGGTTATCGACTTCAATAAATGCCTGCCATGATAGCAACACCATACTGTCAACAAACAACTTTTGGTTGAAATCAAGCTTTAAAAATAACATGTAGATATATTGAAATATCTTTTGATGTCTTTTATTGCTTTAAAATTGGGCTAACCATGTACAATGAAACTAACAAAAAGAATAGAGTGCAGAATAGGCTGGATCAGAATTATCTAGTATAGGGGGAGGGGATGGGAGATTAAATTATATAATTAGATTATAATAATGACAATCAAAGTTAGTGCTTGTTGAAATTAACAATAGCAAACTCACCTTGTTAAACAGTACAAAAGAGGAATATAATCAGAATTTTCTGCCCCACTACCTTTCCTTTGTTACACTTTTACTCTAACTTAATAAAAATGCCTTTGGTAGATAACTGCTCAAGATGTATTAAAGATACTGAGCCTAAGTCATTCATTTCATCCTTCCATTTTGATTCAGGGACTCAAAACTTTACTTGATCACAATGATTATACATGCTTCCCATAAATCACATGAAAGCTTGTCAGAGCCATTGTTATTTAACAATAGACTTTGATATTTTTAGCAAGTGCACATCCATCTAAGATAATGCAATATGGTAAAAATTTGGAATGTACAAGACAAGGATGCAGAATCTCTAACATTCTAAGGCAGAAAAAGAAATCTGATAAAAAAATATAACATCCTTACTAATTTGAGTCAAATTATTTTATAATTATAAAAAACAGTGCTTTTTTGCAGCATTAAATGATTTATAATCACATAATATTTTAAATAGGAAAAATCTTTGAGGCCATCTACATTCTTTTCATTTTTAATCCATTTTTTCATCCATAACTTTATAAGCCGAAATTTTGAAATCAAAAAGTCAAATTCATGGGTTTTAAAAGTCATTTATATGAGAAATAAACTTAAGAATGTAACTCTGAAAAGACATATAAAACGGATTAAAGTGGAACTAAACAAAAAGAAAAAAAGCTCACCTTTACTTTCTCAGATCCCTCAATGCCTCTGGAGCTTTCCTGGATGGGGCCCGGGCCATCCTGTTATATAAATGAAAAAAAAAAACAGGGATCAGGGCATGTGCAGAAGGAGCAGCCAGAAGCCGTCCCGCTTGTGTGCAGGACGGAGGCTTGATGGAGGGGAGAGGGGCGGTTTGCATAACTTGCAGAAATCTTTTGCTAAACACAGCCGAGGTTGTGGGTGATCTTAGAGGGGTGAGCTCTTCTGCAACATCTTGTAAATCTTTAATGACCAAGACAAACTCTGCAGTTGTTTCTTTTTGCATATCAGAGCACAGCTTGCTTCAGAAGTTAACAAAAAAAAACGGATTGGTTTTGGTCTTATTTCTAGGGACCTAGATACATACACATGTAAGACTTTTGTCTTTGGAAAGGATCTTTCACGATCACAAATAGTCTGAAAGATGCAGAGTGTTCTGCCCTATGAAGAGGGAAGAGGAGAGAACGAGCAAGTGACACCTTGGTACGCTCTCTCCCCTTCACTTTTATTATGGTCATTCATTGTTCATGGATCCGTCTGGACAGGTCCATGAACAGTGTTGGACGGCCACTGTACAACACGTCAGATTCTCGCCAAAACTAGCCCTGAATCGTTAATCGGACGAGAATCATCTGATGTGTGTACGTAGCCCTATTTAAACCTTTCGAGGAATGGGTAAAAAGTACTATGTCGGGGTAGACATCTAAGGGTATCCTTGTTAAAGTGGGCTTTCAGATTGCAAATAAGCCCCCCACAGAGGTACACCCCCCCAAAGATGCCCCTTGACAACCTTGGGGGTAGGCGGATGGTGTGGTTTTTCCAAAAATAAGGGGAGTTATATGTTCTTTGCCCTCTTTGTTTTTGGGAAAACCAGATTCCTGAGGATACAAGAAGGGGCACACTCGCTCAGTGACCCAGGTGTCCTGAGCCTTTCCAAAGGGGTTGCTTTCAATATTGAAGGGAGGGGAGGGCAGCATACTTTTTTTTTTTTTTAACTAGACATTAAAAATGCTTAAGATCCTAATAGCAACAGTTGCAAATGCCTCCAAAAACAGGCGATTTTGCCTAAAACTGTCTTGGATGCCTAGCTGTGCATAGAAGGCATCAAAGAGCCCGTGTTTTTTACTTTTTTATTTATTTTTTTGTTTAGCTCCATCTCTCAATAAATGGCACCAGAATGTTTTACCTATCCTGAAAATACAAAATCAGATTCCGTTAGAAATTAGAAGAATAAAACAGAAGTTGTCTAACAAATTGCCATATTTGTAAATAACTTCTCTAATCATGAATGGTGACAAGGCGTGTTGCTGAAATATGTCTGTTTTGTTCTAGAAGCTGCTCGGTCTGGTGGTTTGTTATAGTCCCAGGGAAACATTAAAGCAGCCTAATGCACAACAATGGCCGGAGATTATCACCAAATGTTTCATGAAGATTGTGTTGACTATAAATAAAGGGAAATGTGTATGGTGGTGGGAAGAGGAGAACATGAAAATTCCATAACTCCCAAGCTTCACAGATACACAGGCACAGTACCAGTTTCAGGGGGCCCTCAGGGTATCCTGGCACTGCTACTGGTGTCCCTGGCACTGTTAGTTGTGTCCCTAGCACTGCTACTGGTTTCCTGGCACTGCTACTGGTGCCTCTGGCACTGTTAGTTGTGTCCCTGACATTGCTACTGGTATCCCTGGCACTGCTACTGGTATCCCTGGCAGTGTCCATGGCTCTGCTACTGGTGTCCCAGCACTAATACTGATGTCCCCGGTACTGTTAGTGATGTCCCTGGCTCTGCTACTTGTGTCCTTGTCACTGCTACTCGTGTCCCTGGTACTGTTAGTGGTGTCCCTGGCACTGCTACTGGTGTCCCAGCACCGTTTTTGTTGTCCCTGGCAGTGCTACTGATGTCCCTGGCACTGCTACTGGTGTCGCAGCACTGCTAATGGTGTTTCTGGCACTGCTACTGATGTCCCTGGCACTACTATTGGTGTCCTTCGCACTGACACTGGTGTCCCTGGTACTACTACTGATGTCCTTGACACTGCTATTGGTGTCCTTGGCACTGATACGGATGTCCCTGGTACTGTTAGTGGTGTCCCTGGCTCTGCTACTGGTGTCCTTTTCACTGCTTCTGATGTCCCTGGCATGGCTACTTGTGTCCCTGGCACTGCTATTGGTGTTTTTGTCACTGCTACCAGTGTTCTTGGCACTGGTACTGGTGTCCCTGGTACTGTTACTCGTCTCCCCGTCACTAGTTATTGGTATCCAGGCACTGCTTCTGGTGTCCCAGCACTGTTACTGGTCTCCTTGGCAGTGCTACTGGTGTCCTGGGCACTGACACTGGTGTCCCTGGTACTGTTAGCGGTGTCCTTGGCACTGATACTGAAGTCCCTGACACTGTTATTGGTGTCCCTGGTACTGATACTGGTGTCCAGGCACTGTTACTTGCATCCTTGGCACTAATACTGGTAACCCTGGCAATGTAATTGGTGTCCTTGCCATTGCTACTGGTGTCCTTGGCGCTGATACTGATGTCTCAGCACTGCTGTTTACAATTAGTCATTTCTACATGCCAAACTTCTCATTTTAGCTCTGATCAGCTGAACCAATTGCTCTTTCATGATTGGCTGACCTACTGCTTAAGGAATTGTGGGAACTGTAGTTTTTTCTAGGCAGCGGTAAGCCCTGCAAGTTTATGCTTTTGTCTGGTTGCATAGTGACCTTAGGGTGCTATGGGAGTGAGGGAGACAACAGCTGAGACTAAAAACATCCAGAGGGTGAGTAGATAAAGATTGGGAGGAGGGGGGCATATCAATCGGTTTTGATTGGCTGAACTGATTTCTGTTTCATGATTGGCTGACGTGCTGCTCATGGATTTCTGGGAACTGTAGTTTTTCCCTACGCAGAGTCAAGCCTTACCAGTGTCTACATCTGTCTGGTTGCTTGGTTACCCCCAGGATGCTGTGAGAGGGAATTAGATACAGAGCCTGAAGACATCCAGAGGCCAGCACTGACATGTGGAAAGGTTTAGCTGGTCAGACCATAGAACATAGAAAGGGAATGTGAATCTACATTACCATATTCACTGAATGAATAATGAACCACTAAGGATAAAATAATTGAATAAAGGGTTAATTTTTACCCCTTATGAATCAGAACAAGATCTTTCTTACCATCATCTCATTTCCATGATCATATGGGACCAAGACACAAAGCTGGTGAGGAGCAGGCAGGGGATGGATGGAGGGTGACAGGTTGCTGAGAGTCATCTGTAAAGGTTCTCTCCTCTGCTGTCCCGTCTGTGGACTCTGTCCTGACTGTAATAGGGGGGGAAGAGGGTATACCCCTAATATGGAGGACAGACAGCAGGGACCTGTTTCCTGGAGCGTAAAGAGTAAGCGATAGGAGGAGTAAAATAGAGGATCAAAGCCGAGGACCAGAGGTATCCACTCTTAGCAGAAGGGCTAAAAAGGGACCCTGGAAATCTCTTCACTGAGGTCCCGTCTGTAGTCCAGACCTGATTATAATACAGGAAAGAGGGACAGCAGGACACATTCACCTTTTTCCTAGAGTTTATGCATCAATCAAATCATGAAAGAAAAATAACATAAATTTAGGACTTTAAACTAACATAAAAGAAAAAAAGAATCCATCCCTTACACCCCCCCCCCAAAAAAAAAAAAAAAAAAATAGAAAGTATAGTCTGTAAAATATATCATATATATATATATATATATAACATATAAACATATTTATTAAACATTTGATAAAGCAATTGATTATGAATCTTGAAAAAAGCTTCCTTATCATAATCTTGCCAATTTAGACACAAATAAAATGATCATAAGACACCAAGGCAGTCAGGTATGTAGGAGGAGGCAGGGGATGGATGGAGGGTGACAGGTGGCTGAGAGTCAGGTTCTTTCCTCTGCTGTCCCGTCTGTGGACTTCTTCCCAACTGTATAAGGGGGATGAGGGTATACTCCTAATATGGAGGGCAGACAGCAAGGAATTGTTACCTGCAGCATAGGGAGTAAGCTATGGGAAGGAGTAAATAGCGGGTTAAAACCTAGGGTAATGACCAGAGGTATCCACTCAGTATAAGAGTTTAAAAGAGACCCTGTAAAGTCTCTTCACTGCTATCCCTTCTTTGGTCCAGACCCAACTATAATACAGGATACAGTATGTACCTCTTTATGGAGGACAGACATCAGGATTCGTCTTTTAGTGTTGATGTATTGATCAGATAATAATGATAAAAAAATTGCTTCTATATCATACATAAAATTAAAAAAAAAGAATCTACCCTAAAAATAACAAAACTATGGATTCTAAAAAATACATAAAGTTAAAAAGAAGAGAATGTATGGCATTTTGGAGGACAGACAGCAGGACCCATTAGCAATAAGGTAACTTTTCATATTGCTGATCTGCTCAGACATTAAATATAAGAATTGGATGGGTTGACAAATAAATTGTAAAATTGGCGTACTTTTAAGTACTTGTGGATCTGTGATCTATTTTTATATTAAGGTGGAGGATACACTTTTACATCAAAGCTCAAAGCAAGTAGGCCAGGTGTATGTCTGTCTTAAAAATGCATGCCCGAGCTACCTGCTGGAATAAAAAAACAATCAGCAAAAATGTGTGCACTTCATCCAGTGATATCTAAATTCCAGGATTGTATACTGGTATATCTACTAATACTAATAGCAGTAGTTATACTCAAAATAATCTAGAGGATTTTGTCATCAGTTGAAATCACTTATAGGAAACAGAGGCATGGTACTATGTTTATAGACTGAACATGCAACCAGTCAAAGAATGGTCCTTCACTAAATCTCCATGTCCTGTTCAATTATGTGCAATTGGGCACATCTGTATCTAAGAACTGTGCATTTAACCCTACTGTATTTTACACCTAATCTGATGGAATCACTGGATCTACCGGCTTTCATCTACCAGCACTTGCTACACACCATACACACACTTGCGCACAGAACAAATCTGACGAATATAATGCACATACGTACTGTATACCTGAACAATAGCGCTGCTGTGTGGATTCCAGAAAATCATGAAACCTGTTCAAACCAAGCAGATTCTGTTCAATACTACCAGACTTTAACCATGCTAACATTTATAGAAAAAAAAATTGTTTTAAAGTTGGACTTTATATATAATACCCCAACTCACCAATAAGCTGAAAAAAAGAGCAGGAAACTCTTGAAACTAAGATGGTGGACACCTGCATCATGTTGTATATATGTCCCAGACAGAAGGAGCAGGGTACACAAAAATAAAGTCCAATCACATCTGCCATCTGTGGGCAGCTATACCAGTCCATTCTAATCTCAACTAAGCAATCTGGAGCTAGGCTATGGACAATAAAATATATATATATAACATATTCCAAACAAGTGATAAATGCTCAACCTCCCTGGTGGATTGATTAATTTATTATTTTTAAATGTCAAATCAGTACATTGACGTGCGTTGGGGGCAGGACCCGGCGGTCCCGCCCCCAACACATGCCGCCTGCACACATGTCGCATACCCGCCTGGCTTCTGCATCCCCTAGCCTTGCGTCTCCAATATTCACATGCCGCTGTACGTGGCCAGGGGACACAGATGCTGGGCATCGCCAAGGGGACACAGATACCGGCCGGCCATCACCTGGTAACCCTTTAATTCCACCCTGAGTTTGGCTCGGGGTTACCACTTCTTGTAATGAAATTTCAACCCGACCCACACTCGGGATTACCGCCAGGGGGCTTAAAATAGATACTAGCAAATAGATACACTGATCTTTGTAGATGCAATTCATCCTTTAAAAGCTCTCAACAGCTCAGCTCACAACAAAAACCCAAAACAGGTGTTCTGGAAGAGAAAGTAAACCTTAAGAATAACTTATTTCACAGTGCTTGCTGATACATTAGGGTTTTAGGAATATGCTGTGTTTTAGTAAAATGCAATTACCTACCTACAAATCCTTGCAAATTACTTTTAATTTTAATTTGCTGTCTCTTTAACCCTGACTACTCTATCACCATCCCAAATTCCCCCTTCTATTATGTGCTACTCCCCCCCCCCCCCCCCTTAGATTGTAAGCTTCTCTGCAGGATCTTCTCCTCTATATAAATCATGTTTGTTATTATTATTAATATTAATAATAATATAATATAGGATTTCCTAGATGAAAATACGATCAGGTCTTCTTTTTATTTTTGCAAGTAAGTAAAGTATCTTAAATGACAGCCAGCAATGACAAAATATTAAAAACGTTTTTTGATTTCATTTTTATAATTTTTTGTAGAAATGGAAATACAGCTTTCACTACAGGTGTGCTGTAAAAGAAGGATAGCTTGGAGATAATAGTCGCTGTGTGTCCTGGAGGAGAAGACTTATGAGGGATAAGGACTCTCATCATCCATTGATCATCTTGTCAAGTGATCTGCACTGCAAAATAATATAAATGTTTGATATTGGAAGGGGATTGGATTTATTCACAGATAGGCATCAGGTTCTTCCTTATCCGTGAGAGGCTTAGTGAAGGTGAGCAGTTTACATTTTCCTTGCTGGGTCACGTAAGTTCCTACATTCTGCTATGATGTGAGTACCGGATAAAAATATACAGCACTGTGTTTTCAGGTCAGTTTACTTGATTGCCCTCATTCTACAATCAAAATAAAAAAGCAAAAAGCATTATTTGTAACCATCTTGCCTTGTTACTACCAGACAGGAACAATGACTCTTAACAGAGACTATAGAGAAACAAGAATATGGGATTTTCAGAATTTTTATGCTCCAGTTCTCATGATTGGTTATTTATTTCATTGTTTCCTAGGAAACAGGACAACAAGACCTGTTAACAAGGTTGAACTGAACCTTGCAAACAAAATAACAGGATAGGATTCAATCAGCTGCAGGTAAAGAGGGTTTTTGATTGATTATTCGTGGCCTTTATGTTGAAGGCTTTTTGATTAGAGTTAATAGAAATTAGGCTGTGCATGTTCATCATCAGTGATGCAAGGTAACCATCCAGTGAGTAAAAGAGGTTTAAAAAATTTGATTGAAAAATATTTTTATATTCATCTTTTTCTAGTTCTTTAAAGTGGAACTAAAATTTCATATATCTACATATGTCTACATCTGGTATTGGAAATCTCAAAAAAAATGCAAAATCAGCAAAAGAGAGCAACCCGACTATCTTCACAGACCATCCAACACACACACACTTCATTTTAGCAAGATCCCTTAGTTTACCATTTTCTACATTATGAATTATACATATTTCATATATATAAGTAAATTCCATGGGGCAGCACGGAGGCACAAAGGTTAGCAGCGCTACGTCCCAGGTTCAAATCTCGGCAGGGACACTATCTGCATGGAGTTTGCAGGTTCTCACCCTGTTTGCGTAGGTTTCCTCTGGGTACTCCAGTTTCCTCCCAGAATCCAAAAACACGCAGTTAGGGTAATTGGCTCCCCCCCCCCCCCCAAGTTGACCTTAGACTGTTTTAAAGACATATGACTATGGTATGGACTATGGTATGGATTGTGAACTCTTTTGATGGACAGTTAGTGACATGACTATGGACTTTGTACAGCGCTGTGTAATATGTAGGCGCTATATAAATACTGTGTAGTAATAATAATAATTCCACCAACAATTTGCCTTGCCTACCCTAATCGTGGGCTCATTATTACTCACATTTTAGAATACCACCCTTGTTGAGCATCATTAAGAGCCTGTATCATCACCATCAGTACTGAGTATAACACTTGTAATAGAAGGCATTGAAGTAAGTTATACTCTTAAATATTCTTTTTTCGTGTTACTCCAATATTCGGAAATTATTATTTATTTCACATTAAATTATTATTTACTTTCACATATTCCTTGAGACATGACATAGGTAAACTTGTAATAGTATTAAAACTAGATATAATAAGGATATCTTTAGGGTTATACATTAACCACAAATGTACTTTATGTGAGGTACAACATACTATATTATTTGCAAATCGATTGTTACAACCAAATTATGTATGTGATTGATAACAAGGTATGTATTTGATGGATAAGCCTTGTATATTTCCTGTACTTGATAGATATATTAAGTTCTGTATATTCATATTAAAGCTCCGTATATTCACTTTCATTTAATGTGTTATGTTTTTATTGTGTTCTATATATATTATTTTAAGTCTCTACTTCCCTGATGAAGCCATATTGAGGAAACACATTGGGACAGATACAACTGCGCCGTTCTGCGCTTTAACTTAAGCGAATCATGTTCATTGACAAATGTGATTCTTGATATATATAATTTTTTTTAGTGCCAAAACACCTCTCTTACTTTCATTCTTTTTTTTTAAAACACTTTCTTATAACCTTGGGGTTTGACAAACAACTTAACCTAAGTGGGGAATTTTGTTTCATCTTTTTATTTAACATAGTTTAATTTTTTACCAAAATCTTTGTTGATCTTATTATCTGCAATCTCTTTAATTTAACAGCAGATATACAAAACACTTTCTGGGGATTTAATCAACTAGAAAGAAGAAGAAGTTACAGATAGTTTTCGGGTTACATATGAGATAGGGACTGTAGGTTTGTTCTTAAGATGAATTTGTATGTAAGTCGGAACAGATACATTATTTTAATAAATGCAATTAGGACAGATGTTTGTCTTAACATATTATTAGGTAGCATAGTGTCAGTTACTGTATAAAATCCCCACTGTAAGTTAATCACAAACAAAGCAAAAAAAACTTTATAGAGCCTAGACATTCATTAACTTCAGGAGCAAGCTGTGCTTTGATATGCAAAAAGAAACAACTGCAGAATTTGTCTTGGTCACAGAACCTCAGCTGGGTTTAGCAAAAGATTTCTTCTGCAAATTATGCAAACCCCCCCCCCCCCCCCATCAAGCCTCCATCTGGCACAAGAGCGAGCAGATAAGCCCCGTTTGTATCTAGGAGTCGTCTGTATGTCGGAAGTCCTTAACCCGGGGAGTACCTGTACTTTAAAAGAAATTACCTCCATTGTCCATTAAATACAATAAGGTTCTCATTGTCTACTTTTTCAGGTGTAAGATACAAAAAAAAGAACATGCTCTTAAAATTAAACAGGAACAGTATTTTTGATTCAGATTTTGCAGCATGGTACAGTGTTGTTTTTAAGATTTCCCGGGATAAAATATAGCACAAGACAATATGTTTAGGTTAACATGTTAAAAAGGACTCCTATAGCACACTGTCTGTTATAAACAGTGACACATCAATAGACAGAGTTGTGGAAATGGTTGAACAAATAGGAAATGACCAAGTTATGGGTGTCCTCCAACCCTTGAAGACATGAAAGATTTATTTGATTAGCATAAGTACTGTAAGTATCTCCCAGTATGCAGTGAAATCCAAGTGAATAATTTTTAGTACAGGGGAGGAGCCTCTACAAGTTTTTTTCGATTATGAGCTCTTCTGAGCAGGTTCCTCTCCTCCTCCTGTGTCACTGTCTGTAATGTGCAACCCCTATTTATTGTACAGGGCTGCGTAATATGTTGTCACTAAATAAAAACAGTTTGATAATAATAATAATAATTATAATAAGGCTGGAGTTAAACATCAAGATAGCATCTTTTACAATACTAAAGATCAGAAAATTAGCTAGGATATGATGATCAGATGTGTAAAAACCTCTCAAGTGATCTACTAGTATTACTCAGGAATATGTCCCATTAGTTATTCCTGTAAAAGGAAGAGTGAGAACAGCTTGAAAAATGGGGGCAGATGAAGTCAGACAGTAGGATTAAGCACCAAGTGAACTGCCAAATATTTGATTTGGTAGACAAGATAGCTACAGTTAATGGTAAAGATGCCAGGTTACAATGATTGGGTTACAACAGATTACGCTACATGTATATTATAGAAGAAAATGTGGTGATTAGAAAAGAAAATTCCACTTCTGTTAGTGAGTCAAACAACATAGAGTTCTTTGGAATTGGAGTTATAATTTGTAAAAATTGTCCAGTTGATAAAGTTATTCTCTAACACATGCAGTATGTTACAGGTGAGAACTGGACTACTACATTCCCAGTGCAAGTGTTCCCAATTAGTAGCTCTACCATCAATGTGCTACCTTAAAGAATTTAAAAAAACAAGATTGAAAGCCACACAAGATTTGAAGGCACACTTCACCAAAAAACCTCGACTTTCTCTGTGCTGCTCTTGTTGCCTTACTCGTTTGACTTGTTTTATGCTATGCTTAAAAGCTTCAACAGATAATCAACCTAAACAACTAAACAAGATAACAGATGGTGGTTGTAGTTAGTGTGTCCAAACAACAGATTGCAATTTTGCCTTCAGTTCTAATTATGTTTGGTCTTTTGTGCATCTTAAATTGTAGACTATTTTATACTTTTGCTTTTTGCAGCTATTACAAAATAAACAAAAACTGTGAAGAACTGTATACCTTAAGGAGTATGACTTAAATGTTTTAAAACTCTGCTGTATTGTATCTGTACCCATTCCACTGTACCCATTCCAAGTTGTTATAAATTAATTGATCACTTGCTTTATGTCTTTTTACTACACAATCCTTCCTAATGGTTTACTTTTACACCATGTGGGCTTATTATATGATTGTGTTTCTTAGGGTGTCTATGCAGACCTGCTGCTCAGTGTTGTACTAGAACATGTAATATGTTGTTTTTTTTTTTTTTTTTTGCATGTGGATTTTGCACCCTGTAATGTAGTGTTTGGAGGATGAAAACACAAAGAGCAACGGGGGACACCAGCATCTGACACTTTTAAAAGTTTTGAAGAATAATATTTTTATTAGTAAGAAGAAAACCAGTCAACAGTTCAGACGCTATGTGCACATCTGGCAATAGACAGCATTCAAGTATACACATACAAGAGGGTGCTGAGAAGTTCCTAGCTTTGCCCCCCTACAGATGAAATATAAAAATGAGTGTGGGGCCATAGGACAGCCTGATATCTTAGTATGTAACTGTGCAAATATCAGGTCTTTGCTATTCTTAAAACTGTTTTTTCTTCTTTTAGTGAGAAGCTGTGATGGCAGAGGCACAAGCAAGTTTCACGTCGTTGGGAGTTACAGGCTGGCATGAAGTATTTGTTTTTCCAGGGAAAGTCAGCAAAGGACATTCACACTGACAAGTGACAAACAAAAGGGGAGAAGTGTCCTTCCTTTCCCTGGAGAAACAAAAACTTCATGACGGCCCGTAACTCCAACGACGTGAAACTTGCTTGTGCCTCTGCCATCACAGCTCCTTACTAAAAGAAAAAACAGTTTTAAGAATCGCAAAGACAATGATATAAGATATCATATGCCCCCACACTCATTTCTCATTTCTATTTATTCTGGAAGGGGGCAGCCCTCAGCACCCCCTTGTGTATATATATGTATGTATATATATATATATATATATATATATATATATATATTTATATATGCATAAAATATCCTTATCACAGGATCAATAGGGATTTTTTCAAAGGGTTGGAAATTACATGTCATAATAACATATTGATATACAAACTCCCAAACATATTCATACATACGCCCTCAGGCTGTGGATTTTCCTCTTGAAAAAACGGTCTTTTGATACCGTGAAACACTTTGAATACATAACTTTTCAGGCTTTGGGACAAGTAAAAGTATGGATACAATTCGTGTTACAAGGAGTTAATACTAATTTCTTACCCACAGTCTGGGAGTGTTTTTGATATGCTACATTGATATGTAATACTCTTTAATAAAATTGTATGTCCTATTGATAACAAAGGGAATGTACATTCCTTTGCAAAGTACCCCTGGTGTTCGCCTATTGCTTTCCTTACACAAAAAAAGATTCCCTGGTGGTGAATGTTGGACCCCATCAGGGCCTTTTAGTTTATGGAAGACACCAAATTGTGTTCTTCACACAGATTCAGCATTTTGAGGGTAATTTATTTTCCTTCAAGTTTTTTCTTAGTTGTCCAAAACACATTGACCATCGCACACAAGGCATTCAGGCTTGTATCCTTCTAACATGAGGTGGTCAAAGCATGCATCCCCACTGCTATGTGAATGCCAAGAATACTAGCTTACATGTCCACAAAAAATGGGACAGTGCCTTGGGGGTGGGAGCCCAATTTCTAATGGGAAAACCCCTCAAAGCCCCCCTGGCCCCCAAAGGCATGTGGGCCGATATTTATGGTGTTTACATCTAATGGCAACTTTAACCTATGGTTTGTTTACAATAAATATAATAGGATACTGTATGTGTGTGGGAAATGCACACATACTAAAGCAGCTCACCAGCGAGCTTTTATCTTGAAAAAATATAAAATTTTGGGTCTGATTTATTTAAGTTCTCCAAGGCTGGTGAGGATACACTTTCATCAGTAAACTTGGGTGATCCTGAAAATCTGTAATGAATTTCCTAAAGTACTGTAATTTGCTACGTGTTAGAAAATGTTTTCAATCCAGGATCAGATACATTGCTGGATCACCCAGGTTCACTGATGAAAATGTATCCTCTCCAGCCTCGGAAAGCTTAATTTATTCAGGCCCCTAATGTCAGCTTTTTACCCTCTTAGCTATTCATCAGGCTACTAAGGTGAACATGGCAAATGAAGCCACAGAAATAGATATGCTGACATTCTCTGTGTGCCTACCTGTTTGCTGTGTTAACCATTTCCAATGGTTGCTTGTATTTCATTCCTCCCAGTACTATGTGCTCTTATATTGTTTGTGTAACCCCCTTTATTTCTCCTTAATAAATTAAGAATGTTTTATAAAAAGGAATAAACTGGATATGCTTCAGACATTGTACAACTTTTATTTTCATTTATTTGGTCTTAGAGCGTTTAAAAATCCAGTTGGCACCAGAGTTAGATCCAGTGCTCTAGGTAATTAGCACTAATAGACCTGGGTCATCCCCATCCTTCTAAGTAATGGGATGTTCATGCTGAGGGTTGTAGTTGTTATTTTGCTCTTTTAGAACATGACACAAGGGATAAAACAGAAACAAACTTTTAACTTAAAGAAAAAAAGTTATAATATAAAACAGGCCATTATCATTACCTCTGCCTTGACCACTTGCAGCCTTTGGTAAATCTGATGTTCTGTTGAACAGCTATTAGCTAGAAGTGTACAGTTATTAGCCTAAAGTAAAGTACTTACCATTAGCTTGAGTTGTAGGCGTACTGCCATTAGTATAAGGTGCATATAGTATTCCTGTCCACAGAAATGAAGGATGCAAGCATTGTTCCTCTTGAGTTAATAATATTTACTAATATTTTATTCTTTTAATTATTATTAATGTTTTAGACGTAATATTTGTGTACAGGCAAAATAAAATTAGTTACACATTTACAAAGAAAAGGTTTCACACTATTGACAGTTTCTTGTGATATTTAGAATTTTTTTTTTTTTTTTTAGTGAACAGCATTCATTGTGAGTGAAAATGTTTCGGTGTAATACTTAAGAAGAGATCAAATTGTGTTTATAGCAGTATTCATTTGTTTTTACATAGAGATTGTTCATAATCAGTATGTACAGCACTCATTCATGCATCATGCAGTCGTTATTCGTTGGAAAAGATTGAGAAAGATCCCTTGCAACAACAATTATTGCATGTGTGTACATAGCCTTGGGTGTTGGCTATTTCCACTCCAACACCAACATCGTTCCTAAATTGTTTTATTGATCTATATTACTGGAAGTTAGTGTTACTAGTTACTTGTGTTCTTTTATTTTAATTTTCACTTTAACGTTACTATGGGCATGTTATGCTCAAATGTGATCAAGTGACAATTTCAGTGAAGCATGTATAATGAATGACTAGAATGTATATTGTTGACTTAATTGGCTAGCAGGGTTTTCAATGTTGTGATGCTCTTAAGATTGTCAGAAGCTGTATTGCAGGGACAATTTTTGGAGTTTTGAACTGAGCGGTTCATGATTACTTTTAATAAAACCTTTAATATGTGTGGTGTCAAACTATTGTTCAATGCTTCTAACATTTCAAGTATTTTCAAAGGTTTCAAATTTTTTACAAATTGATATAAAAATACTTTTTGTACTGGAATTTTTTTCTTGGTAAATGCCTCGTGGTTTGAGGAAACTCACCTTTAACTTTATTAACTGCTCTTGTAACTTGTTCAAATGGTATTTCATCAATGCTTGTGGTCCTGGTGTCACCTAAGCAATGTGTTGCTTTCATCGTTTGTTATCTCTACAGCCTCAGGGTATGAGATATCTTTCCTGGGTCCTCCACTTCCATATAGTTATTCCATGTATTCCTTATCTATGCCGTAGATCACACTTCTTGAGGTTAATTTATTTCCTTCTTTCTTTTTTAAAAAAAACAACCTTTTCAGACTCCCTATAGCAAATCAGATCTTTTAGCTAAAAAATAAACATAATTTTACCTTTCATTTTTCCTCTTTTTATAATATATAATTACTAGTCCTATATCTAAACACAATGTTAGCTATACATAATAAAAGTGTCTGATTGTGCCCCTGATTTATTAAAGCTCTCCAAGGCTGGAGAGGATACAGTTTTATCAGTGAACCTGGGTGATCCAAAAAACCTGGAATGGATTTCCTAAAAGTAATTCGCTATTTGTTAGCAACTGTTTTCAATCCTGGGCCAGATCTATTTCAAGTTCGCTGGATCACCTAGCTTCACTGATGAAAATGTATCTTGTCCAGGCTTGGAGAAGTAAATCAGGCCCTCTAACTTCTGTCTTCTGACCCTAAGGCTTCCAGGGAAAGCTATAGGGTCTCCAGGGAAATCTGTGTCAGTTGATCAAAAAAGGAATGTTTTGAGTCGTTTCCTGATTTCATGTGAATATCTGAATGTCTATATGTGTGGTATACCCTCTTTCTAATAATTAAAGATCATCAACAATCTATCTAATGCTTAAGAAATGATTCAAATTTGTAAATCTCCTGTATATATCAGTACAAATTTTTTTACAGGTATAAATAAATCAAGGAAAGAGTAGGTGACTAAAGGCTAAGTATATCACTTGTATTTAAAGTAAAACAAAGTACTCAATATACAATCATACAGATATTGAATCCGTTCCCCATTACAATTTCATGGCGTGTGGACTAAACGCCTTGGCAAAAACATCTAATAAAGTCTTAGTATTGTTAGACATAATCCGACGCGTTTCGCCTATTTGGCTTTTTCAGGGGTATATTTAAGGCGCAGTTAATATTAGAGTGGTACTAGATAATTAATCCGTGACAAAGTATTAAAGGTGATGTCCAAGTATGGAAACATATGGCTACTTAGAATGTACCTTTGTTTTTACAAATTTTAACACAAATTTAAAGTAAAATAAAGTATATAATTGTATACTTTGTTTTGCTTTAAATACAAGCGATTTTCTTAGCCTTTAGTCCCCTATTTTTTCCTTCATTTATTTATTTATTTATTTATTCCTGTTTTGAAACTCAAGGGGTGGCTAACCGTAACTTTGTAAAGAAAGACGAGATCAATTACACCCAACTATATTTAAGTACAGAATTTACCCTCTCACAGTCTCAAATTTAATTATAATAATTACATACTGGATGTATCATACATAACAAGAATTGTATAGTGGAAATCTTATTAATATGGCTATGTATGGACAGTGGGAATAAAAGGATAAATTATTTTTATAATTTAGTTTAAAACAAGCCTTAGAAACTAAGAAAGCCTGACATATGAAAACAATACAACCAAAGGTTTTTTAAGTTGAAAGTTCCTGGTGAGTTCATTCAGATTTTATGTTGGTAACATAGATCATTCCATGACTTACCTATCAGCAAAGACTGAGAGCTGTGGCAATAAATTTATAAGATGTCAAAAATTGTATAAAGAAATTCCACAGCCTCTGAAGATTGAGAGGAGGTAATGTAATAACACAAGAAATGTAGGCATACCAGCAGCAAGGCTAAAATATATTTAACTTTTTGACAGTGCTAACCTTGGGGAAGATCTCGTATCATTTATTTCCTTTCTTGTTTATTCTTTTTTGTATCTTATCTATAGATTCCTGTAAGTTTTATGTGACTCTTTAGTGATTTTTTGCTTTTACCATAAGGAATGCAGAATAAACTGTGTGATATACATATTTCTTTAATTATTCTCTTGCCCTAAAATTTTGAACTACCTGCTATACTGTCAGTATATTAAAGGATAATATACTGACAATATTTATCAAGCATACACAGATAATACAAATATAGAATAAAATAAACTATATCGTTTTCAAGACTAAAGAAATTTGAAATCAGAAGTTCACTAAGCACCACCTGTGTGTAAACAGATTCTTACAAACAACATATATGGGTCATCATGCAGGTCTCCAAAAGTCATAAATGCAGGAAATTACAGTATAAATACATTTACACATGTAAATTGTAAGAACATTTGATGTACATAGATCCCGAAGGTAAACGAAGTTATTAAGGACTTTTCAAATGTGCAGGAAATTACATGAGTCCACACAACAAAACAAACACTGGCCTTTTTCTTTCAGGTTTGTAATTAAACACAAGTCTGTTTGCAAAATATCAAAGATGATGCCTTGTTTTAGAACTTTTGGGTTCTCAGCCTTACACTGACGGAGACCAGCCACTTTGCCGGCCAGTATCACCTGTGTTCTTTCGTCTACAAATCAGCAACCTGGAAATGACTTTGTGATGGTTAATAAAATATATTTGCCCAAATCTAATTTCAAATTGCAAAATCAAATCAGGTTAGCCAACCTGGCATTTGAAAGACTGTCCAGTTTTTATCAGCTGTTATCCTATCTATGCCTACATAAGTACATTTAGATTTTGTCAAGGTCTGCTGTGTCTGTACTCCTAATAGTATACAATCCTTTGTCTAGCATACTGCCCCCTATCTTTGACCCTAATACCGAACTGGTTTCTTATTACTTTTTATAAACTCAACCTACCTTGACCTTGTTGTGACATGAGAATCTTTGGGCCCGGTTTATTTAAGCTCTCCAAGGCTGGAGAGGATACACTTTATTCAGTTAATCAGGGTTATCCAGCAAACCTGGAATGGAATTCTTCAAAATCGTTTGCTATTTTCTAGCAAATGTTTGGAATCCTGGACCAGATCCATTCCAAGTTTTCTGGATCACTCACCATCTATGATGAAAGCGTATCTTCTCCTTGAAGAGCTTAAATAAATTAGGCCCTTTGTGCGTGTCTTTCACAATAAGAGATTTTTAATTGCCACTTGCCTTTGTTGCACTGTTGATTGTCTGACCTAAGCCTAAACTTTCATTATTACTCCTAGCCCTCCATCTTTTAGAGCAGGGGTTCCCATTCCCCAGTCCCCGGCCCACTTATGGGCCGCGGTTTTGAACAGTGCCCCCCCCAGCAGGGTCAGGAGAAGGACCATGCTGAGGGGGGGTACACCCGCAAAAGCAGTGGACCACGTCTCCCGCACCTTTTGCAGGCTCAGTGTGGTGGGTGGGTTGTGTCTTTGGACAGCTCAGACCTGCAATGGGAGAGTGGGCAGGTTTTGGCATTATGACTTCACCCAGGGGAAGTTTCTGTGCTAAGAAAGGAGTATTTCTCCTGCAGGGGCCTGCTGTGATATCATATTGTTGTCTCCAGGTGCAGTTGTTAGTTCAGGGTTGTGTGCCTAAAAGGAATAGTGGGTGTCTTCTTGACACTGACAAGTCTTCTCATCAGTCAGTCAGTGTTAGGACAAATCAAACTCCACCAACATTTGTCATGAGTGACAGCACATTGCTGGCCACATTTCCTGTAATAAAGAACTAACATGGCTCTAAAGCAGGGGTAGGTAAACTTTTCAGGAGTGGGTGGGAGCACAGTAGGCTGGACTTTGAGTCTCTCAATGGCTCCGCCCACCACCAGAGAACGCCCCCTGAAGTGAAATCCCTCTCCTCCATATGCATTGCGGAGGAGAGGGATTTCCCTTCATGGAACTTTCCATGACCGTGCCGGCGGAAGTATCAAAGCCAGCCGCAGTACATAGGGGAGCAACAGCAAGGAGGCGGCACCGGAGCTCCGGTAGTTCTTAGCGCCCCCTGGCCGATCCGGCCGGCAACCCGAGGCTCCAGAGCCGTGAGTTGCCGGCATCAGGCCAGATCAGCCAGGGGGCGTTAGGCCGGTCTTTTATTGTTCCTGGGTACTGGCATCTACATGGCACCAAGTGGTAGGTACAGGCTGTGCCTGTAAGTTTTTTTTTTTCAGGCATTTCTAAATGCTTGTGAAGGTATTTGCATGCATTCTTGGAAATAGTGTGGGTTTCCTTTTTTGGGCTTGTATTATAAATGTATTTCGTTCAAGTGGTTTGAGTATCTTACTGTGCTTCGACGTTGCAAGTTGCATCAAATAGGTGTGACAATGCAGCTACAAGCAAACACTTGTAAAAAAGGAGAAAAAAATAACAGATTTGTTTCAATGATAACCATTTTAGAAGATACTTAAAAAGTAATATTAGGTGGTGACTGTAGCTGTACCACTTGAAGAAAATGCTAGTCTGAATTTATGACTGTGGCAAGGCCAAAACTCTGTAAAAAAAATCTCAAACTTCTACAGTAATCAAACTTCAACAATATAATTCAGTAGGAAGTTACATTTTGATATGTATGTATATATATATATATATATATATATATATATATATCATTATCATCGTTATAAATGATAACAATAAAAATGTTATAGTGTTGCACTACACAAAAAATAGCACTTCCTTACAGTATACTATTGTTTTTTAATAAACCAGACTGTTTCTTATTGTTTGTGTCATAAAATAGAAAAGTTGCTCTTCTAATGAAAAGGGACATTTTCATGGAAAATCTAATTATCTCTAAAAGTATTCCTCATTCAGTTTGTCTCTATGTAGATCACAGATACTGCCACCTTCTGGCTTTCAAGTCCTGTGTTATTTGGTAAAAATCCTGTTCAAATTGCTGTGCTGCACATTTAGCAAAGTAATATGTTATTCTCCTTTGCAGCCCAGATTTGTGATTTTCCACACAGCAGTCCATGGTTTTGCATTATCTGGATCATTGGATTTACATTGTTCTCATTTTATATTCCATTCTGCAGTATTCCATTTTTTCCCACTTATTACAATTCATCCATCTAACCCATTTCCAGTATTCTCATTTTTAGCGATTTGTTATAGGTAATATAATTCTTCCATTCAACCAATCCATCAGTCAGTATGTATATATGTACGGGAAAGCACACTTTACATTACAAATTACTTTGGCACACATTCAGAAATAAGCAATGATCAATTTGCCCTTAATTTGCCACTAAGACTATACTGAATCTTTCACTGTAGT
The DNA here is from genome assembly GCF_032062135.1 of Pyxicephalus adspersus. Lineage (NCBI taxonomy): Eukaryota > Metazoa > Chordata > Amphibia > Anura > Pyxicephalidae > Pyxicephalus > Pyxicephalus adspersus. The sequence continues at coordinate 124,909,710 of NC_092860.1, read as the reverse complement.
TATATAATGCATTTGCTGGGTGGATTGCAAATTGTCCATCACACAATGCACTTCCTAGTCATTTTATCATAATTTATTGTTAATAAAAATATATACTAAATGGTCACTTTTTTAGGTACACCTTGCTTGTAGTGCTCTAGACTCTTTTTTAACTTTAGAACTGACTTATTGCTTTGTGGCATAGAAATAGTGTGTTGGAAACATTCCTTTGAGGTTTTTTGGTTATTATTGACTTGATAGCATCATGTAGTTGCCACAAATTTGTATGCTGTACTTCCGTGATGCAAATGTCCCATTCCACCACATCCAAAGGTGCTAGAATGAATTGAGATCCAGTGGCTGTGGAAGCCATTTCAGTACAGTGAATTCATCATATGACCGATACACTGCAGTCATAAAGGGATAGACATGGTCAGTAACAATCTTAAGGTAGGTGACATACCTCCCTTAGCGGTAATCCCGAGTGTAGCCCAGGGTTAATTTTCAGTACCAAAGCGGTAACCCCGAGCCACACTCGGGCAGGATTTGTCTGGGAGTTTTAAGGTCTTACCTGGTTCTCACGTTCCTGCAGGGTCCTCCAGCGATGCCCGGCATCTGCTATCCCTGGTGATGCCAGCTGGGCATCGCCAGGCTACACAGATGCTGGCCGGCATCTGCGTCCCTGGCGTGTGAGCGTTGGACATGCGAGGCCAGGAAACGCAGATGCCAGCCGGGAAGTGTGAGCATGTATCATTTTTACATTTAAAAATACTTATTATCCAGGGAGGTTAAATATTTCTCGGTGGTAAAGGGTCAAAAGTGTGCCAAGAAAATATCCCCCACACCATTACACCACCAGCAGCCTGGACTGCTGATACAGGGCTGGATGGATCCATGCTTTCATTGATTCTGCATGTCAAATTGCGACTCTATCATTCAAACTTTGCTGCATAAATCAAGACCCGTCAGACCAGGCAACGTTTTTCCAATCTTCTGTTGTCAAACTTTGGTGAGCCCGTACAAATTGTAGTCTCAGGTGTCTGTTAGACACAGGAGTGGCACCTGGTGCAGTCTCCTAATGTTGTAGTCCATCTGCTTCCAGGTTCAACATGTTGTGCATTCAGAGATGCCCTTCTATACTCTTCAGTTATAATAAGTGATTATTTGAGTTACGACTGTCTTTACGTCAGCTCAAACCAGTCTGTCCATTCCCCTCTCATCTCTGGAATCAACAAGACATTGTTGCCCGGAGATATAAAACCTATTGAATTTTTTTTTAGGACCATTCTCTGTAAACTCACTAGAAGATTGGAAAAAATGTTGTCTGGTCTGACAGGTCTTGATTTCTGCTGCAACAGTTAAATAGTAGATTCAGAATTTGGTATCAACAACATAAAAACATGAATCTATCCTGATTTCCATCAATGGTTCGGGCTGCTGCTGTGGGCGATATTTTCTTGGCACACTTTGCTTATCAACAAAGCATCATTTAAATGCCCTGGCCTACCTTAGTATTATTGATGCATCCTTTGACCACAGTGTACCATTCTACTGGCTACTTCCAGCAAAATAAGACCACAAAGATCATATCATCCTAAACTGGTTGGAACGTGACATGATGAGGTCACTGTACTCAAATAACCTTCACACTCACTAGATCTCAATTCAATAGAGCACCTTTGGGATGTGGTGGAACAAGACATTCACATGGTGGTTCAGCCAGCAAATCTGCAGCAACTGCATGATACTGTCATATCAATAAGGACCAAAATGCCTGAAGAATGTTTCAAGCACCTGTACCTAATAGAGTGGCTGGTGAGGGTATTCATCTCATTTTTGTTGCATTTTAAAGTTTAGATCCACTTTAAAACTTGGAAGCACCAAGACACCATTGGCTGGATTTCATAGGTTCTTGTCAGAATTTCCCCAGCCAGGTTTGTGCATGTGCTGTGTAATCTTTTAAAATGCTATGGATCTCCCAATTATGAATGAGGTACAGGAATCAATTGCACTGGACTGTTTTTGACATGTAAATGGGTGATCAAGGCAGTGTTGTCTTACTGGATCAAAGAGCGGTGTGTATGGTACTGGGAGAGGAAACTGTTGATGGGTGGAGAAAATTGGGCTGTAAATGATGTCACTGCTGCCCAGGATAAACATATCCAGCCCAATGTGGGAAAGGATAAAAAATCAATATTAGCAATATAGCACACTTAAAAATCTATAAAAAACTATAAAAATCAAATATCATAAATTTATTGCTGCATAAAATTATATTTTGAACTAGCAAAAATAGCGTATTGTACTTGTAGAGCAGTAAAGCTGAAAAGCACACATATAGCTAAAGTGAAGAATGGCAGTGTTTTTACTCTATATACTATAAGGAATTCCGTTTTTTTAAAGGATTCTGCTTAATCTCATGATTTTTATTTCCCACAAAATCCTTTAATCCTGCATATGGGATAGTTAACAGTTGGATTTACTATAAAAACACAGCATTATTGCCAGACTGTAAGAACTTATTGCTTTATCCTACACTCGTTGGCCTTTGTCACTAAAATCCCAGGCAATTTTATAGCAAGATATAATAGAAGATAGTACTTTTTTACCTACACAGAAAAAAACAGGTAGAATTGAAAGTGCATCACTGATGTAAATCAACAAGAAAATAAATGAATGAAACTCCAAGATTAACCCCTGTACGCCTTACAAAGTGAGCTACTCCTATATTTTAAATTTGAAAGAATGCTATTTTAAAATGATTTGCCATTATGTTTTAAAAAGTAGCAAAACTAATCTTAACACTGTGTGCTAATGCATTGCTAAACATTTTTTTAATTAACAAGTTGAACATGTGTACCTAATAAAGTGTCCGATGAGTGTAGTACTTTACACTTTAACAGTCTAAACAGGCAAATAGTGAATGTTAGGTTGGGTTTAATGAGGTGGGTAAGTTTATTTTTTTTACTAGCTCTGCCTTTTGCCTTTTTTTTTTCAGGATTAATGCTTTACTTTCATACAACAGCCCCTAAAAGTTTCAAGTCATGCCATAACATCAGCATTTTACTCAGATTACTCGGTTTATTAATATAAACAATTTACATTGGGCCTGATAAGCTCTCCGAGGCTGGAGAGGATACACTTTCATCGTTGAACCTGGGTGACCCAGAAAACCTGGAATAGATTTCTTAGTCATTTGCTTTTTGTTAGCAAATATTTTTTGGATCACCCAGGTTTACTGATGAAAGTGTATCCCATCTTTATTAAAGCTTTAATAATCAGGCCCATTGTCCCTGAAAATATAAAAACATTAGTTTGCAGAGGTAGTTTTTATGTACCTCATTCTACAACTCTCTGAAGAAAATTACACAATGCTACAAACACCTATGGTAGACCTTTGCCTGACTTAGGGCTTGGCTTGAACATCGGGCTAACTGGAGAAATATGTGCAGTTTCTACAGTAGTGCATTTTAGAATGTAATATGAGCCAATTTACATCAATGCAGTGGATCCGCAGCCCCCCTATAAGCCACTTAATAGAACCATAGGTGATCATGACCCTTATAAAGTCAAGGAGGAACTACTGCTAGGTCAAATGATCCAGCTAAAAAAATAAGCTCTTTAGCGCTCATTATGGATTTTCCACCATACATATATTTAGAATCGGTCATTAGTGTTAATTTTTACTTAGAATATTTCACCATATTAAGTAGCAGGGCTCACATGTCATTCAGAAATGGGTTGCCTACCAATTCCAAACAATGGCTGCATGTGCCTTACAGTTTACATTTTTGTATGGGATCCTATGAATAGCTAGCTAATTTATGTTATAGAACTCCCCTACCCTTGTATGTCCCCAATGTGTACAGTAGTTTTAGCATTGCATACGCTCTTGAATATAAATGCTTCCTCTTTCAAATATATTTAACAATATCCAACTATGTACAGAGCTGTATCATTTACAAGGCAACCCTGGACAGAAGGTTGGCATCCAGAGGGTGTCCAGGGTGCTCAGTCACAACCTTCATGCCGCAGTAAATCAGGGAAATAGCACATTTGGGTAAAGATGTGCACCTGTCAGCCTTTTTATAAAGAAGAATACATCTGTAGATAGTTGGGTTCTAATGTAAAAGATGTAAAGGATCCATGACAGGAAAGACTATGATAGAGCAGCTTCTTCTGTCTCTACTGCAGTCATTATCAAGGTCAGAAATATTGAGCTGCCAGACCTGCTACCTTCCCTAGGGCCTTCTGCATCTTGGACACTATAATGTAACCAATTTTCCCAAGAATGAGCAAAGTGTTAGTGTCTCTCTAAAGAGTATGTCATCAAAAACATTTTTATAGGTTTTGAATAGAGCAGGGAAAGATTAGAATACCTGTTCAGTTTTTATTGTTGTCTTGGGCTGACCCTCATTTCCTGTTTTGCTGACCTTAGTCTAAGCAGATTGGAAATAAGGGAAATTCTTTCACAGAAACACAGACAGAACTAAAAATGTGACCGGGTTCCTGCCTTTACTTACTCTACTCTAAGAAAAGCATGAAACACTGCATTTTCTAGTGAATTAAATTCAGGGTGAAATAAAGTTTATCCACTTAGCTATTTAAGAGACCAACACCTTGCTGCTGGCAGTTCATTCTATCCTCTACCCCAGATTAGTAACAGTAACATAAGAAGAAATGTAACTGTTAAAAACATGTTTTTCTCATCTTTCTGAATGAAGACTGAAGCGAACTATCATTCTGTAACCTTGTTCAGAAGAAAATGATTATTTAGATTATGGAGAGAAAAAAAGCAAACTGGGTTGAAAGAAAACTGAAATTGTATGGTTATCATGGTTTAAGGGTCAAATGCTTGGAGTATTGAAGTAATTTTATTGTGCTAATGAGATTGATGATTCTTTACTAAAACTACAGGAATATTTCGTGTTAGTACAAGGCCTATAGTGTATCTGTCTCTATAAACAAAACATTATTATATTTCGATTTGTCAGTCCATAGATGTAGTGGCTGCATGCTTTATTTTTTTAAACTTCTTTTCCTTTTATTTCACCTGTTTATTCCACCAGTAATACATTTCTAATCCTAGGGTAACAACACTTAAAACTCTTACACACGTGCAATTATAGTAGTTGGAAAGGATCTTTCACGATCCTTTGCAACGACTAAGCATGAACGAGTGCTTTACATACATCACTGTTCTGCTTTATGCAGAGGGGAGGGGGAGAACAACGGAGCGGAACCCTGCTGCCCACTCTCCCAGTTCCCTTGCATTAGGATTGTTCGTGGTCCATCGTCCGTGGATCCACCAGGACATTTACTCCATGTGACATGTACTCCAGTGACCCCATGTTCCAATGATTGCTTGTGCTACAATGACCTTTCATCAATTCTTCAATCCTAATTATTGTCTGTACTCTAGCGACCCTTTATTCTCCTTTGACCTCTGTGCTCCAATGACATTGACCTCTAGAGCAGGGGTCCCCAACCCCCCATCTGGACGCCTGAAAGGTGGGCCGCGAGAGCACAGAGACCAGCGGTGGTCCATGGCTATGGCCACACCAACCAGAGACATGGTCCATGTCCCCTGTATAAATTCCAGGCTCAGGGCGGAGGAAGGATTGTGTCTCTGAACACAACCGCCCACTCTCCCTTCGCCGGTCTGAGCAGGTGGGTTCTTGCATTATGACGTCACTCAGGGGGAAGTTTCTTCTCCTTTGAGTGATACAGGACGCGGTCCCGAGTCTGTAGATTCAGTGGTCAGCGAGCTGCAAAAGTTTGGGGATCACTGCTCTAGAGATACTGTTTTTCTAATCTGGAACGTAATAAATTTAAAAAAACAAATGTAATGGTTTATTTTGTAGAACAAACTTGACCAAACAATGGAAGTTACTTGTTATGGTTTAGATATCCTTTACTTTCATGCATTTTTAAATTTGCTTACTGTTAATTGAATCTCATCTAATACACATGTACTACTCTAAAATAGTATAAAAATTAAGAAAATTAATAGTAAAATATTGTCTCATATTATTGTCATATTAAATATTGTCATTTTGAACTTTTATCCTGCTAGTTTGAGGTCATTTCCCCATGTTCTTGATCTCACTTATGACAAACTTGGTAATTTTGCAATGATACTAATTAGACCAAAATCATTCCCTAATTTTTATTCCCTGTCCTAATTCCTTCACTAGTTGATCCTGACATAGGCAAAACAATATACTAATTTAAAGGTGATTTATTTTTTAATTAGAATTTTAGCTTCTGGTTGTAACTCCTGTGTACCTGAAATCAGGTGGGGCTTTCTAAATTAAATGTATATGTATGTTTTCCTCTGAACCAAAACTATACACTTACCTAACTATTTCTACATTCAGAAGATTTTACAAAAAGGTGTAAAGTAGGTATCTGCACCAATGCCACCTCAATCAAACTTACCTTTTCACAGATTTTATTTGGAAAGCTATGATGGCAGTCACTATGGCAGTACACTCTCCTTAGTTCTACCATTTTTTTTTGAGGGGTGATGGATTTACCACTGGACACTCCAGGATGATTCTGCAGCTTTAGAGGGGTAGGTGCCTATTCCTTTTTAATTCAGACTTGCTTTCTTATAGTTTACCCCCTAACCTTTAGCCTTGTCAACAAGTATAGTAAACCCTCATCCTGTTGTGTAGTAGCCAAGTCTCTCCACTTTCCAAACTGTCCCATGCCACCCACAACCCACAGAATTTAATTTCAGCCTGAGAGTTGCCACTGCAGAATGAATGTAAAGCACATCACCATTTGTTAATATCTCAAGAAGGTGACTACCCGGATATTATGGAAATGTCAGAAACTGTTCCTTTTGTCATCTACATTACTAAGAAGAGTTGAACAGAATATAAATTTGTCTTTGACCAATATAGAGCAATGTCAAGTTACATGTATACCTAACCAGTGGAGTACTTATTCTATCCATTATACAGATCAACTGTGCTAATTCCAGAACATTCAAAAAGGGGTTGATTTGTAAAGGAGCATATTGCCTTAAAGGCTACACTGTTCACGTCAGAATCTACTCTATCCTCACTTAAAAATAGAAATAAAACAAGCCCTAATTCACCTCTGTAGTTATAGACACTGCGGAAAATTAATCTTCAAAGTTCACATAAACATTAAAATTGAAGCTTTTCCACAACTCTATTACATTCCTTAAAAATGTTGGTACGTGGCAAACCTTCTAGTGCAAACACACATCAAGTGTTTTCTGAGCCAATAATAACCAGCTGAAAGCCAGTTTTAGTCTTTATGCAATCTTTGAGAATTAATAACCATACAGTACAAGCAGCTAGAAAGGTTAGGGGTGGGTTGTTTTAAACTTAATTTACAGTTTGTTATAAAAATGCAAATGTTTAAATGTCTGTTTTATGGGCACAGGGGCATTTTGCCATGTTTGGACGGAGCATGGATCTCTTATTCTCATTTCTGGTGGTCCTAAAGAAAGCCACTCGCTGGAGTAAAATGATATATGATGAATATTCCTTTAGGCAACTATCAACAAGAGGGCCATGCACATCCTTTCTGATTTTGCAGACAGCAATTTGAATTATTCTTTGATTAATAACACTAAGCATTTCTTTTGTAAAAACTGATTTTCTGTAAGAAATCAACCAGCTAAATTATACTCAAACTTTAAAGAGAGTACTTGCTTTATGTGGGTTCTCATTGTGTGCTTTTATGTCTGTGCTTAAGAATATAGATGCACATTTCATAGCTTATTTATTCAAAAATACAAGTAATCATGGTTGTAGAAATCTTTGTGCTTTGATGTGTTTTTAAAAACTGCACTGTTTCTTTAATGCAGCCTTAAAAAAGTTCCCATAGGTTCAGTCTTATGATACCACTTAGCTCCCACCAATCTTTGGTACTTTAATTCAAGTAAATGGTATTTGGTTTGCTAAAGTGCATAAAATATTTGACTTTACCTTGTTTGCACCATTTGTGGTATCTCCTTGCTGCTGATCTTCAGCAGCCATTTACAGTGTATTTGCACTTCTTCTTGCACTTCAACTATGGTGGCAGGTAATCTATCAGGGCAGTTTTCTGCATGGCAATAACAGTGAACCATGCCTATCCAATATGTGTTGTAGTCTTTGTTGTATGAATGAGTGAGAGGAGGACAGAGCAGAAGCAAAATCAGAAGACCGTTATCACCCTTTGAAATTAGGCCCAAAGACTTTCACAGCAGGGTCATTAACTTTGAAATTACATTAACTGCTTCTGTACCACATTAAAACATGCACTTTAGGAAAAAAATTGACATAATAAAATCAGTACACATTGTTATAGAGTGCCATCAACCATAAATGAACTCTTCTCAAACTGTGACAAGATGTGTTAGCGCTGAGGCTTGGGTTCCTTCCTACATATTTGGTGGAACTGCCCCTCTATTCAACCTTTCTGGAAGGAGGTTAAGAAACTCATCCCAGTCAACACAGGAGTATTAGATCCATTGGCTCCTGCAAAAATCCTCGTTCACCACAGTGAAGTTCCTTTGAACACATACAAAAAAAGTTTTGTATTTCATGCTATCAACGCTGCAAAACTAGCTGTCCCGCTGAAATGGAAAAGTCCACAGAGACCACGTACCACAAATACATTCTGATTTATAGTTACCGACACTGTAACTAAATGAATAGAGACAAAAAAAGACACAACCCATTCTGACACAAAATGTGTTTCTACATTCCTTACGTGCATTACCATCTTACCATCCACATATCTGTCACAAAATCACTCTCCCACCATTTCATAAGTACTGTTAAAGAAGAAATTATGCTACGTGTGGGGGAGGCGATTGCCTGATTTATATCCACCTGTCAAATATAAACTCCCCTACAGGGAATACAGTTCAAAAATCTTTTAGTATCTACAGTATTGAATGTACCACACATTTTTTTTACTCCTCTCTCTGTATTTGTTTCTAATTTTATAATTCATAAGCTCTTTCCAATGTTCTTGATGTATGTTAAATTAAAGGAAAATGACTTGATATTGAAAACATAAGGAAACAGTTCTACGTGTTATGTATCACAAATGCCTTGATTGTTATTTCTTTCCATGTTATTCAATAAGGCACCCACCCTAATATAAATAAATATATATATATATATATATATATATATATATATATATGCAAAATATCTGTAGAATAAAAATATGGAAGTTGCCAACATTTTCGTTGCACATATGCCTTCTTTACCAGCAGGCAGAACAAAATTGGGGTCACCCTGACCAATTTCTGCAATTCCTGAGCACCAAGGAGCTGCAGATGAGCCTGGGATATGTGCAGGGGTACACCACAATTGCTATAGATGAAATCAATGGCTATACAGTAGCCAGAATATAGCTATCCTAAAACAGGCTGGCTAATTTAGCACTTTGGTTCTAGCTGGCTCCTAGCTGACAATGAAGTGGAAAATTTAAAAAAAAAGAAAAGATTTCAGAAGGCAGGTTCTTTATTTCAGTATGTACAGATGATGTCTCTTCTACAACAAAACGAATGTACCGGCCTATTCCTAATTTTTTATTAAACTCACCTTCCCCACTTCTTGGCCGGCACGGACTTTTTCACCCGGTGCTCTTCTGGGTTTGGGATCTTTAGCCATCTTGATTGACCAGGCTGGAATGAGCTCCCTTGAATGTGTGCAGGAGTTTATTAATTTCCAACAGCCACGTAAACCAGAATCATACACATCATTATTAAAAACATTACAAACAGGAAAGTAAGTTTGTTTTATTGTATACATAGCTTTTCTCTTCTGCAATAAGAAACCTGCCTGGTTTAACTGAGGGTCGAGGTGTCCTAACTCACCATTATTATATATAATGTGTTAGGGAAGGTGTTAACATATTGAAGCTTTATAATTTTTGAGATTTTACATTTCCTATATTTTAAAGCAAATCCGAACCTATAGGGCAAAATCCCCACCTGTTACTTTTAACCTACTTACCTAAAATTGCAGGGCCAGCAAGGAAGGCCAAGTGATGAATCCATCCACTTTCCCAGAAGCTGCTGGGTCCATGGAACCACCACCATCTTCCATTCTTCCCTGAGCAGAAGATGGAACTTGTAATCAATGATAATGATAAGCCTGCACAAAATCCCACGTATATACAGATGATCACAACTCTTTTCTAGAAGTGATTGCCAGGGGATGGGTGAAGAGAGTCACTTCTAGGATAGTTCATTCAGACAAAACCAACAAGCATTATTATTATTATTATTATTAAACAGGATTTATATAGCATGTTAGTAAAATTTAAAAATGGTTCTAGCAAGAAACAAATTAAAGGTATTTACTGTATATAATCCTGCTTCAGAGAACACACGCATTCCTTTTATTGAAAATGTTGCTCCTGAGTTCAGGTACTCTAATAACTTTGCAGAGCTAAAACGTGTTAATCTGCATATAAAAATGTTTAATGTTCATTTTTTCAACAAACCCCTCAGATACAGCACATGACTTAGAAAATCTAATAGAATATGTATGATTGTTCTGAAGTTGGAACAGAATATGTTTACAGATAAAAATCAATTTATCAAGCATTGCCCCAAATCCATCAAAATTCCCAGTGTGCAGAAATATTCAATACAAAGATGCTGCTATTGATTCAAAAATAGAAAATTTTGGGTGACGTATTTGGGTATCTATAAAACCATATTAAAGAAAAAGAAAAAAATGCAGATGTGTCTTGACACTAATGAGTTACTCCTGGCAAGCCTTTCCTATTAAAAATAAACTCCATTTCATTTACAGCACTGATTGTGCCCTGGGAGGGGGTAAATGGGTACACACATTCCACCCTGCAGGAGGACAGATCCTGTAGGCATGTGGTAGAGCCCCTTCCTCTGTATGTAAGTACTGCTGGATGGGGTGAGGAGTTGTGGCTTGTAATTGTGCATACAGTGTAGTATGTGTATATGTTTACTTATATAATGCAATGTATGAATGTATAGTGCAGATGTTGTTAATGCAGAACTGTGGAGGGTATTTATATTGTAAACACTAGTGTGTATTTCTAACATATACATTGCTAGATTGTGCCTCCATGTCCATAAAACTGTATGTATAGATTATGTCTTTATATACAGCAGCCTTTCTCAACCTTTACTAACATGGAAGAACCCTTGAGATAACTTTCAGGTGTCAGCCAACTTACAGCGGACCTAAACTCAAAATTTTCAGAAAACTCAGAATTCTCTTCATTAAATGGTTAACAACCATTTTATTTAATGTACAGCATGGACAGAAGGAGCCCTTTCATTAATGGAAAAAAATTGCCAAACTCACACATGCGCAGTGAGATCGGCAATCTTTTTTCCCCATCTACATCACCCAATCTTGCCACTGTGCAGTGTGAGATCCGGTAACGCAGGAAGAAGAACCCCAAAAAAAAGAGAAGAAGATGTTGGCGCCCAGTGCAGAGGAAGTGCCGAGCCGAAGACGGATACCAAGACAAAGCAGGACCCAAACAAAGAAGAATATATTGAGCTAATGTTAGCAATTAATATTACCATAAATATATTTTTTAAGAATGTTGTATACCTGCAGTCCTTACAACCAAGGCAGGGCTATACAACAATATTTTTTTCAGTAATAGAAATTAAATAAAACAAATAAAATTAATGTCTAGCTCATGTTGATGTTTAGAACCTTTATGTTGATGGACAGTTTTTTGTCCTGGCTGTCAAGACAGGACCTCAGTGCAGTTGGTTTGAAGAATGCATCACATTTTGGTAATCAGTGGGAAGCATTTGTGTGATAATCTGAAGGGCTATTTGCTCAAGAAACCCTTCACTTTGGGAACCCTGGTTAAAAATGAGTGGACTACAGAAATGATGAGTGAACTTGCTCTAATGTGGTTCTGTACGGGCTCAGTAAATCCTTTTGAATAACCATAAATTGGGCTCTGATAGGGCCTGTTGCTAGGGTAAATAGTGCTTAGTGCCTTAGTTGACTGCTAGGTACTGCTCAAACAACCACCAGCAAATGGGAATGTACTTACATCCGACAAATACTGGTTGTGGACCACTTACACTAAATGCAATATTTCTTTCATTTTTGTAAAGAGTAGGGATTGATTCCTCATTAGTGAGATTTTACCTCTTTGTCAGTGTAACCACTGGCAAATACAACAATGGGAAACTGGAAACACTAGGGTTTTTCTTTAAAAAGCAGTCAACCTGACATTTACACATGATTGACAATCCTCCAGGTGTTTCAATTGCAGTAATTGATTCTCCACCAGGGAATGTTTCCATGAATGTCAGAACCACTGCTTTATAAATAGACTCTTGGGTGGGGACAAAATATTAAGTTGGGGTCACCTGTTCCAGGAACAACTGTCTTTGAGGGTATTTCACTTGTGTTTCCATGACAGATAGTGAAGGTAAGTCTCCCCAAAGATCACAAAACCTGAAAGGGAATGTAATCATCCTCTACAGTTGAAATACAGATATTCTTTATCTAATCTAGCTCATAAATCCAATAAGATATATAAAGATATAATTGAGTGTCACACCAATAATACTACAAAAAAAAGTTTAATTTTTTTTCATTTTTTTTAATCCACAAATTTACATTAACCAAAAATTTGTGTCCAAAACTCAGCACTGGCAGTTTTACATCTACAATAAGTATATTGTTTTTGTTGGACAATAGTTTCTATAGTATATGGTGTTTTATTTTTATCTCTACATTAAATAAACTTTATTATGTACCAATATTTATTATCTGCAAGAAACCAACTGTGAACAGTATACCATAAACAGCTTTTATTATTTTTATAATAAAAAGATATTTTTAAAGATGTTTATTTGCTATAGTTTGAATTTGTATGTAGATTATCTGCAAACCGCTTTGCTGGTGGAACAATCATTTCAATTTTCCCCTCATGTTTATAGAATTATGTAAAGAAATAGAGGCTTTTGAATTGCAAAGTCTGGGAATACATAGGGCATAACATTCTATGAATTTCATTGAATGACTACTATAGAGCCCTATAGAAGGTATCGGCATGTCTTACTTACATCAGAAACTCTAAATATAAGAGATTTATTCCTCATTATAGAATAGTCATGTAAATCATTCCTGTTTGCAACTATGCATTGAGAATACTGGATTACTGTTTATATACAGCCTAATATTGTAGAGCTGTTTATTCCAAACTGAACATAGCAAATGGAAAATAAGCCCAGTTCTATAGAAAAATGCATTATTTGTTAACCAATAACAGTGAGAGGATTAGTTAAAAAGATCTACACTTTCCAGTCTGCTTCCCATTATTAAAATAAAGCACTTTTTCCATTTTATTGTTCCTCTTGCCATAATTACAAAGTGGTGATTAGCTACGTTATAGATCACTAGATAGCAACTACTACTTTAATAGAAGAGAATGCCAAAACTTTTGGAGAATGGCAAAAGTCAAAGATAGAAAATTGGAGTGTTTGTTGCCATTTAGTATTCCCCACATTTAAAAGGGTAGTCCGCAGCCCCAGTAAATATCTATGGCTACTTACAACCACTTAACAGTGGGAATCACACCTAGCAAAACTAGTGATCAGTTACTTTATTCAAGTAAAATGAGTTTCTGGTTGCCAATTTGGGATAAATATTATAATATTTAATTATAATATAAATTTGTTAACATAATAATGTAATAATTATAGTGGTTACACTGATCAGCACCATCTAAAACCTGTTAGCCCTTTTTAGATAATTAGGATTTGTTATCTGATCATCACTTCTTTTTTAATAGACCTAATGACTTATGCAGAGAAAGGCCTGGCCATCAAGACGGAGATCTCCACCAAATCAGGCAGAACCAGCATGGCAAAACCTTTTTAAAGTCATTTGAAATCAGATATGAGCTGTTGTTAATATATGTATTTTAGAAGGCTACAACTACTTTAAGTGAAAAAGGAATGCAGGGATACCAAACTAGTTAGTAATAAAAACACTTTCAAGTTTTTGACTTGATTTCTATTTTTGTTTTGTGGATTATATTTCTGTTTTAGACTATTAACATTTTGGTAAATGAAGACCTAGCAAGTCTAAAATGATTGTGTGATTTTTGTATTCAATGCATTATTTGGATGTTCATTTAATACTACAGATGAGCTGACATGCGTTATATAAAAAATGTTGGGAACACATTACACACTGAGCAGTGAACAACTTATGGAGAGTAAGTTCTCTGCATCTAAATGTCTAACTAAAATTGAAACATTCTCACAAAGAAAAAATGGAGAGGTAGGCTTCAGATTATGTATTAAAGGTAACTTTTTAAACTAGCATGTGAATTTATGTTTCCTGAACATAGCCTTTTTTTCATGTCACAATAGAGTGGTGTGATATTTCTCAGCTCTTGACAACTAGGTACAGGATTTTTAACTACCAGCGAAATGCATGTAATCCCTTTCATAACCTATTTCTGATGTGTACGAGAAATACCTATTTTAACAAATTGCCCTTAAAGTGTAAATTTTACTGGATGGGGTTTGTTTGCACATTAGAGCAGACTTATTGTACCAAGCAGTATGCCTTCTTGCATTGACGACAGGTCTCTCCACATTGACACCACCAACTCCACCAACAATTCTTCTGGGTTCGACAATGCTCCTTTTATATCTGTTGTATAGCCACTGACAGGAGTTATGATAATATTATCCGCAACACCCATCCGTATTTTCGGCATGCTCAGAATGAACCAGGATATACATTTAATGATGCATGCAGTATACCATGAACATACAAAATCCTTTGAATGTCCCTTTTGCCAAAAAGTGTAAAATCCTTTGAATGTCCCTTTTGCCAAAAAGTGTAAAATCCTTTGAATGTCCCTTTTGCCAAAAAGTGTAAAATCTTACCAACTTTTTTCTGTGGAACATTAGTTTTCCTTTAAAGATTGCACAACTTTAACTAAACCTTTAGGGCACCAGCTAACCTATATAAATGATGCCCTCGCTTGTTATATCTGATACTAAATCATTCAGTACTCAAACTGTTCAACCAAATAAGGGGATCTCAGGACCACCTTGACAAAACCCTCTTTCTGGCAACTTTATAAACTGGACTTCTCGGTCCTTACTGGACCCTTACTTAGCAAGGTAAGTAAAACAGGCCTACTGGGAGATTATGTGGAAAGATGATGGAGGTTAGGAGGACGGGGTGAGGGGTTTGAGGAAAGAGTCTGGACATGTGATCATGGCTTTCTGCAGTGCTTTACGTGTAATGTCTGGTAGGCATTTCCTAAAAAAATAACATATATTCACCAAATATTAATGCTTTCAGTCATATAGGGTTATGTCAAAATAAAGAAAATCTTACTATATTTTGATTACAAGCCATACTAATCTCTTTTACTTAGTATGCATTCCTCTCCTGAGAAATATCAATGGGAGGCAACATCAAATTGAAGAGAAAGAAGTTCTTAGCGCCCTTCTTAAGCATAAAATCATTAATTACTTTCAGAATTAATTATAACTTAGTTAGGAGTTTCATGCAAGGTATGACAATTACGAAAGATGAGTGAAGAGAAACCATAATGCAAGCCACACAAATCCCTGAAGGACTCATAAAGTCACAATAAACTTGGGAACACTATTAAAATGTATAAATGCACAGCCAGATCCAGTCATTACCAGATCTTTTCAAACTCAATTATGCCAGTTTCATTGTATTGATGAAGCTATGGATTGACTGCTGCATGTTGATTTTATATTTTTATTGAACAAATCTTTTCATGAAACATACTAAGTGCAGCTTGGCACATTTACAAATATATGATGTTTCTTTTATAGTAATTGCCTTCTTCAAAGACTGTAGATAAACCTTATTTTACTGACACTTATCGCCTCCAACATCTAGTGAAAAGTACTTACTGTTTTTTAATTAAATAGGTAATTAGCTTAATTGTTTAAAAGGAACTTTTATTGGACTCTTCGAAGAAGAATGATGGTGAATAAAAGTATGTTTTATTATATGGGTTTTTGTTTGAACAAATACACATTATATTTCTAAAGCCCAACAGGGTGCTTAATGACCCCTCTTGGAAGACCTCCTCTCCCCCATCCTCAAAGCCTCCAATAATATTAAATAATGTTTTTTCTTAAGTCCCCATACTGGTTCCATGGTATAGAGGCTACTTGATCCTTCATGATACAGAGGGCTGTACTGACATACCTTCTTTTGGCTAGAAGTAAAATTGTTGTAAACCTTTTTTTAATTGCGATGGAATATAATATTAATAATAAACAGTATTTTGTATAGTTCCAACATAAACTGGTTTGGGTTGTTCTTTTGCTGTGTGACTTTTTTAACAATGGCTGTCCTAATAGCAAAGCTTTATATAATAATACAAGATGGTCAATTTTGCAAACGTAATATTGAAACAGGAGCTAATATTATGAGTTGCCAGTTCAGATTGGGCACTGTGCTACCTTTCTCACACTCAGGAGTACTGTGCATTGATGTATGTTTGCTGTTCACTAAATGTTGAGAAATTTACAGGATGGGAATTTTTGCTTCTTTTTGGAGGATTCATGAATGCAAGTGGTTAGTTTCTGAAGGGCTTCTCAGTTGCACATTAAATACCTTGGTACAGGTTGACATTCAAAAAACTGGCCATTGATAATCCAATTCCTTTAGTTTTCCGGCATGGATTTTGAAGCGCTCTTTCAAATTTAAACTGTTTCCTGGAGACACCATTTATGTTTTGGTGGCGCTGTACTCCAGAGTCAGCTGTTAGGTCTTGCTAGCACTGCTTTCCTTGTGATTTATTTGGTGCTGTATGGATTATGGATTCAGCAAAGAAAGGAGGTGTAAAACTTAAACATTGTGCATTGTCGATCGCAGAAAAAGTGGAAATGCTAAAAAAAACATTGATAGCGATACATGATAATTTTAATGATGGCGAACATTAAAATTTCATTTGCTTTTCAATTAGTGTAATTTCATTTAGTGGTATTTCATTTTAATATTTACACCATATATAACCTTCAAAAATCCAGAATTTTCAAAAATCGGGCACTCCTCAGGTCCGGAGGTTGCTGGATTTTTGAATATCAACCTGTACTAGTACTTGTGCCTGCCAAGTATTATTGCTTGTCATTTTGACTTTGTTATATTTTACCCTTCACCACTTCACTATGTTAGGCTATGTTCAGTTGGGTGGTTGACCACATGGTTAACCGCTCCCAGACATTCAATTTACACCTCTAGTGAGGAACTTCTAGAAAATGGTTGTGGTATAGTTCTGGTACTTTACATTAAAGCCAAACTGCAGGCAAACAAGAAGGCACATAATTAAAATATGGAGATATAATTTGAACTGTTTTGCTTTTCAAATGGTCTGCTATAAGGCCCTAATCTAGCAACAGTACTCGTCAGACACCAGTCCCCCAATCTAACGCGACACTCTTCACATTAAGCAAGCACCCACTTAGCCTCAGAAGGTTAGTTGTACCGTCCCAGCACATGGGTTGACCCCAGGACTTTTGTGCGCAAGGGAAGGTGTCTGCGGAAGAGCTGACAGAGGACCAGGAGCCCATAGATGATACAGTACCAAGATTCCAGCAGAGACAAGTCCAGAATACAGAGCCAGGTCATTCATAGTTAATCTGTCCACCAGGTGAGGTATTCAAGAGCAAGACACATGCAGAGTCAAGGCAAAAGCTCAGTCCAGGCAGCATACACTCACAGGGTCAGAAACAGGCAAGGTCTGCAACAGTAAATCTTACAAAAACCACACACCAGCAGCAAGTCAGCCCAGCTTAACTCTACAACAGGCGCTAGTAAGTCAGAGCAGAAAGGCTAAAATGTCCCAGCAGCCAATGACAGCGCAGGTTAGAGTCAGAAACTAATCTTCCCTTAAAATCCCCCTCAACTGTGCACAGCCTCAGAGTGTGCTCTGGTGATGCCAAGAAAGTACATCTTAGGCTGCACAGGTAAAGGTAAGCAGGGGCTGCTGCTATACCTTTGTTCTCCTTGCTGCTGCAAGTGACATTGCTGGACAAAATAAACTGTATGGGATACTGCTGTGGAGCACAGCACAGAGTCACTGGCCCAATGACCGTCTTCTAATATCTGCAATGTTTCCAGCTACTTTTGTGATTTATACACCTATGCTAGAAAGCACATTCAGAAGAGTGACACTACTTTCTCTACTAGGGTCTAGGAATACAGTAATGTCATTTCTCTGCCTTGTACCTCCTGTCTCGTCTATACCAGAACTAACACTCAATCTGGTGTCCTCTACTTTCAGCGTGTGCACTGTCAGCATATGTGCATTCAGCAGAGCCTGACTGGTTTATAGCAGTGGTCACCAACCTTTTCGGACCCACAGACCATTAAATGTCTGGGCTTCGGACCGAGCATGCGCAGGGAGCCGTGTGTCACTCGAACCCCTGAGTGACAACATAATGGCAGAATCCAGCTCAGAGCCTGCGATGGGATCCAACAACCAGCCTACTTCCCTGAGCCTGCGATCTGTACGGGGGATGTGGTCCATGTCTCTGGCCGGTGCCCCCCTGAGCGTGGTCAGGAGAAGAGAGGGCACAGCAGCCGCAGACCACTAAAATTTTTTCCACTGGTTGGCGACCACTGGTTCATAGGACTGCCCCTCCCTCTACCAGTGCAGTACCAAGTCCTATTACCAGTAATGTTTTCATTCAACAAACCAATGCACAGCGGAATTAAACAATTTGCTTCAGCATCAAAATGTATCTGAGCTGGGTTCAGCCTTGATTACTGCAGTTAGGTTGTAGGACCAGTAAATGTATCAGTATTGCACCTTTGCTATATAATACCTGATTGTAAGGGTAATGATTTGTATTGCTGGCTGAGCAGTGGTGCAGTGTGCTATGGATCCATGTATTGTACAGTATGCTAGGATACCCTGTATATAGGATGATTTCTCCTCTACATGTACATATCTGAGCAGAAGCAATTGGTTTGTATTTTTTTTCCAGCTCCCTCCCATAATCAGAAATCATGATCAGGTAGTGCTGTTATATGAAATCCGGCATCCCTGCTTCCCATGCAACGTGAGTGTGCTGTGCTCGTCACCGGCAGACACTAGATGGTGTTGCGCATGTCTCGTCTCACAATCTCTTCCATCATTCCAGTGTAAGATATCCCTAATATTACCATGCCATGTGCACATATAAAAAACAGGACTATTAACTCCTCATTTACTGTTTGTGATATTGCTTATCCTCCAAAACAACAATAAGCTATTTGGCAGATAATTATTTACAGCTTTTCTAATTTTTGTGGCTAATAAATGAGAAAATTATAACAGGAAATGTCAGAATCCTTATCCTTAACTTAAAAGATAATAACACATTTATGGCTCCAGTTATAAAACAGGGAATCAGACATAGTATAGATCACAGGGATATGCTATAGACCAGGGGTGTCAAACTGAAATACACAGAGGGCCAAAATTAAAAACTTAGACCAAGTAGGGGGCCAAACTTGCAATTTATTGAAAAAATTTAGGAAGTTTACTACTTCATCCATAACTAACAAAAACAAACCCCTCTACACACACTTTAGGGTTGAAAAGTCTAATTTCTATCTATCTATGCAGGCTGTGTGTTGTTCATCCTCTCACATCACAAGTTTGTCTGACACTAAATATTCTACTATACAGTCTCTAATGGATTGAAACAAACACAATGCCCCTGGTAGTCAGGCACCATGTGATCATTGCACAGGCTTTGTGTCACAAGATGAGTGTACAGGAATAATATCTATGTATTGCATGTATTGAAAATGATGATGTGAAGTGGTAACGCTAGGGGGCGGGCCAGATGTAGTTCATTTTCAGAATTCTTTGGGGGGGCAATAAAAGGGCCTTGAGGGCCAGATTTTGCCCACAGGCCTGAGTTTACCACCCCTGCTATAGACGCATAGATATGCTTTGGATGTTCATGTAATTGGTTGGATGATACACACATGAACAAATATCATATCAATAAAGATCTCATATAATTACTGAAGATGTCACGTATCAGGGACAATAACTTCTGCATGGATGTCATATATCATGGCATACTATATCAGAAATTGATGTGACATGCAGGATACATATATCCTGTCATATATCATGTGTCATCATATACTGTATCACAGGCAATGCAATGTATTACGAGGGATACTGTGTATCTCACAA
Organism: Pyxicephalus adspersus; assembly: GCF_032062135.1. Classification (NCBI taxonomy): domain Eukaryota; kingdom Metazoa; phylum Chordata; class Amphibia; order Anura; family Pyxicephalidae; genus Pyxicephalus; species Pyxicephalus adspersus. The sequence continues at coordinate 124,889,505 of NC_092860.1, read as the reverse complement.
AATTCTATTTAACATGAGCATATCAGATTTTGTTTGACATGACATATATCTGGGATCTCATATCACAGGGATTATGTGAAGATGATTTGCTAGAAGAGTTTGGGATGTTCACTTAGCAATATGAATAACTATGCTGCACAGGATACTTCATTGAGTTTAGAAAATGAGGTGAAGCTTTGCTGACATTAGCCAATGATCAGCACAAATAAGTTTTTTTTACATTTCTTTGCTCAAGGTTGTGTATTCCTTACACTGTGATTACTAAGCTAAGTGATATTTCTCTTGCAGTGACCAGAGAATTAAATAATGGTTGGTCCTGGTCCTTCCCTGGCCAATAGATCACCATTGGTGTTGCTAAATCCAAGCTCTGGCTGTAGACCCAGAAACACTCACCAACACTAAGCCATAGATGTTAACACATCCTGAGTTGACTGATTTCCTGACATCACTGGGCAGCCAAAGCAAAGCTGTGGAATATGGCTCATATTCTCAGGTAAGTAACCCCTCAATACCAATGCTGAGGCTGTTTTACCCTACTGATATCATTGTGGCATGTTGGTATAATTTTCTGCAGAAGTTATACTTTCAGTGCCCAAATTTGGAATTCTTCCACTTATTAACACTAAGACTAATGCAATGTACTTTATACTGACATTGGGGTTATCAAAGTCTTCTCCTGCAGTGTAACAAGCTTCTTCCCAATGCCCTCCACCCTAAAGGATTTTACCAAACATTTTTTGGCTTGAATAAGGTTAAGAGGAGAAGTTAAAACCAATACAGTAGAGAGAAATTCCTGTTAGACATGAGCCATTGGGAGAAATATCACCAATTAAACTATATAAATATTTCCAATATATATTTGTCTCTGAGATTATGTTCACCAGGCAGACAGATAATGTGAATCTACTTTGCAGGGGCACTGACCTCTCACCACTTAATTTTAATATCTCCGTTTCCATACATCGTATTACACATTACATACTTCTGATCACTAAAATTTAAAAGCTATGATGTAAACATATTTTCTGAATACTGCATTTCATATGACATGTTATATGTTGCATAGTATTTATTATATTGTATGTTACATTCTTCATAACACTGTATATAATAGGAGGTAAGAAGTGGCATATGTGTGCAGTATAAAATGTAAGTATGCTCAGGCTTTAATCTATGCCTTTTAAAAGTAAAATAGTGCTTTTCCCATGCAAAAGAAAACCAGTAGGTGCTTTAATACCCTATCAGGGCATAGAGAAAATGTCCACACAACCTATAACTGTGTAAGTGACCGTTGGTGGCATATGGGCACATGTTGTTAGATAGAGCTACATTTTCCTATTACATGTCACATTTTTGTGATGCTATTTTTGATAATATAGATAGACATGTTTTTGAGCTGCTTGTGGTTTGGAAATAGGCAAACAAATAATAGTATTGGCTATATATTGGGTAAATTATGGGACTGTCTACAGAACAGTTTCTAAGTGAAAGAAAATTCACTGGAGATTATTGTTAAAATACAAGCCGTCTATGGCATCCTAGTGTTACATGAAAACAGTCTCTGGCAGTCTTTTGTTACCCGTGAACTGCCTCTGTCAGTCCTATACTTAAAAATGCACAAAAAGTTGCCAAATTACCCCTGGTTTCTTCATAGACCACCACTGGTACACCTTGCCTATTTAATTCTGCCCTTAGTAAGTACAGAGATTTGTATATGGGAATTTGTATCAAAAGAAATGTGTAAATTGCAAAAAAATAATAGCAAACTATAATTTAAAGTTTATTTAAACTCAAGAACTCATTTTTGTGTTTGTTTTTTACCCTTATTTTTAACTGGTGCTCAGGCCACTTATACACTTCTTGTCCTATAGTGACAACACTCACCATATTATATATATGAAGGAAAAGCATAAATTAGGACTTTAAACACCTTCTCCCTAACATGTAGTGCAGAGTAAATTGATACTTTGCAGCATAGGGAGAGTACAAAAAGGTTTGCACTCATTTTAATTCTGGTAATAAACAAGTAAAACAATATACCTTTATTTGTATATTTCACCAAAAGAAAGCATATCAGTCAGCATCATAGGGCTTTCAATCCACTGCTTTTATTACTACCCCTGCACTTTCCGCTTTAGTTATGATAGCAGGTTTGTATTATTTAATTCCTCCTCTTTGCCATGCTCATAGAACATCAGGAGATTGCTATTTATTTTTTGTTTATTTTGTGACCCATTCATAATGTATCTAAAGTTAAACAAAGCTATTTATATATCTGTGAGCAGGTAAAGTGAGGACATTGGTGACTCATCACTACATTCACTTTTTTTTTAAAGAATTTTAGAACTATGTTTAAAAAAAATATATAAAAATAACACCATTTCTATGTACTTTCCAAGGTTTAGCATTTTGTATTTTTGGTGCATTTTGTGTAGTATTTTATAGAACAAGAAAAAAGGCTAAAGAACAACTTATTTTAACTATAAATCTAAAAATGTATAAATACAAACATGTGTTCAGTACGTCTAATAACAATAATACAACATTTAAGTACAGTTCATTTAAAAATACTAACTTATGTGAAGCCTCTGCTTTCCTTGGCCTCGTGTCCCTAACTTTCGCACGCCGGGGACACATATGCCGGCCGGGCATCGTCAGGTTACACAGAGGTCCGGCTGGCATCGCCAGGGGAAGAAGATGCCGGGCATCACTGGAGGAAGCCGTGGGCACCGCTTGACGCTGCTGGTACCTGGGAACCAGGTAGGACTTTTAAACTCCCTGCCAATTCCACCCGGTGTAGCTCGGGGTTACTGCTTTTGGTATTGAAAATTCACCCCGAGCCACACTCAGGATTACTCAAATAGGCAAAAATAGATTTAATATAAATTTTTACAAATTTAAGAGTATACTGCTGCAGAAACTTGTGTGCTCATCTTCAGCTAATCTCCTAAACTGCTTATATTCCCCTATAGATCAAAACCAAGTGTCTGCCTAAATGCCTTTGGATTGGTTAGTTCAGGTAGGTTCTCATATTAGACCTGATTTATTAAAGCTCTCTGGAGAAGACAGACTATTATGGGATAGCCTGAGTGATCCAGCAAACCCAGAATAGATTTCTTAAAAATTATTTGGTATTACGGTAGTTGGCAAATGTTTTTAAGTTCTAGACTACATCTATTCCAGGTTTGCTGGATCATCCAGGTTTACCTATGATAGTTATCTTCTGCAGTTTGGAGAAATTTATTAAATCAGATCCACTATAATGTAAAGTTGATTGCACAACAATTGTATGGTTAGATTGTGCTTCATATTGTAAACTATAGGTCAGTACTATTGAACAAATTCATACTGTATTTCATGTGCATTCATAGATGTTGGTAGACCATACGCTTACTATACACCATTACAGCCTGACTGTTCAAAGCCAGAAAAAATGTGGCAAAGGAATAAGGCATAGAGAAGAGGTAGGGTAATTATTTAAATAAAAATGCAAGGCTTACTTTCACTTATGTATTAGAAAATACTGTGCTTTTGTTGTGTTTCCATTACACTCTTCACTGTACAACTCATCTTCCCCATCCAGATTTTTTTCCTGTTACTCAGCAATAAGGGGGTAATCACTAAACTGGATATCATACTTATTAAGGAGAGAAATAATATAAGGAGCAAAAAAGCACCCCCTGAACTTACTAAGACACAAGTTTCAGGTTGGCTATTAGTTCCAAAGCTTGAAATTCTAAACCTAAAAATTAAAAAAATTGAGCAGGCAACCTGTCTGTTTGCAATATTTTGTATAACGTACAGTAACAATCCTGGAATACCTGTCTCCTGGAAATTAATTACCTCTAGAGTGCATGCAATGGAATTAAAATTATTCCAGCTAGGCCAATCAAAGTGGCTGAAGATTCTAAACCCGGACGAGGACTGGGTTTAGATGTTTGTGCGTGAATTTATTAAATATTTGCTAACAGGCAGGTACCGTAAATATGTTATATCTCAAATAGACATTGCCTGTTCCTTCTGCAAAAATTACATTGCCTACTTGCATTTCTTTTTTGTTCAGTTCCACTTCAGAATGAAATGTTCAGACACAAACACACAATGCTTTACCTGTAATTAAAGAAAAGCATAAGACAAATGTGTAAATATTCTGTAAATACAATGAGTGTTGTGATTTCAAATGTGTACAAAAAGTGAATGTTCAACGACTTTGGCACTTTAAAAATATCACTCTTTCAACATTGTAATTTAGTTATGAACTATTGTATACTCTATCATCAACAAATAATGCAACACATTAGTGCAACAATGGAACCTGTAATACCATATACTCTATCATCAACAAATAATGCAACAAATTAGTGCAACAATGGAACCTGTAATACCATGAAAATATTTTCAATTTCAATATTTTTTATTAGTTTTCGTGTCAGAATAAAAAATACACCGTTATAAACAGACCAAGGTTCCTAGACATTATCAAAATGCACCTAATAGTTTGGGATTGTGCATGTAAGCTAATCATTGACCATGATCCAGTTAAGTTTAGGGGTGATGCCTGTCAATATCTGGGTCATGGTTTGCCAAGCTATTGCTAAGTTAGATCTGCTGCTGATAAAAGTACGTATGAAAGTAGGCGACAGGCATGTTTGGAAATTTGAATAGTAGGTTTACTAAATAGTGAAGTCATTAAGTTAATTGGCACTTCAGTGCTTAATATCAGTGATATCAGTGCAAAGACTTTTTTTCCAATAATTTTGAGCCATCGGGCATTCCCACCATATATAGGACAGTGCCTTTTGCGGTATGGACTTCCCAGACCTGGTGCTGTACCATGTGGTGGTGCATTTAACCCCTCTGATTGATTGGTGCAGACATCCGTATTGAAGATACAATATCTCCTGTACCTATACATCTACTAGTATGGACGCCGCCTGAGGTCCTGGCGCAAACCAGAAGACACTCAATTATGGGGGAGACCATACATGTGATTACTAAATTTGTTGGGGATTCCAGAGTCGCACAAAACCCATCCCCGATGTCTCCAGTGTTGGGTCATCCAGCATTCTCGCCCAGTTTCACAGACCCTGTATATAGACAATTGAGAAGGTTGGGGATGGAACAGTTTATGCAGTTTATCTTCACTGTTGGGTGGGATACTAAAGTCCAATCACTGACGGACCAAGCGCTACCCCATTTGGGTTCATGAAGAACTCTACAACTTAAACATTTCTTAGCTTCCCTACCTACAACGTTAGAGCAGGCTTGCATTGCAGAGGGCCCCCCCATGTGAGGTACCCTGTCACATTCCTATCAATTGATTTTAACACAATCCTTTGGATATACACAGCCATATGTTGAAAAATAGGAGAGAAAGTTGCAAATAACCTTCTCCAAACAGGAGAGAGAGCAGATGTTCTATTACGACCACAATGCCCCTATTAGCAATCAGTACCAATAAACTAATTAAAAAATCTTGACTAGATGGTACAGAAGGCCGGTGCTCATTGCAAAAATGTACCCAGAGACTAGTTCTCTTTGTTGGTGGTGTAGGAAGAACAGGGGCACCTTGCTACATATTTTGTGGAGCTGCCGGCTTTTACAACCTTTTTGGAGCACAGTGGCGAGGGTAATAAAAAACCCTACAGAGGCAGACATACTCAATAAGCCGAAGCTGGTAATGCTCCATATCTCCACCTGTCCAGGAAACAGTATAGATATTCCTTACTACGCCATCTGTTAAATGTTGCAAAAATGTGTATTCCTGCTCTCTGGAAACAAACAGTCCCCCCAACTGTGAAACAATGGATAAATAGAGTGAATGATGTTAGGGCTATGGAAGACTTGATGGCAAATGATGAAACAACAAAAACTAAAAACACTCGCACTTGGTTCTTTTGGGAACAATTTATTTGGTCGCCACAATATCTTATGTACCAGCAATACCAATGCTTAGGTTATTTTCTCGCTAGTTGCATATTGAATATTGTTGATATTGACTGGGCATTTAATGGCATGATAATAATATATGTTTTTTTAGACTGTACCTTCCGCCCTTCCCCCATTTCCTTTCCCCCAATGTCTGTTGATGATAATTATAAAATGGTTTTGATTTCCTGGAAACTGTCGAATTCATATTGTTATATATTGAGATGTTGTTATGATGCTACTTGTATGCTCTATTTAACTATTATTTTTTTGTGCATCTTTACTGTATATTGTTGGTTTTCTGGATGTCAAATATTAAAAAAATAATTTAAAGACAGTGCCTTTTTGACCACATTCTCCTAAAGCCTGTCTGGAACCAGGCACAATCTTAGTAGTGTTTTATAGTTCGCCTCAATCATGAAGGTGTTGCTGTAGATTTTGGATAATGTGTGAGCTGTCTATTGTCATTGTTCCAAGTCCCAGCAGAATTTGAGGTTTCTTTCCTATGCTAACCTGTCTGAGAGTTTCTGTCTGGAAGGGGAAAGCGTTGTGTAGATAGTGGAGATGACGGTTTTGGCTTGCATAATGGACTTCCTAGAACTTTCAAAAGGTGTGCAGCCATACAGAGCCTGACCCCCACATAGTTTTACTTTGACGAAAGAGGCTATTTTGTTGTATTGGAACATCTCAGAGGCAGGTATATCATAACTTTCTGTAAGTTTTCCAAGTCAATTCCAACATGGATTGATTTAGTTGAGCTACCTGTGCTGCATTATAATACTGAAGAGAATTGGGGACTTCTAGACCTCCAGATGTTCTGTGGTTCCAGATTTCTCTGTTTGGAATTCCAAAAAAACAATAAAGGTTTATTTTTGAGAGATGTTAGATTGTGCATGTCCTTTTCATATGGTACATAATTCTCTTTTGTTTGAGTTTAGGTGTCAGTTGTATTCCTAGATACTACAGTGAGGATGTTATAACAATATAATTTGCCTGTAATAGGCTGGTTAACTGTGGGGCCAGGTTTATGTGCAGGCTTGTGATTTATCACTGTTGACCAGTAACCCCAAGAACCTAAAAGAATTTATTCAGTATTTTAAACAGATTAAAAAAGAAGATTAGGGGCAAAGTAACATATAAAAATTACATTGTCAGCGAAGAGAGCACATTTATGTTCCTTTACCCCACAGCAAATGCCTTAATATACAGATTATCTCTAATTGAGATTACTAATGGTTTAATTGCTAAGGCAAAGTGAAGGGGATTGAGTGGACAACCCTGTCTGGTACCTTAAAGATATTGAGATGGGTGAGGAGCGAAAGCCTTTAATAGGGACATGGACTTTTGGGGAGGAGTACAAAGCTTTTAGCATACTCAGAAAGAAGGGTCCAGTGAAAAGGAGCAGTGAAAATACATATTCCCAAGATACGTTATCCAAGGCTTTCTACAAATCTGAAGATAAGAGCATGGCTGGTCTTGTCTGGTCCCTGTCCCAATGTCATTGTAGTAGGGAGATAAGGTCAATAGAATGTCTGGTCAGATAGGGAGATCTGATAAACCCACCTGGTCTGGATGGATATACCAGCCATAGAAAGAGTTTAGTCTTTCTGCTAAGATTTTCGTCATAATTCTAATATCACGGAGAGGATTGCCTTCCCTGATATGGTTTAAGTAAGCTGTTAAGTGCGGGGCTAACCTATCTATGAATTTGTTTGTAGTAGGAGTTAGGGAAGGCATCTGGCCTTGGTGCTTTACCTATCTTCAGTAATTTCCTAACCACAAATATCACTTCCTCACCGGTGAAAGGTTTTGCAAAAAACGTGCGTTGAGTTGTTCACAATTTAGGGAGATTGATGGATTGAAGGAAGGCTTTTAGATTGGGTTGACGGGAACCGGAGCTTCATATAATTTGGGGTAGTACTCTTAAAACTAATATCATGAATATATTTTTATGTTTAGGCAGTATATCTGGATTTGAAATCTGGTATCAGCATCTTGGATGCTTTGCAGAGCAGAGCTAAATTGTGGGAGCAAATTGTGGTAAAAGAAAACAAACCTTTTATGTGCTCACGGGCAGCATTCTAATTAAGGAAGAAAATAGAATGACAAAGAAATGAGCTAACAAATGTACTACTTCTCCTTATGATATCCAATACCAGGTCCAGGATGACCAGAGTTCAAAGGAAGCGGTTGAATAATTCTGATTCAGACATCTAATGCCTAAACAATAAATCATCAAGTTTTATCCCGAATTAAAGGTGATTACTGCATAAGCTGGTGTTTTTATCTTATATTTTAATTAATGTATTTATTTTTTATTTTTTAAAGTTATTCATATTAATTGTGGTATATTTGGCTTTGGTTATTTTTGGTGTTCTGCTTTATTGCTTTACAGTGTAATCCAAGTAAATAAAATATTGTTATAGGGACCTGAAGGACTACTTCACTACTACATCATAATCAAGGGGTGGAGGTTACCTAAGGAACAACTGTATTAAAGGCAAATTGTTCTTAATAATGCACGTGTCCGGAGAGAAATGTGGGGGTAGCTTATGTTCTGGTCTCCTTATAAATGGTTGGCTTTAGTAGAATTAAAATACTGGCCTGGCACCAGCACTCCGCATATGAAAAATCATAGAAAATGACTGCTGTGCACTCCTATGGTGAAGGGCACAACTGGGTGCCACTTGCTCATCCTCCCCCCTCCCCTGTCCACAAAACAGAACAGCACTATATGAACAATACTCAATTACTCATCTGCCACTGGAAGTGTTTTGGCTCTGGAGCGTTGACATCACTATACTGGAGGGGATTACTATACAAGGTAACTTTGCCATAATGGTGCGCTGATGGTGCCGAAAATGTACAAATTTTTGGCAAAATTGTCCTGTGGTACCTTTAGCTAAGACTAGGAGTAAAAATGTGGGTTTTTCTGCTTCTGGGCTCCTACTGCCAACTGCTAGGCCTCAGGGATCTGTAACAGGCATTTTCAGATGTTTGCAAACACTTGTGCTTGCATTTGTTATTGCCTCAAAAGCCTAGCAGAGCAATGCATTTTTTTTTACTTTTCTTTTCTTTTTTTTGCATTGAAAATGCATGCACATGCTTAAAAACAACAAGCAGATTAAATTGAAGATTATGGAGGCAGTAGAGGTGACCAATTGCCCCCGGACACTGCATTTAGTAAAAAACATAGACATGAAAATGCTACCAGCCACCTGCAAAAGAAATAAAGTTGATATTGATATTCTTTTCAATATCAATCATTTTTTACCAGCCATTTTAAGTTTAAGCAGTAAAAAGTTTGTAAATGGTAAAACTGCTTGCCGTGTGTAAACGTGCCCTTAGTGGCAGTTTAATTTTACTTTAATGTATGGCATTTATCTGGGAAATATCATCTTGAGACATGTAATATATACATCTCTCTAAAATGCTGTCATTAGCATAAACTTCAGAATCTCTGTGGGATATTTTGAATCCTTTTTTACCACATGATATAAGGCAACGATTGTTTTATAAGACATACCTGACTGTTTAATGGCACCCCTCTGTCATATACGTCTCCATAATAAACAACTTCCCGTTGTGATACATGATCTTGCACACATCTCTTTGCAAATCTCTCAATGATCTAGGCCAGGGGTAGTCAAACTTTCGGAACTCACGGACCACTAAATTCATAATTTTTAATCCCGCCGACCATTAATATAAATTTTTTTATAAAGATAAATACATTTGTATAATAATGATCTTCCTAATGGTGTCTGAAGAGGACTGTGGAGGCTCTGATTCATTGATCAGCTAATGGTTAAGTGAAGTATTACTATTGTTACTATTATCATTAGTTGTATTATCTTTGCTATTACTAAAGAAATGCAAAATATTGGTTTGCGTTTTCTCACTCAGTGAAGGTATATTTCATTCCAAACTGAGACCAAACAAGAAATTATAGTTATAAAAGTCTATTTGATGCCAATAAATATAACAGGTAAAGAAAATGCACAGTTACGATCATACATACCTAAAAGAGAATCTGAGAAATAAACAAATAAAATAAAACAATCGGATGAGAATCGGTATTGGCGGAGCGGGGTGACTGTTGTAATGTTGGAAACTATACTGAAGAGTACGGCTCTGTAACAGTTCCCTCATACAACTTACCACTACACTGACGTCACGCTGCACCCCCCTTGTTTTTCTATCTCTAGTACAGTTTGTGAATTTAGTGCAATATAAAGGCCAAAATTGTCATTCAGAATATAAGAATTTATTGGAATATTACTTTTGTTTTCTTAATTATAAAACAAAAAAATTGCAAATAAAGTCCAAGTTTTTCTGTGGACCACCAAAATTTTCTCGTGGACACTGGTTGGCGACTGTTGATCTAGACATTACTTATTACTCTATGATAGAGTGATGTATAGAATTCCTCATGATTTGTTAAATCCCTTGAGATATGCAGTTTTACCAGTGTATTTATATACAGTGGTACCTTGCTATAAATCCTAAATGTGTTTCAGATCCTTGGAGTTATACCCAACAGGACTTAAACCAAAGACATTTTTCAGATAAGAAATAAAAAGAAAATGATTAATCCGTTCCCGTGAAAAAAATCCTATTGTTATTGGCATATTAATCATTGATTGGGCTGTATAAAATAATTTAAACACTGCTTAATCCTAAAATACATAAATAGAAAAGCAATTAGATGAAATAAATGAAAATTTTACCTCTCTTTACCTTGCTGAGATGAGTAGACTGGCTACTAGGATGGAGCTGAGAATGGAGGAGGAGGAGATGTTGTGTAATTCACAGAGAGTTATAGCGCGGGTTTTTCAGTGAATGGTAGCACCTGGTGTACTGACGCACGTGGGCAGTCGTGGCTTTGTCTTTAGAGAGGTAAATAAGGGTAGCGCACGGTGTTATGACTCATTTTGACCCATACAAGTTCTAGCACAAATGTTGTATACCAAGCAAAGCAAAGTGTCCAAACAGGACTTATACCAAGTTGGACTTATTCCAAAGACTTACACTTATATATCTACTAGATTGTAAGCTCTTTGGGGCAGGGTCCTCTCCTCCTATATCACTGTCTGTATTAGTCTGTCATTTGCAATCCCTATTTAATGTACACTGCTGTGTAATATGTTGGCGCTATATAAATCCTGTTTAATAATAATAATAATAATAATAATAATAATTAATAATATACCGGACTTATATATATATATATATATATATATATATATATAGCGAGGTACCACTGTATATATATTCTCCTCTATGATAAAGGGAATCCCACTTGATGTGACGTATTAAGATTCAAGAACTACTAGCTTCTGATAAGTAAAAATCTGTACCTTCAAACTAATTTCAGTATTCTAGAAAGTGTGTGGAATAAAAACGTCAGTTTTGAAAATATAAATTAGGGCTAGCGATAGAAAAGGAAAAACACCTCTATGGCAAAATTTTTTCCAAATAAAAAATTTGTATCAGAAACTTTTGCGGGTCTATTCATAAATGTTTCTATACACGTGTTACACAAATTTAATGTATGTAAATGTGCTTGAAAGTTGTGTGATTTTGTAAAAATATTACAAGTGTCCTATATACATCATAAAAAGCACATGATATAAATGATCATACCAGTATAACTATTGATTATGTTTGAAGTGGAGATATATGGTGAGAATTCCTACAAAGGAGGGGTGCTGCTACGTCAATGCAAACCATAGAGCCTTATAGCAGCGTGTCCCTTAGATCGCTATAATCGCTCAGCTAGGTTGTGATGAAGAATGTATGTGGCTGGGAGAAGATCTGTGATCGGATAGCATATATTAGATAATCGGCAGCGCGCACAGGCTATGCTGATGGGGATGCTGGGGATGCCATATTTCACGTAACACTGAACGTATCTCTCCCAGCTTCCTTGGGAATGGCTGCTGGCTGCTAAGGAGCACCGAGCTGAGGAAGGAGCCGCTGGGAGCTGTGTTGGGATTTGCATTGTGATCAGCAGGCTGCAGCCATACAGCACGTCCAGGATCTACTACTACAGCATGCTTACACCATTACAGCAGCCCAACCACAGCTGCTTGACCAGAGCATTGAGCTTTGGACAGTAACAGCCCCCCTCGCATCCTTTTATATGGACTAGGAAGGGGGGATAAGCAGAACTTTTAAGGATCAAGATCCGTGGACATTTTTTTTTTTCTAATTTGCACACAGGGAGCTTTTTCAGCAAACAGTGTCTGTTGATGCTGCTTGCAGTGCGCATGCGCTGCTCTATTAGGAATTATCACCTTGCTTCAGACTTTAGTTGCATTTGTTGAATCTCATATTAAGCATCATTTTCTTTATTTAGTTACATTGAGCTAGTAATGTGGACGCTCCAAGACAGAGGATATTTCGGGATTGTGTCTTTTCCTATGATGGTAGCCATGGTGTGCTGTGCTCAAAGGTGAGATGTGTTGTTGCAGATATGTGATTTTTATTACCATTAGATGATGTATGTGGCATGAAAAGGGGGGGATGTCTGAATGCTTGCACTCCATACTGACTCCAGTCCATACTTCTTACTCCCTCCAGCGTTAATGAGCCCAGCAACATGTCATATGTGAAAGAGACAGTGGATAGATTGCTCAAAGGCTATGACATCCGTCTGAGGCCAGACTTTGGAGGTAAAAATACCCATCTATGGTCATATTTTATCCATGATGATAACATACTCATTATCTGTGCTTCCCACTGCACATTGACTGTACACGTGAAAAAAAAAAACAATCCGCACGAGCAATCCATCTGAAAAATGGAAAAAATTAATATGCAAATGGGTGCTGTGACACGTCTGTCTCTTGCTTTCTGTTTCCCAGGCCCTCCTGTTGATGTTGGGATGAGAATAACCGTGGCAAGCATAGATATGGTCTCTGAAGTCAACATGGTGAGTACCTTCCTTGAATTAAACAGGAGCTAAAGTGCGCAGAGGAAAAAAAAAGGTTTGTGTTTACTGCAGCAACTTTGTATCAACTTGGTTTGCTCCCAGGGGCAAGAGGTGGCATCACTCATCAGTCCGCATTGTAAGTTATCATTCTTGTATTACACACAAATAACAATGTATACAATGGGATTTCATTTATGGTAAGCGTTCAATGGGCAAGGATTGTGCAGAATATTTAATGAGCCAAAAACAGTGTGCAGTAACCAATAACAATTCATCAGAACAATCCAGGGACCTGGATTCTGATTGGTTGCCATTCTTTATGACTCTTCACACATTCTCTTTTCACTTCTAAACATGCCTGCGTTGTTTGTATTATGTTCTTACTACTGCAGTACCAGGGACAGCTCCATGTGTTTTCTTTTTTCAGTCCTTGAGTTTTCGAATCTGGAGCAAGGGGCTGATTTATACCCAGTGAAGCTGGGTAATCCAGCAAACCTGGAATGGATCTGATCCAGGATTCAAATATTTGGTTGCAAATAGCAAATGACTTTGTAGAAATCCATTCCAGGTTTGCTGGATCACCCAGCTTTACTGATGAAAGTGTATCCTTCCCAGCCTTGTAAAACTTTCCTAAATCAGGACCACAGTGTTTATGTAAACATTGGAATTTATTTTACTAAAGGAAAAGAGAATGCTCAAAAAGAAAAGAAAATGAATTGACTCTAAATACCCAATCATTTGTAAAGAAAGTTACAAATTTGGATTCTTCTTGCACATGATTGGATGATGCAGCTGCACCTCTTTCACTAAACTAAAAAAACATTCAATAAGTTAGCAAACTCCTTTAGTAATTTCTCATTTATGGATCTGATGGGGGCATGGTAAATAGTAAATTTGAGGTTGTGAATGTTAGTTGACCATGTTAAGTTTTGATGGGTGAAATCATTCAGAGCAAATCCTCTGAAGAAGGCCTTATTATCGTATCATCCACCATGGTCCATATATATCTATGGCATCAGCTGTTTTAGGCTATCAAAGGCTTATCAGTGCTAGGCTTGCTTATTACCAGATGACTGTGGGAAAGCCTCACAACCCATAATAACAATTTTATAGGGAATTAACTTTGCTTTATAATGCTTCATACATAAAAATGTAATTACATATGGTTTTAGATTGACAAACTTGTACAATAATATCACAAGTTCCTTAACATAATGTATTATAATTATATTATTGGTATGGTTGGTAATTATGGAACAGATCAATTATGTTTGTCCTGTATTTTATATTGATTGGATCATGTGCATGAAGTTTGGACAAAGTTTGTATTTACTTCTTGTATTTAAACAATTACAATGAAACTCTGAAAAAGCTGACATTTTGGGCTGTTAATGCTGATCTCTGGGATGAGTGGGACTAGTTTTTTTGGTTTTGCCTAGGGTACAATTAAATGGAAGCGACAGGTGAACTCGCAATTTTTTCTCTGAATTTACAAACTAAGTGAACACATAATAATTAAACCAATAAAGAGCATGTTTATGTATCTTGTCTGCTGGTCCTGCATTGTACTTGATGATGTCAGAGATTTGATCGATGGATGGGTCCGCCTTGGAAAACAGACATCAGGTGACCAGTCACACGGAGGATGAGGTCTGTGGGACCAAGGTAAGTATGTGTGATTTTCATTGGTACCCCAGGCAAAAAAGGCATTTAATTTTGCACTGCAAGCATTACTGCAAAGATGATATTTAAACTTACTCAGAGTTTAGTAGTTTTGTATATATGATGAATTAGTGCAAGAAAGGAAATGGCCCTGTATACTCTGCATATTTCCTGTGCCATGTCAAAGAGTCCCTATAACTTTCCTAGTTTAAAAAGCAGATAATTAGTGATTTATTAGTAACTAATAATTTACATTGTGAAGATCTGACAGTAAGAGGGTTTGAAAAGCAACTGAACAGAGCTGACACCTCTCAGGTCCAAAACTTGTTGCAAGTTTCATGTTTCAGGATCCTTAAAAGAATAAAACATAGGAAAATGTACACCTATTGCAGATTTTTTTTCTCCTTGGCATACACTTAAAAATCCAAGTTTAGGATCCATATAAGTGCAATGCTTTGATATCGCTACAAATGCAGTTGTATATATTCAGTGGATATAAATATTTCCAAGAAGCAGATTTAATGTTAGATTTACACATTTTTAAAAGAGAAATATAATTAATGTAGTTGCTAAAATTACAATTTTGTGGAACAAGGGTTGTAATCCTTAAAAATAATGTTTCATATATATATAGGGAAGTTGAAGTACAGCCATTCTTTATGGTCAGCAATAAAAATACACAAAAAATCTACATCACATTGTTTTACATAAATTTCATCATTTAAAGCTCAGTTGCAAACACACAGGAAATAACATAGAGTAAATGCTGCATGATAAATGATAAAGGTTTTAATTGTTACAAATGGCACCCATGGTTCAATTGTGGTGATGGGCAAATAGACTGGGCTTGGTTCTCAATGGGTTTGAATAGAAACCGCAAAATATGGGATTGTGAAGGCAAAAAAACAGTAATGCAACAAATTATTCTGTTACTGCAAATCAGTGCAATGATTGCCATGAAAGAAACCTATTCACAGATCTCACAAATTTTAGTCAAACACCATTCATCACCAATATTAAATAGTCAACAATATTTTATTACTCGACACGTTTCGCGCAGAACACTTCTTCAAGAGTGTATATGGAGCAGTACAAAAGTACACAGAATATAATATAAGTTGACATAATCAAATCTAGTTAAGGTGTGCTCCAGTGGTAAGAAGCCACTTAACTTTGAATGACCGAACCAGTTACATATTTATATAATTCAACACACCACCATGAGGGCTAGACCTCACTAACAATCTGACAATCATCTTACCACCTATTTTACCTCTGGTGTATCTTAACTAGATCTGATTCCATCAAATGATATTATATTCTGTGTGCTTTTTGTATTGTTCCATACCTGAAGAAGTGCTGTGCCTGAAATGTGTCGAGTGATAATATAATGCAGAATACTGTTTAATATTGGTGTTGAATTGTGTTCGACCAGAATTTTTGAGACCTGTAAATAAGCTTCCTTTGAAATCTGTTGTTTTGGTTTGCTGCAACAGTACATTGTTGTAATACTTTACAATACTATGTTTTTATAATATTTTAATGGCTAATTAATAAAAAAAATGCTTATGTAAACCTTAAAAATCTGATATTGTGCTGATTCTATTCAATGCTGATTATTTGGGGATGTAGCGTTTTTACTACAACATCAAATATTTTAGTATAAATATGTCTATGGGTTTGCAATGTTCCTAATGCTGAAACTCCGCCAATCTTGTTCTCTTTGAACCTAGATGGCGAAACTTTTCATATTAACTGGCAGGGAGATGGGTTCCTAATTTTAACCTCCCTAGCGGTAACCCCGAGTGTGGCTCTGGGTGAATCATCCATACCAAAAGCGGTAACCTGGAGTCACACTTGGGGTGGAATTGCCAGGGAGTTTTCAAGTCTTACATGGTCCCCACATTCGTGCCGCATCCTCCAGTGATGCCCAGCATCTGCTTCCCGGTGTGTAAAGGTTGGGGACACGAGAACCGTGCGGCTGGGAGGTGGGATCAGGAGGAAAATTTAAAATAATAAGTGTTTTTAAATGTACTGTTTTGACATTTAAAAATACTTATTTTTCAGACCTCCAGGGAGGTTAATAGTGGATATTGTTCCCAGTGGCTGGTGATTGTTAGGAATGATCCAGCCCATAACAACCACCAGTCAATGTACATTGGCTCCTTGTTCTCTTGGTGAAATAAATAGCCATTGTTCGCTTATGTAAATGTGGCCAGATGCTCACAACACCTGCCTAGCATCAAACCAAATGCAATCCCTATTCCTTTATTGGTTTCTTTTAAAATATGTGGCAAGGCAAAAGTGAATAGACTGAGGCTGTTTTGTCACCATCTACATAACATCTGCAAAAGAATGGAGTTAAACTTTTAAGAACAAGACCTAACTTTAATTCCTAGCTTAGTATGAACCTTATAATACATCCTTGATTTGTTGATGATGTGATTTCTTCCAGAGTGCAACATTCAACATACATTGTTACAGGTTCATGCTTGGGGCACATGGGGTGGATAAAAGGAAGTTGATGATATAGACAGGGATCAGTTAAAAGGTGGTTTGTTATTGCTGTTTATTCACGTACAAGCAGAGCGCTGGTAGCATTTCTCTTGTAAGTTTTTAAAGGGGGCATGTAAGGAATAGCAGGTGGGAGTACTGAACATGGAAAATATCTGGAGCACCTGCATAAAAAGAACCATTACCTTGAACAATGGTACTGTGATTTCTTAGTACATAGGTTGCTTACAAATAACAATATCCGTTCTATGTATGTTTGGAAACTAACTGCAGGAAATGTTGTTGAGCTCAGAGTTCAGCTTTAGGAACAACATCCAAAGAAAAATGTATTTACACATCTTTATTTGTAAGGATTTATTATTTTTCATTACTGTCCTTTTAAATAAAGATATGAACAAACTTATGAATGATTCATGAATATATGAATGAACTTTATATTACACATATGCCTTGTTGAGATGGATTCTTGCTTACATTATATTAGAAACAAATACATAGGGTGAATTTCCCCTGCAGGAACATAACAAAAAAATATTAGGTCCTATCTATTCCAACTTTATAAATATATATATATATATATAAATCAAGCTGTAGGTATAGTATGGAGTATCAGTTCCTAATTAATAAGTTCTCAGAGAACACAATTAACAAAAGTTTTAGTATGTTGGTATGATAAACACAAAGCACATTTCCTTATTTTCCTGATTGTATCAGCTGCACGTGTAAGTTTGCAGGTGTAAAGTATACATCTCCAGCATACAAAAACTCATTATACTTTGATGGTCTATTTTCACAGTTCTGATATGTTGGTGAAAGTGTGTAAATGTGTGTTTTTATATGTGTTAACATGCATGGAATTAGGGCCTGGATAACATACCAGAAATGGCTCATGCACCCCTTGTGGCAGCAGAACGCACATCCACTGGCGAAGTCCATTGGGGCACCACTAAGAATAACTGACACAGTCTTGCTCAAATGTCTTTAGCATGCATTGTCACATGGTAACACGCATTTGTACAGGTCAAATGAAACACCTGTGTTAAAAAGTTTATAATAAAATGATGAAGAAGGGCACATAGTGATGGTCAAATTAGCTTTAGTTTGCTGCAGGTTTTTTAAATGTTCTTAAAGTTTGCCAAACCTATTCCATTTAAACCCAGGTGGGTGATCACTGCTCCCTATGTACATGGATAAGTTCTGAGTTGCTAATGTAAATGGTGAGAAGTGTTCTAATTGGTTGGAGGTTAATAGAGGCTCAACCACCAACAATCACCAGACAATACAAATTCTAGGCTGCCATTTACATGCTATTTACATCAATCCAGCTACCATCCTTTGTGGTAGCATTCTTACTGCCCATAAAAACGCCAACATTTAGCATGAACTAAACATCCACCCTAATAATGATATTTGTGACATTTATTAATTATTATGGGGTCACCTTAGCTTCTAAGCAGGCCTTGGCTTCAAAAAAACATGCAATACGGTCTTGTTTTGTCCTCCGAGCAACTGGAGATGCCCCAAGTCCTGGCACTCTATTAGGTGTTTAGTGACTTTACACGTTCTCTGAAAAAACCTGTCCCAAAACTTTCTGATCCTTTCTGATTTCCATTGTCTACCTAATGAGTGGGCTTGCTGGCCAATAGAAAGGCTTGGTTAGAGCTTCATTACCTAAAATAGTTTGCCTACTAACACATTTTTTGCTGCCTATTTTTGGTTTCCATTTTTTTTTTCTTTTCTATAATTTTACAATTCATGGGCACTCAGATATTTGTTTTGAGCATATTACACAAATAATCCTAATATTTGCATTTTGTGATCCTCTTGGCTACTTAAGATGGTAATTGATTGATTAGGTTTTTAGCTTTACTTTTGTAATTCTCATTTGCTGCCTGTGCACCATGTCTAGTGAACACCTAAGCCTGTCAATGGGATCAGAGATGGGTGTCTATACATATAGTTCAGATGAATATACCCACCACTTTTTTTCTACTTTATGCCCTACTTTAAATCCTATTTCCATGTTCTAACTTAATTCCCGTTGTGATGTATATGCCATGACCATTCAAGGTGGATGTGCTTGTCTAAATGGATTAAGTCTTGTCTAATTCCAAGTAATTAGGTATATACATAGAAAAATATTTTAATGTAGGGGATTTTTAAGGCAGTGCATATGAAAAAATATATGTATAAAAGCATTTTATGAATAACATTTTATTTAAAATCAACCTCAGCACATTGCATGCTAGAAAAGAAGCCTCCATATAAAATAATTACAGATCCGATGGTCAGAAGGTAACAAGGCGTACAAATTAACTTAGAGCGTGTGAATTAACACAATATCATACAAAGATGTATGTTCCAACACGTTTCACAGATTAGATCCACTTCATCAGGAAACAATTTAGTACAGTGTGAGTGAGTACAGTGTACTAAAAGAAAAAATATAAATAAATAATCAATTGAACAATTGTGCCTGGTTGCAGTCTGTTCGTTCGTGATAATCCTCTATGCTCTTTGTGCTGCCCCTTGGTCAATATACATATATTGTTCTATATGCACTGCCTTAAAAATACCCTACATTAAAAGATTTTTCGATATATGCCTATTATAGGGATGTTGGCAGTAGTTGATTAACCCTAAAATCTCACAAATAGCTACCATCTTGATCTTCTATAGGTATATACATAGATCCACAAACTTCAACAGTAGTTTAGATAATGTTGCTTAGAAAATTTATTGTAATAAAACTTAAAGATGAAGCCTGCAGTGTTCCAATTTGTATATTTAGCCGTCTCTCTCATTTTCTTGATGTCTATTGTACAAGGTGTTTTCAACCTATTTGAAAGGTGCTTTTTTATCAACAAGTTAAATTGGACAGTAATTAATTTTTTCTTGAGGGTAAAAAAAGGGCAAGGATGTGGATAGCATCATATTACAAAATAATCAGCACCTTTCCGCTACTCTATAATCAATATATACCAATATGTAACCCTAACCACTTAGACTAGGTACTTTAAGGAGCCCGAATTAAGCATCATAGAAAACTTAACTATAACTATAAAAAAACTATAAAAAATACAAAAAAGTTTAATAATTTGCACATGACTTAGGAACATAGCACATCAATTCTTAAAAACAATCATAAATTCTTCTATACAAATATTGCTTCACTTCCACACTGAAGGCTGGTTTTCTCATAGACTGTTAAATAATATGATAATGGTAACACGTTTCACAGATATACTGGTCCATCAGACCATCTATATAAGCCATTATGTTAACTTGATTATAAAATAAAACAACCCATTATTAACATAGGCTCATACAATGTACAATATCAAAACATTTCTTGTGATTCTCGACCACAGCAACTATATTTAAATGATGACTGGGAAAAATCAACCAATAGTCCTTTATGGGATAATCCAACAATGAGCACTGTACACACGCAAGATTCTTGTCCAAAATTAGCCCTAAGCTGATGAATGGAAACCATTGCACGTGTGTACATAGCCCAAGGCAGTGTTTTTCAACCGCTGTTCCGCGGCACACTAGTGTGCCTTGAGAGATCTTCGGGTGTACCGTGGGAAATTATCCAATTTCAGTTAATTGGTCCCAAAATGATTTATTTACTGCAAAAAATTTGTCTTCATTTGTCTATACCAGCGATGTATAGTGATAGGCAGAACCAAAAAAAACTCTTCCACTAGATGGCAGCAGGTAGCTAATTTACGTGTCTGACTTTTTGGTGGTGTTGTAAAATATGTGCCGCGACTAAGAAAGGTTGGGAAACACTGGCCTAAGGGATGCAGTGGGAGTGTGGACTTTTGCATGCTGTATGGCAATGTAGCTATACAGTTTTTGTGAAGTTTAGCAATAATTGACCTGATTATATCATAGACTCTCTTGTTTTTTTTTTTTTTAGTTTTCTTAGTTCCGTATTGTGCCTTTTAGAGGTTTTGGATGAATTGCTGTTCAGTGGACATTATAAATGATAACCGTATTTTTATTTTATGCACATAAAAATATATATTACCAAGTTGAGGCAAACAAAAAAATCTCCTTCTCTAAAAATTACCATTGATAAACAGGAACCATCCAAATTTATTAGAAAATATTTAGAATGCATGAGTTTGCTCACTGAGTATTGTACTCCACCCGTAACACAGTGATTTAATCAATGTGTGTAAGATATTCAATTCAACTGTATACTGGAGTTTATAATTTAGATAATCAAATTTACTTTATGTTGTCTGGATAAAATGAGTTATTAGGTTATATTATTAAGAGTTATTTTTCTTGTATGTATGTAGCATAACAAAAATTATGAAAATACATAGCTAGAGGATATCAAAATAATATATAATTTTCTGTTCATCTATTTTCTGTCTTTGTCCCACCTTTCTATACACTCGGCCCGGCCCTATTTTCTATATCCCCTCCTGTTTTATCAACTATTTTATATTTCTTATTCATTATATACTGTACTTCAGAGCATCTATTTAAAAAAGCAGGGAAATATTCCCTGATGGACAGTCTTCCAGGTCCATGTGTTCCTATGGAAAAAATTGATTCTTCACTAGGGAATGTTTCAGTGAATGTCAGAAACACTGCTTTAAAATTACACTCAAATTGTCTGTTGCTTAGTTGTTTTCTCCCTAACTGTCTATTCAATCTGCCATTTTCATTTCATGTGACAATCATCCAATTGGGATAAGAACTGGTAATATGGTGCTAAGAACATACTGCTATGGATTTTTTGTGATTACACCAATTTTTTTTTAATGGCCAAGAGCGCCATTCAATGGGGTCATAGCTACGGATGTTTCAAATCAATGTTCTTTCCCCAACTGAATTATAAATTATATCCTTTGCAGGTATAATATGCTTTGCCTTGATTTAATTACTTTTATTTTGAGTAGGTGAAGTTGTTATGACAGATAGTTCCCCTGGCTCTTGTCCATTAACACCAGTGACCAAGCCCATGAATACCACTGGGAACATATTTTTTACTTAAGTTGAATGTCACTAGAACACAAAATCCCTTGTTTCCAAAAATATGCAGATCATTATAGTATGTGCATATGTAATAAGGTATATTAAGTAAAAGCAAACCTTTAAAATGTTACTGGGTCCTAATATTTTATTTAGCATTAAGATTACTACACTAAAGTACATATTTTGACATTAAATGTTGAAGTGTAGGAGCAATTTTAAGTGATCTGTTATTGGAATGTATGTTTTTGTTGTTGTTTTTTGTCGGTAAGAAAGTTGCCCTACCTTTTCTTTATATGACTTATCATCTTCATTTTTGTGTACTGCATATTTGTGTTTTTGGTTCATACCAGAATGAAGGGTGTGGGTCACTGCCGTTAGATGTCCCAGTGGAACTGTTGTACAACCAGCTAATGCATGTGTTTATTATTGAGATACTGTGGTAAAGAATGATGTTTGCACTTTAGAACATCACAAAACAGCATTTTAACATTACAGCAATTTTAAAAATGTGATTTAAAATGGTATCACACTGAGATGCTATAACCTGTTTTAATAAATTATTGTTTTCAGTCTAACAAATTCATCACAGATAGTATTTCTGGACTAAGCACCTGATCCTTTTCCTAGCATATCTGAAACAACTAGTTTCTATTTCTTATTGTATTTCTTTTGTAAAACTATGCAGTTTCACAAATACAATATGTTTATATTGTATATTTATATAATTATATTTAAGTATTTATATAAGTAGGATAGCTGAAACAACAAAACAAGAGCTTGTAAAAACAATCAGTACTCTGGCTAGGGTAATCTTCATGCTTTTAAAAAGAGCTTGGTACAGTTTAGGCTGCTCAGAGACAAATCTGACCCCAAATGCCCAAAACATTAAAGGCATATTTTACTTTTACCAATCCACTATTAGAACACTGGAATATCCTATTAAAATTTCTGTAAGCCAGTAGGCAACACTATCTTTTCTTGTTACAATTTCCCAGCTTCCCTACCCTTTTATAAACACCTGTGTAGGTTAGACCCTATACATACAGGTGTTAAAAGAAGGTCATTGAGGCACATTTTTTAATGTTTACCAAGCGTTTTCCAGACGCTTGAACATTAAAGGTGCGTTCAGTATAATAATGTATAAAATATAGGAATTGTACACCTAAAATTATGATAGCTGCAGTATTTGTGTTATTTTCCCCTCCAGTACCACATTTATCTGTTCTCTGAGAACTAAATCAACCCCATACCATTTACCCATCAAATACCAGAACTTTGGTGATCAAGAGAGGCTCATAAAATAAAAGTTTATCATTTTTCAGATGGTCCTAATGTTATAATCTAATTTTAAGATCTCTGGTGTTGTTTTGTAATGTCTGCTCTGGTAGACACATGTAGTTTGGCAGTTCTGCGCTGCTCATGGTCCATCCTCTGTATTTCTCCAGCTATATATGCACTGGGGATATCTTGGGCATATATATATATATATTTCCCTATTTATCATGACTTTGATTGCACCGTAGATAATACGCAAATGTATTCAGGCACCAACAAAATTTTTGTCCTTTGACCACGTGATTTATTTATATATATTTATGGTGAAACCATTGTGAATCAACGGACATTTTCCTGTTTCTATTATGTTTTCATGGTTGAAGGTTTATGTGTATACATACCAATATTTACATACACTACTATATTAGACATCTAGACAAGTTTATCTTTATGTTTTTATTTATTATATTTACATCAAGAATTATATTTTATATGCCTTGAATGTCCTGATTCTCTTAATTTTAATCGTTCCACTCTTGGCCAACTCTTGGCGTCTCGGTGGCCAACACTATAATAATTTTTCCCATTCGTCCCTGTCTTACCTTTTGCAAAATTGGAAGCCCCCATTTACAGTCAATAGAAAGAATTTTTTTAGAGCATGTATTACCCTGGTATCAATGCAGGAGTTTACATCTTTTGCACAAGGAGCATTCCTTTTGCACAAGGTGATTTCTCATTTTGGAAACTATCAACAATAATTCTATGTTGGTGATATGTGACATTTCCATGTCATTTGATGTCTACAAGTCATTGCTCAATGTAACCTTCACATCTTAAGCATTTCTTGTCAAGAAATAACTTGTTGGCTTTAACGCAAGAGCAGCCTATAAGCTGTCTTTGACTTTGCTTAAATGCACTCTGTTTGAAAGATAAGCATCAGTGTATTTTCCCCTTTGGCTGTCATAAGTCAGATGTTGTTTGTACCATGGCTTGCTCAAAGTGGACATATTTTGATTGCAACGTCTGTTTCAATTTTACCTGTTTTTGTTGTTTTTGAAAGTTTGCCCAGAATAGTTAGGGATTTATGTTTGTCTACATTCTTGTTGTGCAATCCGAATAGATATATATGCTATATAAACCTTGTCACCAATAAACTCGGATTAGAAAAGAGCAAATGGATTTGCAACCTGTCAGTTTGCTGAAGGATCTGCATATCTAGCAGCCAATTTTAAGGCATTTGCAATTTTGCCACTCGTTATGCAAATATGAATAAATAAATTACAGCTATGCATGGTAGGTTTAACAACCTAGCAGCAAATCAATAGAACGTTTTTTTTTTATTGCTAACTGTTTCTTCACTTTTCTTCTCTCTTCACTTCCTGAGATTCTATTACACTTTAAAACTTATAA
This sequence comes from Pyxicephalus adspersus, assembly GCF_032062135.1. Classification (NCBI taxonomy): domain Eukaryota; kingdom Metazoa; phylum Chordata; class Amphibia; order Anura; family Pyxicephalidae; genus Pyxicephalus; species Pyxicephalus adspersus. The sequence goes on along the minus strand of NC_092860.1, from coordinate 124,864,778 downwards.
AGCACTGTTTTTATAAAGATATAACCTGGTCATGTAAAGTTAGGGTATGATTGCAGCAAATAGACATCAGGGAATGTTATCAGCAGATTCATTGTCATTTGGCTACAAATAATATAAATACACTTTTGGATTTAATTATAAAGTTTAAATACTTTGATTCTGAATGGATTAAAGAATGGTGTCAAATAAAGTGAAATTTTTATTGTTATCCATTTGTTTGAAATTACCCTGTGCCCCTATCCTATTATTGGAACAGGATTTAGTGGAAATCTCTTCAATGGGAAAACAATAATAAAAACTAGGATTTAGCAGGACTAACATCACTGCTAGGCTTTTAATACTTGTGGTATGTTCATGGGGAAATATTTCATCATTACCACCACTTAGAGCCTGTTGCTACATAGGGCTTGCACCTATACAGTACTAGGTATGCATACGCTTAACATACAAAATGTCTGATGCTTTTTCCACCTTTACTATATATATATATATATATATATATATATATATATTTATAAATATATATATATATATATATGTA
>NC_092860.1:124848695-124863993 GCF_032062135.1 Pyxicephalus adspersus | reverse complement strand
GGGGGGGGGGGGGGGGTCTTTCCAATAGGAGCTAAAATGATAATAAAATCAGTTTTAACTCATTCCCACTCTAGATAGAGGGCCTTAATATACCTAATAGTTAGAATACCTAATCTTTTATAGCAAGAACCCATGTTTGGTTTTTAGACTATTCACATGTAACCTCATCCTTCTGTAGAGAAAAGCAGATGAAGGCATTGCCTTCATCTGCTTTTCTCTACAGAAGGATGGTATTATCTTTGTTCAGGCATCATCCAGGGTCAGCATCAGGCATCATCCAGGGTTGGGATCATACAAATGCTGGTGCCAATTTTAGCAGTAGGTTAGGCTAGAAGAAAAAAAAAGTGTACACAATTACCTGCCAGGAATCTGGGCTTTTTTTTGTAGTTTACAAAGCATACATCACAGGGTCTAAATTCATTTTACACACAAAGTCTTAAATCATAGGCCTCACAAATAAGTACATTGGCACACTATGAAATTATTTAAAGTTCTGTATGATACTTGAAATAGTATGTCTATAACCTACTTTTCAACTCTGATTCTTGCCATTTGACTTCAAGGACCATCTTTTTTGATAGCCAAACATAACAAGGTTTTAGAAGTTCATTTACCATGGATTGGAACCAGTTTCCTGGGTCACATATACATATTTTTCATTGCTTTTTTGAATACAAATCTATGACAAAGAACCCCAATGAATCTTGCATGACTTGCTGCAAAGTTGCAATATTGCTGCCTAAACATTAGGAAAAAAGAAGGTTTACAGGCAAAGTCACTTGACTGGAGACGTGAACTACTACATTTTAAGAACAAAAGAAAAGCTCTTCATTTGTGTAGCACTCTTTCCTGCAGGAGTGGTTTGTTCTCCCTTCAGGTGGTGCCCAAATGAACCCACTGGCACAGTACATCATTAAGTTTTATTTAAATAAAAAAAAAAAACACGATAAAAAGCAGAAATGAAGGGGGGCAGACCTTCTGGATGAGCAGTTCACAATCCATGGGGCTTGAGTCAATTTTAGCAAATGATCCAAAGTCCTTCCCTATGCATATCTTCAGTTGAAGAGACTAAGGTCCTTACATTAATTCCACACTCTCAGAATAATTAACTTTGAAGAAGCTCCCCTGCTACTACAAAGTGCATAACCCTTTCTGTGACAGTCCCAATTCATTTGAACTCCGGGGCTTCTGTCCTAATTAGCATCCTCTTACAGATCTCCTACCTCTGCAGGCTTCTTCACTAAACATAAAAATATCCCAGACTATTAGAAGTTTCCCACTCCTTCACTGGGCGGTGTAGAATCTGAGCCCCCGGCTGAGTCAGGCCATGAGGCCCTGGGCCATCTGAGCCCATAGAAATCACTAGTGTTCTATCGTAGGTCCCTTCCCAATCTAATAACTCTCTATACATTTAGTCTTTCCAACCACCTGATTTACAGGGCACCAAAAACAGTGATTGGGTGAAGGAAGAACAACTGTTGCCATTATTTGGGTCCACATTTAACTATGGCCAGCAACCTTGCCTGGTGACATGCAAGTTACCCAACAAGGATAAATAGAACCCATAAACCATTTGTCTAATATCAATTTCTGAACACTTCTAGACTTGGAGTATCCCTCCCTCCTTAACAAAGCACTGCAACTAAATGGGAAACTCCATTTGATATCAATTTCACAGGTACAAATCAATTAAAATACTGTTGACCATTGGTCCCTTTCATATATTGATGCTCAATTATATTAAAAAAAGAAAAAAAAATACTGTCTAGTCTGTGCATAATATCTGATTGGAGGATGACATTTAACACCAACCACTTTTGGTCATTGATTAATGCATTAAGACAAACTGACATAAAGACAAACTGTATAGAAATGTATTGGAAAAGATGTTAATCTGATGCAATGGAAATGGCGCATGTAATTTTCCAAAAAATATGTCTGTCTCTTTTCTGTGATATTTAAAACCTTTTAGAGACACAGGGTCTAATTTATTAAAGCTCCAAGACTGGGGAAGATAATGGGAGGAACCTGGACTGGATTTGTTCAATGATTGAAAACATTTGCCAAATAATAGAAAATTATTGTAAGAAATCAATTCCAGGTTTGCTGGATCGCCCAAGCTCTATCTTCTCCTGTCTTGGAGAGCTTTAATAAATCAGTATTTTTATTATTAGGAGAGTAGGCTTGATTTTTACTAGAAGAAGTTTGTGCTCTGTAAGGGATAATTTAGTTGGCTTAGCAAATTTGGTTTAAAGTCAGTCAAGAAGTACTCAATCCTGTGCTAGGAAATTTTTTAAAAACTGTTAATTTCCCTGTTTGGTCTTTTTTTGGGTTATTTTTTAAGCAATAAAGAACAAAGTAAAATAAACAAATACAGTTAGTAACCAATGGAGGCAACCCTCTTCATAGACAAACTTGGAAATCCTATTTACAATATTGGCAGCTTTGGTAATAGCCATCTCTGGTAACTGTTCTTTTACCCATGAGATTCTGATACCCCGTTATAAGACAGAAAATCCCTATTGTCTGTAAGTTACTATCTCTCTATTCTTCTTTTTTTTTAATGTACTGTTCTACTGAATCAGATCTGCATAATTAGCAGAGAGATTAACACAATTAGAAGTTAGGAGATGGTTTAAGCTATTCTAACAGCTGTGAAGTGGAAAATGTATAATTATATGGATGAAATATTTGGGGTGTGATTTTCAACTCAGTAAAGAAATATTATGTTAAGAGCAAAATGTTTTGATATTACTGTGTTCTGGAGGGCTTTTGTATTCTACAATAGGAATTTAAGAAACAGTTTAACATGTTTTCGGAGTTGACTAGATCTGGAATATAGATATTTAATTTATAATAATTTATTTGAATTTGTGTGTATCACGTTATTGAAATTGTAAGAAACTACAATTGTATAAAAATTGTATAAAATTTTTTAAGACATTGGCACATTTCAGACTTAGCAGCCCTTTATGGTGTAATCACTTATCCATATTAGTCAGTCCTTCTTAGGTTCGGCCACCTTATTGTGACAGAAAGGTTTGTACGTCCTATGGGGGTGATGATGGATTAACCAACAGGTCTAAGGGAAGTCTGGGTTTAAGGAGCAACTTATGTTTTAATAGTGTGTATGACCAAAGGTTGGAAACTGAAGTATATACAAGGTCATGGATAATATTGTCTTTCTCCTAAGTGGAGTTTGGAAACTAAGAACAGCTTCTTGTTGCATATGATTTTCCAAATTTATAAAAAAAAGTGGCACAAATGACTGCAGTCAGACAGACTTATGTATGTCATACTTCTAATCATAGAGATCTAATATATGTTCTAATACATGCAAGACATAAGTCTAGCCTTAAAGATATATAACATTAAGGGTGCAAACAATAATCATTACCTATTATGTTACAAGATTTGTCAGAGATATCAAAAATCCAGAGGATTTTATTGTTTAATGTTTAAATAAATGTTTTATTATTTAATTATTTACAGTATGAAAGATTGATTTATTATGAAGAAGTAAAAAAGGAATATATTAAAATGAATAAAAACTATATAAAAAAATGAATGATGTGGAGTGAGCTAAAAAGATGGATGGAACAGACAACCTTAGAAGAAGAGTAAAGAGTAGAGGCTGGTACACCAAAATAAGGAAAGTGGTGATTAGGAAAAAGGAAGAAAAATATTGTACATGCAGAAGAAGGTATGTGAAAGAGAGAATATGTGACCAGTAGATCAGCTTAAAGAAAAACAAAATGGACCTAGGGCCACTGTGTGCAAGAATAAAAAGTACATTGTGTATTAGATTTAAAGGACACTTTAAACAGGTTGTTAAAACAGTACGTTGAATGAAAGATGAATTAATGAAAATTGTGCTACATCATTGCACATTCAGCAGAACAGTGGTATTAGGTCCAGTGTAAAGCTTCCAGCAAGAAATAACATAGCACCTGGCAAAAGATCACATTTGAGCTAAGCTTATAGTACAAAGGGGTGTTCATGTGAAGGTTCATACCCTTATTAGGAGGACATATTTATGAAGAGGTCATAAACACTCCCAGTGGAAAAGAATACAAGTATGTAATGCCCAACACTTAGGAAAGGTGGCACTCCTGGGACATCATAAGGTTTTTAATAACATCCTGTCAGATAATATAGTTGCAAAGCAGAAGAATGTGTGCTTAGGACTGGGAGGTAAACAATTAATTCAGTTTTTGTCTGAGGTGAGGCAAATAAATAGGAGGTGGGCAAATGTTACAGGACACATTTGTAAATATATTTCAAGCCTATATAACTTATTTGTGTAGAACATCTACTGGGGGCAGTAGAAGTATTTAAAATGCTGAACAACAAACAATTTGACTGCAAATTATGTTTTCCAACCTTTGTCTTAAGGTTGTCTTTTGAGGGCATAAAAATTGGATTGTGTAGAAGAAGTGTAAACAAAGGCAGCAGATGTAAATATTATGGAAGGGATATAAGATTGGGAAGGAGGAAGAGACTTGGTGGCATTATCTTATTTTTCCCTGTAAGTGGCACATCTAGAGTGAAGAGTAGATGTGTTTAACATGCTTTTATTTTAGTGACGTATTAACTGCAGGTCTTTCATGCACTCTTAAAAATTGCCAAGGTGTCCACATTCCACTAAGTCACATTCAAAACTAGATTTTTCATTTAGCCTTTAGGTACAAGTACTGAGAAGTGCGTGGTATTTAATAATCAGATCAAATTCATAGGCAGTAAAACCTAATGGGTTCTGCTTACTCCATTCTACATAATGCAGAGCATCTGTCCTACTGCCCCAGTACCTAATACAGAACTTTTTGTGCAGTTAGTAGAAACATTGATATATAGTTTGACTGTACTGTGTCATGCCAGAAGCGTCAACAAATATCACAAAAAGCATCTAAGAACTGTGTCTATACCAGACCACTGTGTATATAGAAAAGGGAATACAAACAGTATCTAGTCCACAAAGGATAATATAATTGCGCTCCCTTTAATTCTCTGAAAAACCCATAAAGAGCACCAGTCAAGTGAAAATAGGAATCGGGCAACCATGAGGTACCACAACACCAGTCTGAACAAGCCCTTATTTCTAAGAAAATTTATTTTGGGTACATAACTGCATATTGTTCATACCAGTTTGCTGTAATGCATACTATGCTGTTTTATATGCTACATTTTTGGTGTACTAACCTAACTTTGTCATTCAAGTAAACTGAAATCGGGACCTTAATGTAACACTTGTAAAAGACATTATACCATGTTTAAGAAGACACGCAGGGTAGCATAAGCCAGGTGGTACATACACAAACTATTTATGGTTTTATAGTGAAGCATGAAGATTGCTTAACCTGCTGACGCGTTTCACACTGAGTAATGCTTAATCATAGGACTTGATCACAAAGTTCGTGTATGCATTTTGGTGTCCATAAGATTTAAAGGTATAATAGGCAGCTTGCTCACATTTGTACACTTTAGTTAAAACATTTAATTTATTTAATTTAATTAGGTGTGTTGTTTATGGTGTGATGGTTTGAAATAAATTACACAAATAGGACATATGTCAGGAGTTAGTTGTTTGTTACAAAAAAAAGACTTCATAATAAATCAGCTCTTACTTACCAGCACCTAGCATGAAGAATTCTTAGAGATCAATGGACTGGCTTCAGATATTTGGGGGTTTTCATAATTTCTTAAAAGACTGATGACCCATCTACCATTATTTCCCATTTGCTGACGTTAGGTAAGCAAGGAAAAGGTGATCCATAAAGTCATATGCAGCAAGGGTTTTAAACACAAAATTCAGAAATCTCATTCTTTATATACTAAGAGTGAAATATGCTAAGTTATTATCTGATACTTGTTGATTTGTATGCCTAGAATGCACCATCCAGTTGCTACATGTAATATCATGGCCCTTCTTTTCTGGTATGCTTAAAACTTTTTTGTTTAATTTAAAACTAAAATGACAGTATTGACTGATATCACAAAGAAGCCTCATCTCTAGGAATTACGTATTGATCATATATACGGTATATTGTATCAATTTATATAATGTTTTTATGAGGGGCCCATAATGCTAGTAAGCTTTTACAGAGATGGGCAGTGCCAGTAAAGATATGTGACTATCTAGACAAAGACATGATAATTTGTTTATCCTTCCAATGTTTCACATATATTTCTACTTAATTCTTCGGTCCACTTGATTTAATACTGCTGGGTTTCAACTTCCTAAAGACTGTAGAATATTCAATCTTACTTTCCATTTTCATTAAGTGAACTAGCACATAAATCAATCTGTGGGCACACTTCAATATTCCAAGTTCTCTCACCAGCACTTTATTACCTCATAAACAATTTGGATAGTTTATTTAACATATTTCCTGAATATGCACTTTCATTTGTGTCAGATAATGGATGAATTGCTTTCATGGTTTAGATTTTCTATTTTCATTTTTTCTTGAACCAATATTTATATATATATTTTCATTACATTGGTCTCTTAGGGTTCGGTATAAACAGTTTATATGTTTAGAATAAAAGCACAAAAACATGTTATATTGTATTTTAAAACTCTTTGAACATATTCTAAGCACTAAGAGTAGATAGGCATTATGGCAATCTGTGGCTGAAACTGAAAGTTATTATTTCAACTTAAAGCTAAACTTTGTTGTTTTATTGGCAGTGTTCGGCTTTATTTCTGTAAGACTGAATGACAGGTGTTTCGGTTAAGTTTGACACATACTTAGATTGTAAGCACATACTTAGATTGAGGCAGGGTCCTCTCCTCCTCCTGTTTAACTGTTTGTACCTGTCTGTTGTTTGCAAGCCCTATTTAATGTACAGCGCTGTGTATGTTGGTGCTATGTAAATCCTGTTTAATAATGATAATAAAAATACCTAAAGCCGTACACCAAGCCTACCCATGAGTTCCTCAGTTCCTACACATTTCAGCCAGTCGCTGTTCTTTATCAGGGAAGCTAGCAAGGAACATAGAAATTAAATGACATTGAAATTCATGATAATCAGGGCACACAACCCACAGTGCATTAGAGAAAATGTGATACAGCTGACACAAACCTGTTACACTGGAAGGTTCTTTTTACTGCTATAAAAAATATAATAGAAATGTACACCATGCCTCAGGATTTAAAAAAAGACAAAAGAAAACACTAATGCAAACTTCAGTTTACTAGGTGACACCTGGGGTAAAGTTGATTAAGCCTTGTTGTACTGAGAAATATTGTATTACCTATTGTAATTATTATTTAACTTGTTTTGTTGAATATGTATTCATTAGTGGTTTAGTTATTACTTTTTAGCATTTTACTTTGGATTTCAGTTTGGTATTATGGACAAAAAACTATAGTTGTTGGTTGATGACCAGTAAATATACTACTAATATTTGCTAAACAATGTTTTACTTTTTTGGTGTCCAGCTTTCCTGTGTTTTCTTCTTGGTGTATTAAGCATTATGTACTTGTTAAATGTGATTTTGGATGGTTTTTTGAATTGGTTTGACAGCTTCGTAAGAGTGGCCCGGTTAAAATTTCTACTTGTTTTTGTAACGTGTAAAAACAGCTTCTATTAGTTAGTGTTTTATTTAACATGAACTGTCGAATTAACCTGTATTGACAACAGTCTACAATTCTATATGTTTTAAACTAAACAGAATTGCGTAAATGCAGCACTCTAAAGTCAGAGGGATGTTGTTATACTTTTACTGGACCAGATATGATGTATTTAATTGATTGCTTTAGGTTACTGCCCTTTTGTCTTCACAATTGCACTTTTCGCTTACTGAATTGGTCTTAATATGTTCATAATATCATCTTGTTTCTGGTGTCAGTAATAGTGCGTGGTTCCACAGCTTAAAAGTGCTATATCTATACGTTACAATATATATTCTATGCCTATTGTTCCCTTTTAAATAAAAAGGAAGAAATATGCTCTGTGTTTGTGATACAAACCTACAAAGAAGCATTGATGCGTTTGAAACTGTCTTTATTAAATAATGATGAGCTATCAACCCACTTTCCATGTTTAGAACCTTGGAAAAAAGAGCTTTGAATTAATGCAACTGGCAGGACAGGTGCCTGTTGGATACATTAATACATGAATTGCAGCATAATTCTAGCAGAGACTGTTAATACAAGAACCCTTCTCTACCTGTATATATATATATATATAAATACTGTATATAGTGTATACTGTATTTTAACTTATTATTATGATATATTTATAATAACACAATTTGACACTAATAAAAAAGAAGAGGACAAAAAAGTTGTAAATGCTTCCATAAGTTTCATTTTACCGATTTTTTTGTCCAAGGGAGCCTCCAATTTGTGGAATGACCTATTCAGCCCACATGATAAAGCAACCAACCACCTGTAGCAAGTTCAGGTAGATTATTGGTAGTGGAAAAGACCAGCATGGTGGAGGAGTAGGAATTCCTTAGCAGGCTAGGGTGTATCCAAGAAGACTACCCTAGGTAACATGCTCATGTGATTTCAAGCTCATGTGATTCAAGCTTTTCAAGCTTTCAAGCTAATGACTGAAATCCAATTAATTTAAAGAGCAGGCCAGTGGAGGGTGGGGAAGGGTGTACTGGATAACCTCCAGCCAAAAATGAGGCTAGCTCCCTCTGACTTTCTGTAGTTTCTACTGCACACAATACTCTGTACCAGGGCTGAAAACAAATGTGTTGTATATTGATATGTCACTATTCTACATATAGATAACACTGGACAACAAACATTTTCTTGCCAAACAGATTAAAGTCATTATAGGTTATGTTTGATGCACAGATTCCAAATATGGTATTAGTTTTGCTAGATTGGCTCTAGTTTTTGAAATAGTGACCTCAACAATAACCTCATAGAAAACTAATGAAACATGAAAATTAGGTAAAATTAAACTAGATATGCCTACGTATACAAAATTAAATTTTTGAAATAATGTCAAAATATTCTATATTCAGTATATTTACAGAACTAATTACAAATAAGTAATTGAAAAACTCATTTTGTATGATTTCCTTTTATGCTGATGATCAGGACAATCATGTTGAACGCTCCAGCAGTAGTCTGCCATCATGTGTCTATCCCATCTGCCCTGATACCTTTCTTCCATCACCTTTATATCTTGATAGAACCTCTCCCTTTGTTCCTCACTGAAATCGCCAAGGTTTTGTGGAAATTTTTGCAAATAGCTATGGAGATAGTGTACCTTTATGCTCATAGTAGCACCTAAATTTTTAAAGTTTAAGAGCAAGTTTTGTACCAGTTCTTATTTTTGTACTTTATGATTCCTGCTTTTAATTTTTCAGGACTCATTCCAGGGAAGAATATTCAAATGTATTTGAAGCAATCACCGCCCTTGATCAGAGCTCTAACAAATTGCTTTATTAATCCCAACTTAATGTGTAGTGGAGGGGGTATTATTTTTCTTTGTCAACCATTGGCTCATTAATGATGTTCGCTGCACCTTTTTTCATGTTTTCCCTTGAAGGCCATGTAACTTTTTTCCAGTGATCCTGCTTTGCTCTACTATGCCACAAGTATTACAAGCACTTTGTGTATCCACTGCTGTCCAAGTAGGAAATTCACCATTTTTAAATCAACACATATGAACTATTGGCATTCATGATAATATTTTCAAATATTCTTTGTTAAGTTTTGTTGCGTGACCAATTAGAATTGATGCATATCAGTTGCCATTATGCAATAAAACAGATTTCAAACTTCGACTTCAACTTGGTCCAGGGAAATTACAACAGTACACAAAGTCATGCAAAACATTAACTTCTCGTCTCAGAAAGTTCTTTTCTTTTAGCTGGGATGCTAAAAGTTCAGATGTTTGTTTTGACAGACTTAGGTCACGTATTAAATCATTGAGCTCTTCTTGGGAGAACTGCTGGTTTGATGAAAAACTTCTTTCATATTCACTTCCACTGCTAACTCCTGGATTACACTCCAAATCCTGTATATCCTCCATGTCAGATACAGGAATATCAGGAAGTGTACTGAACACTGGTATGGGAACACCAGCACCATGCGGCACAGGTCGACTTGCTGATTTCAAACCAGGGTAATCCCACTTGTTTTTCCTGTAACGATTGAAACCCTTTACATTCACAGCACAAAAATAACAATCATTATGATGATTTTGGGGCTCTCCCCATACCATAGGTACACCAAATTTCAAATTTTCAGTTTTCCATTTTTCCACTAACGTAGACACTCTACACAAGTTTTGCATACCATATGGGGAGCCCAAAACTTATCTTGTTCCCCCAGTTTAATATCAAAATATGCAAGTTATGCTTGTTTCACAAATTCTGTAATTTTTCTTCAGAGCCTCTATCCTGTGCATGCGGGCAGTTCTGACGCTTGGCGTGCCTCTATTTCCAGGCCTTATCAATTCCGTCCAATCCGCTGGCCAATCAGAAAATAGCCTCTTGACCATCCCTGGCTATTTAGCTAGCTCACACACTGCATTCTGTGTTTGTGCAACATGTCACCATTGTGCCGAGCCCCTAATTCTGTTGAGCTAGTTCATGTTCACCTGCTGCCGAATTCAGTGTTTCCTCTGTCCAGCTCTTGCATTAACCCCAGTCTGTTGGTTCCAAGCCAACTTTCCTGTGCTGTTCCAGTGTTCCTGTCTGTCTGTGAATATCCCTGAGTCACCTGTGCCTCCTGTTGCTTTCAGTGTCTCCTGTGCTGCCTGTGCCCTGCAGTGGCCCCGGTGTCACTGGTGTCTGTCTCATGGATCCCTGGCAGTTGACCCCTGGCGTGTGAACTGACCTCTCTTGCTTGCTGCCTGCCTCGACCCCGGCCTTCCTCGACTACCTTTCTGCTTTGTGATTTGGTACTGTGTTTTGCCCACCTTGGTGTGCCCAAGGACCGAAACCTGGCAGTAACCAGCGATGCAACATCCCCACCATCAGAGTCTCTGATGAAGACCTGGTTACTGCTTAGACTCTGCGCCTTATACCCTTCTCAAGGATCACACCACCTCTGTGCAAGCCATAGCGCTCCGCTAGTTGTCCTGTCTCTCCGCGTTTAACAAAAGTTTCATGAAAATAATACTACATTTAATATATAAAATGCAAAACATCGGTGTAAATAAAGATTGATATTAATATGCTGTGTTAAAATTTGTTGTTGGTAAAATCGTCTATTCCAATTCCTGTATCACAAGAACTGGAGCTAGTTCAAATAAACTGATGTCATTTCTGGATTCACCAGAACTGAAATACACTAAAAAATCCTTGGCAAGTGAAAAAAATGTTTTTTTGTTTAGCTGTGTAATAGATTTTAAGTAAATAAGGGGAAAATGCATTACTGACAAAATATTCCTAATGTGTTTTCATTTATTCCTGTCCTTACAACTATAACTGTTCAGTAATCATACAGTATGTAAGTTATCCATAAATATTTTTTTCTATAGATAGTATGTGTATATATATATATAAATAATTACAGTTCCAATATAGAATAACGGCTAACCCTGCATGTTGGCTGGGCCATTTTGCCTATAAGCTGCCTGAACTAAAAATAGAAATAAATAAAGAAAAAAATCAACTCAGCCTGAATGAGCACAGTATAATTGTACTTTAGATGTGGATTTTTGTAAAGAAGTTTACATCCAGAGGGATTTCTTTTAGTAGATGTATTCTGAAAACAAGGATGCAGAAAGGCCTATTCAAGTGCTCAGATTATTTTTATTCAAAATGCTCCTAATGCATTGTTGTTTCTGGGCTACCATCTACCTGTAAATGCATGAATTTTATATAGCAGATAGCAAAGATAGCAAGTGTGTATATATATTATATATATAATTATATTTTTGTAGAGGCACTTAGAGGTGCATTACCATACTTCAAATAGCGTTAATTTGCCTACAATGGCTAAAAAATGGACATTCCAGGCAAAGCTGGGGGAGCTTGCTTTTTTCCCCTACTGATCAGACTTTTCTTAAAGCCAGATTGTTACCCTCAAAAGCCAAAACGAATGTGCAGAAGGTGACGCTCAAGCTCCTTCACTAGCAGGAAGTGATGAAGCATGAAGCTTTGCCCAATCAAGATGGCTGGCATAGCTGTCTGCAATTTTGCCTGTTAGCAATTCTATTTTAAATCTCATAGTCTCTTTGAAGAACTAATAGTAGGTAACTGAATGCTTAGATATCCAGCTGTGGTGGTTACCAGCCCGACTGCTTAATGACAGACAATATTTAGCATAATATAACAGAAATAATTGTATTTGTAGGTCAGGCATCTTTGAAAATAAAAGTAACAAAGGGTGATTTAGGTATCTTAGTTGTCAAGGTTTAGAATTGCTAATATACATTTAATTTCGTAGTCATAAAAAGATAAACAAAGCCCATTTTTCAAAATTGTGGTGGGATTATTGTAAATAATCCCACCCTGCTTTTATTTTCACTTGGGGTACTCTGCCTGTGACTTTCGCACAGGTAATAAACATCCACAAAGCAGGCTAGATTTACATCGGACACAACCAGCTTTTTTGCAGTTTTAGAATCAGAAAAGAATAAACAACTTTTCCATGGGTAAATAACTCAGCTTTGCCATAGCAATAAACATAACACATAATAATAAAACCTAGCCTGTTGTGGTCCAAATACACGATATCTCTTTCTAACAGGAAAATGGACCTCATGCCCAGACACCAGAAAATAGTATTTTTAACTGGACAAACGCTGCTTTCAAACAATTTCTCTTTATAAAGCCAGATTCTCAGATGTTCTTTATGTTATAGAGATTTTGAAAGATTCCTGTGAGGGCAGTTACCCCATCTGTCAAAAACAACGACAATGGGCCTTGATTAGGCCATGCAAATTGCACTTGTTCGATGCCAAGATTGCTTTCTCATTGATTCTTTCACACAATTTATCTTTTAGGGATGTTTTCTATCATCCATACATCTAAGGCACGGGTGTCCAACCCATTGGCCAGGATGGCTGTGAATGTGACTCGGAGCAAATTCCTACAATCGCGTTATGTAGAATCCACTTCTGCAATCAGCAGAAATGGTGTCATAGTTACCCCGCTCTCACGCACGTACGCTCTCGCTATTTGTGCACATGTGCAACTTCATATTCACTTGTGTGTGGCTTACAAAAGAGCAGAAAGCAGAGCAGAAGAGGTGCTTATCTACTATTAAGCGCTTCCTTTTTAGCCAGGTAAGCACTCTTCAATCTCATCACCAGCTCATGCATCATCTGCAACCCTTTACAATAGGCATAATAATGATAAATATCCTTTTTTTATTTTCAGTTTTCAAGATTGAAGCTCACTAGGAGTAAAATTAGAACCAAAATATCTGATGATCACCTTGAGAATTCGCTGAGAATTGTAACTACTGTACTTCCATTGAACCAGATATTGATAGGTTGGTTTCTCATTCCCAATGTCAAAAATCACACTAGTTTTATGTTTCCCTCTTTCCTTTTTACATTTACAATAAAAATGATAAAAAAACAATTATTGAGGTTTTATTTACTAATGGATATGTACTTTTATATAACTGATGGCATACATGGGATCTGCTCAAACTTTTTCTCATCAGCTAGCATTTGTGTTTGTGTAATTCATGTGTGGCCCCAGACAAGTTCCTTTACTTTCAATGTGGCCCCAGGAATCCAAATGGTTGGACACCGCTGATCTAAGGTATAACCAAGAAGCCCTGATTTTTATATTTTTTTCAAAATAATAGTAATATATTTCATGCAAGACCATCTTTATCTATGACATGTTGACACATGGAGCGTCAATAGGAACTTTGAATTTTATCTTTCTTCAAACAGTCATGGCCTAGATACAATAATAATAGATAGAAGAGAAGGTTTCCAGTGGAAATGTGTACTTTATGTTTGTATTATTATGAATTACTACAGCATTGTTATTATTAGTTTCTCGCGGATGACATTATTAACTTAATCAATAGAATACCTGCACTTCAAGATAAAGTGAATTATTCTATTTGCCCCAACTCCTGAGCTAAGTTAACATCCAATCAAAAGATACATTCCTACCATGATATATATGACAACTGTGACTTTGCTGCCCTTCCTTTGCAGAAGGCCAAAGAATGTGTATTGTAGAACCATAATAATAAATGTTTAACGATTATTATAATTTACTCCATCCAAAGAACTTGGCCCCCCAAATGTTAAGTGCTGTCAGTATGTGTAGGGGTATGCTTTTTTGTCACTGTATCCAACAGTGCCCTGGTAAAAATTAAAAACTGTATTGTAAGAGAATCCTGAAACCGTGAATACAAATGGATTCAATTTATTTTAATATTGGGAGTGTCCTACAGCTGTAGTAGCGGAGAGAAACAATGAAGGATGAAGATTCAAACAACAGTTCTTTCTGTTAAACAAAACTGTTGACCTGTTTCAATATTTTTCCTGTACAGCGTAATAGAAAGATTGCTGAGTCCAGTATCACAAGGATATGTTGATGGTAGCTAGCTAAAGCAACATGTTGGTTAGAGGTGAGGGAGTCTATTTCTTACTAGCAGCTTTTGTATTTATTCTGCAATGAAGAGCAGCAGAAAAAGTGTTTTATTTGAGAGTGAGAATCTGGACCATAAAGTGAAATATAAACCTATAATTGTATTCAAATCCTAAAAACATGTAATATACATTGCAACCTACCAGTCCTTAGTCATATTGGCTGTCTACCATTTTCCAGTGATTGTATTACTTGAAGAATTAGCAGATAAAAACAAAGAATAAAAACAGCCTACAATTAAAACTAATGCACTTGCAAGTTGTAAAAGCTTAGGTATACAGTATATTTTAAAGCCATTTATTGTCATCAGCTTGTGGAAATAGGTATTCAGATTGTCTGTTCTAGTCAGTAAATAGCAAGGTGTTCTGTCAAATATAGCATTCGGTATTTATAGGCTGTAGAAAAAGAGTAAATTCTTGTAACCAGGAAACCAGGTATTTCCAAAAAAACAACCTTACTTCTAATGTAGCTTTAAATTTATTTTTGGAAACACTGTTGATAAAGACAACATGGAGTGTTAGAGTAAAGTATTTTGTCTAGACAGGACTGTTTTTGCTGTTTCCCGGATTTGGCAATTACATTTTCATTGTTTAACTCTTTTAAAGTATAAATACCCTTTTTTTGTATAGATGTAAAGGACAGAAAAATGTAGCTGTGATCCAAGGGCTTTTAACAGCATCCAAGTTTTTGTAACAATATAAACAGCCACTGCCTTAATATCAGTGTTTATTATTATTATTATTATTATTA
>NC_092860.1:124815858-124848590 GCF_032062135.1 Pyxicephalus adspersus | reverse complement strand
CCCCAAAGAGCTTACAATCTAGTAGGTGGGGGAATTTCACACACAATAGGATGGGAGATATGTAGTGGTGGGAAGTAGTGATGGTTTCAAAAGACAGAAGAAGATGGGCAGGCAATATTTTTCTGTCAGGTCAGAAATGTAAGTGGGACAAGAACTGTGGAGAGATTTGAAGGCAAAGCACTGGAGTTTGAATTTGAATTTCAGGTGAAATGGAAGCCAATGGAGAGAACTACAAAGAGATGTAGCAGAAGAGGAGCGGTGGGAAGGATGGATGAGTCTGGCTGCAGCATTCATGATAGATTGTAGAGGGGAGAGTCTGGTTAGTGGAATACCAGAGAGAAGGATGTTACAGTAGTCCAGACAAGAGATGATAAGAGCGTGTACAAGGAGTTTGGTGGTCTCAGGGGACAGGTAGGGGCGGATTTTAGAGATGTTTTCAGGTGAAAGTGACAGGAGCTTGAAATGTTCTGAATATGGGGGGTAAATGAGAGGGCCGAGTCAAAGGTGACACCAAGACAACGTGCCTGAGGGGAGGGATGAATAACAGTGTTGTTAACAGTTAGGAATATGTCAGTGAGATTTGAAATTTGAGGGGGGGATGATGATGAGTTCTGTTTTATCCAGGTTGAGTTTCAGGAATCGGTCAGACATCCATGATGAGATGGCTGACAGGCAGCATGAGACCTTATCCAGGACTGAGGGAGACAGGTCAGGGGTCGACAGATAGATTTGAGTGTCATCAGCATACAGATGGTACTGTAAGCCACATAATAAACAGTAAATTCATCTTGATGTCAGTATGTAGATGTATGTCTGATCAATTTTTCATAAAGATCCTAGGTAAGACTGACATGGATCTCGTGTGTATATAAAATAAAATCTGTTTATCTTAGGAATGTTACTATTCTTCACATATTTTACTAAAATGTATTTATTACTGGGAAATCTGTTTCCTTAGTTAGGTAACAATAAGGTATAATCCTAATGGCAAGTTTTTTACATAATAATTAGTGCATCAGTATGTATCTAATTCAACTATCAAATTAAATCTATATCTATGGTTTTACCTAGCAAAAAAAGCAAAGTAATCCCAAAAACATTTTCTTTGCATCTAGATCCATATCTCTCAGTATGCTTAAAATATAACTTTCATTGTTGCAAACCTTTGTTTTTGCAGAATCGTCAGGAATGAAGTCCATAGCCTTTGACCGGAGAGATCTAATTTTATCACATTTCCTTACGATAGTACTATTAGTTCCTTCTACCTGATTTATTAAAGCTCTCCAAGGCTGGAGAGGATACAATTTCATTACTGAAACTGGTTGATTTGGCAAACCTGGAATGGATTTCCTAAAAGTAATTTGCTATTTGCTAGCAAATGTTTTAAATCTGGGCCAGATCCATTCCAGGTTTGCTGGATCACCCAGGTGCACTGGTGAAAGTGTATCTTCTCCAGCCTTGGAGAGCTTTACTAAATTAAGGTAATAGGGTATCTCTTTTCCCCATCTTAAATAAACTGGGTAACAGTTGGTAAAAAGTAATTTAGGCACCTGTGTGACAGTCAAAACAATCCAAATACAGTTACTTGGTATACAAGCTTATAAAGTTACTTATAAAGTGTCCTTCTTTATCTTTTTCTTTACCAAATCCTTCTTTATGTGTATCTCACATTCTTCCCCAATAAACAATAAATAGCTTTTTCAGCGGCAATGTTGTTGATCCAGAAAGCAGTGGGCAGGACAAGGTGTGGCCCGTTACTGTTTGACAACCACAGTAGTGCCTACATGAAAAGGGGAACGCTGCTCTAAATTCAGATGCAATACAGAATTGTTACTATACCATCACAGGAAGCTAAATTAGGTATTTCACTGGCATTCTCAATGTGTAGCCATAGAACCTTGTGGGGAGCCATAAAAAAAATACAGATGCATTTATAATTAGGTGATGCAGAACATTTAATTATAAAGTCTATTGCTGTACTTTACTTGGAATATTTTGAAATTGCCAACTATTAAGAATTGTTATTGTGTGTTTTAGTGTAGCGAAAGAATTGATTAATCCTCGTGTATTACTGGTGTACATATTTAAAATCAACCTGAGCCCACACAGGCTCATAAGAAACATAAATATTTCAGTGTTTTATTTGAAAAGATAAAGTTATCGATTGAAATGGAGTGAGTAGGTTGTGGGACAAGTTGTTGGCACTGCTTGTTACTTTTTAAAGCACACTGCATAATGATATGCTAAGCAGGACTTTTTAAAGCATGAAAATTAGGTTTTAAATGAGGAAATCATTGTTGGGAGCCATGGCAGCCTTGTTGATGTTGGGAAATAGCTACAGTATATGTATGCTATTTATGAGAAATAATATTTCTTCAGGTATAATAACACTAATTCTCCCTGAAGAATTGGTAATTGTAGTACAGCTTTTAGTAATATAACAGATTTTAAACTTTATATGAATGAGGAAAGCAGAAAGATGATCCCCTGATATTTGGGGTTTCGGGATGTAAATCAGAGAGTAAGATTATGTTAATGCTTATTAATATTAGGGAAGTTTGAACCATGTGCCCCCATGTGGCTCTCTCCTGCACATGAGGGCAGTTTTGACACTGGGTGCGCCTGCTCTTCCAAGTTTTATCAGTTTAGCCCATCTCACCGGCCAATCAGGAAATAGTCTCGTTATCATTCCTGGCTATTTAGCTAGCTCAGACGCAGCACTCAGCGTTCGTGCAAAATGTCTCCACTAGTGCCAAACTCATAGCTCTGCTGAGCATTTCCTCTACACCTGTTGGTTAATTCAGTGCTTTTCCTGTCCTCCTGTGTAACCCCTTGTTGCTCAGTTTGTTGTTTCCCAGCTAGCTCCCTTGTGCTGTTCCAGTTTCCCCCTCTCTCTGTGCTTATCCCTGTGTCACCTGTACCTATTTTTGCTTCCAGTGTCTCCTGTGTTCCCGGTGTCTACAGGGGCCCCTGTGTCACTGGTGTCTATGACCTGACCTCTCTTGCTTGCTGCCTGCCACAAACCCGGCCTTCCTTGACAATTCTTCTGCCAAGTGATTTTGTATGGTGAATCATCCTGTCCACCCTGGTGTGTCCAAGGACCACAACCTGGCAGTAACCAGCAGCGCAACATCTTTACCACTAGAGGTTCTGGAGAAGGCCTGGCTACTGCTTGGACTCCCCACCTTGGCCCTTCTCAGGGCACACACTACTTCTGTGCAAACCGTATTGCCCCTCAGTGACCCTGTCTCCCCAAGTGTGTATATATTTGCATATATGTAGCTGTGTCTCTACACTTAGTAGATGTTCTTGTGATTTTTAGAGACAGTTGGTAGGTAGGTCCAGATCATTGACTATATATGTTGGGAATAAATTGAATTTTGCCTAGTTATCCTTGAACCCCTTGTAAACTAAATAGTCTGACTAATTCACTTAATATTATACTAAAATTATATAAGCATCTAATCTACATTCATTAAGACACATTACTTCAAGGTACCCACCCAAAGACCCACAATCAGATTCTTACTACTTCTGAAAGAGACTTAATGGCAATGGTAAAAAAAGCATGAAATGGGGCAGTCTTGTCTTATGCCTCTGTGTATAGGAAATAGATTTTAAATCACATATGATATGGGCAGTCATCTGATTGTACAGCATTTTCAACTTTGTATAAAGCTTGCTGATATCTTTATTTATTGTTCTGCGTAGGATGAACCCTTTTTGGTTAGAATTCGTTAGGGATGGAAAAAATAGATTCTGTCTATGTGCTAGGATATTGGTAAGCCCCCTTGCCATATTGTACTTGTAATATATAAAATGTATTCATAGATAGCATATGAAATCTGATCAATTTTTGGCAGAAAAACTAAAATGCAATTGCTTTTATCACTAGATTCAAAAACATATTGAAATTGATAAAGCAGTTTTTTTGGAGTCCCTTTTTAGAGAGCTATATTATCAGCTTATTGGTTACATTTCCAAGATTGCGAATGGTTGGTGTCTGGGTTTGGTTTTTGGATATACTGTTGTTTAGCCTCTCTGTGATCCTTAATAATATGTTATATAACTAACTAATGAAATTATATATTTTTTTTCTCTATGAAGTTATTTAACCATTGATACTGAGCACATAAGAGAGTCCTATAAACTGAATGAAAAGACGTCCCAGCTGTTGCACGCACACCGAAGGTGTCTTTTCTGTTTTTCCTCCAATAGTCCTCAGGGTTCATGTACACATCTATATCGTGCTGTTTGGTCATTCAGTGACAAATGATCCATTCTTTTGAGTTTAAAATTCAGCCATAGTCATAGGTGTAAGTGTTACTAAGTGGAGAATGTTTGGAACGAGTATGTCCGACATTAAAAATCTTAGATAATCAAAGAGAAGCTTCATATTGGTTCTGAATAAGGTTTTGTGTGAGTGGCAAATGTTCTCCTTTCTTCTGGATATTTTAGCCTTATAAACTAATTATATCCAATGCCTTAATTACATAATGGAGTTGGACAGCTCCATGATTTACCAAATCAGTTGAGTTGGGTTTCACAGATGGCATTTTAGTCCCATGATAAGATTGTTAGTCCCTTTAAACATTCAGTATCAAAGTAATGTAATATTATATTTAGATAAAATAGTGCAGGAATCAGACATTCCCTATTGTAAAACTTAATATCAGGGTTATTATTATTATTATTTTTATTATTAATAATAATAATAATAATAATAAACAGGATTTATATAGCGCCAACATATTAAGCAGCGCTGTACAATAAATAGAGGTAGCAAATGACAGACAGTTACAGACATTGACACAGGAGAAGAGAACCCATAAGGATGGGTACACCTCTAAAATAAAGAGAATAAGTAGCATGAAAGTCGCATGCTAATTCATGGCCATTACCCAGGATCCAATCATCTTCTGATAAAAAATATTGGCCCCATTTCTTTTCTTTCTTTCTTACAATTACCATAATACATTCAAAATGTGGAAACAGTCAGTGTTTACAAAAAAAAAACAAGCTGTTGAAACCCAAATAATCCTTTGTAATTTTTAACAAAAAACTTGCTGGTTTTACTACTATAGATTGTCAGCTGCTGCAACAACATATTTGGTCAAAACAAATCAGTATTTAGTATGCTGACTATAAAAAATGGATTTTCAGCTCTTCAAATAATGCAAGCAAATGTATTTCTGCAATAAAGGTTTTATTTTTAGTCACAATATTACAGCTTGTAATACACTTAGTTCTGAAATAGACTGGTAGAACCTGTAGCTGACACAGCAATGTATTTTGTCTAAATTGGCATGGAATTGTCCAAAATGCTTTTTTTATTATTGTATTTATTTTGGAAATTCAACTTTCAGCTAATAAAACTATAACAGCAAAGTATGTTCTGAGAATAACCCCCTTTTTGTTTAATTAATTACATTGAGGTTGAAAATAGATCAGCAGCACAAGGGCCTAAAACAGCATATTTTTTGTTATTGTTTTTTATTATTCCTCCAAAATCAAACAGTTTTGAATTTAATTGTTATCTCCTTGGTTTGAAATGATCTGTGTTTTCTAAAAACAGGCCTTTACCTATAATCCAAAAATGTAGCCATGGCAGCACATTTTTAATTATTCCCCCAAAATCAAACAGTTTTGAATTCAATTGTTAGCTTCTTGGTTTGAAGTGATCTGTGTTTTCTAAAAACAGGCCTTTACCTATTATCCAAAAATGTAGCCATGGAAACACTGAATTTTAGCTTTGGTGACCTAACCAGCAAGGAATTTTGTTGGAAGAATGCTGAACATTTTACTTAAAGTAGTGTCAAATAGGTATAGTGTTTGGTGTAAATAGAGACATAGTCCTTGTTAGAAAATAATTATATTGTGCCGATTAGCCTTCTTTTTATTGATCAAAATATTGCAATACTCTGTTTAAAGTGTTATTTGAATTTTGTATAAACCTGTTTCCCCGTATGACATTGTGTGGTTCTGCCTGTCATATGCATTTCCCCCACTTACCTCCTTTTTGTACCCTTTCTGTACCATTTCTTGATCCTTGTAATGTCTATTGGTTTCCTTTTACTTTTTCTTTATTTTTTGTATTTTTATTACTTATATATTGTAATTTCTATCACAAAACCTAAAATCCATTTTGCACAGAAAATGATTATATTGTGGAAAACATTATCCATATTGTTTCTTTGTGTGAGTAAGTGCATTTGCAACCTATGTCTACCTAACAGTGTAAAAATATTGTCAGTAGTGGGTGTATGTGCCTGTAATTTTTCCACCAGCCTGCCTAAAGTACACTGTCCTTTACCACATCTCATACAATGATGTATATGTGTACACAAAGATAGATGTGTAAACTGTGGATCTGCTGCTGTCCTAATTTGGCTGTAGCATCCTTTAAGCTGGCTCCAAATGTCAATAGTATGTGTCTGAGCTTAAGAGGTAGACTACCTCAATGACAGCTAAATTTAAAATGAGATTATAGGAAAATACTTGAGTATTTAGGTGATTCTCTTTCAACAATTGAAATGTTTGCCTACCATCTTTTTGAACACTTGTGATTGCTGGCATTCGGGCTACGTTCACACGTCCAATGGTTCTTGTCCGATAATCGGCTTAAGGCCGATATCGGACGAGAATCTGGCGCGTGTACAGCGCCCGTTGTCCATCATCCAAACGACCGTCTTGGCAGGTCCACGGATGATGGACGACAAAGGATCGTAATGGAAGCAAAGGGGGGGAGTGCGCACTCGTTCATGCATCGTGCAGTCCTTAGTCATTGGAAAGGATCCTGAAAGATCCTTTCCAATGACATTTATTGCACGTGTGTACCCAGGCTAAGGGCATAGTCATGCCTATGTGTTCTGTTAATGTACAATGCTTTGTACATAATGGACCTTCAAGCTCTCAACGACTGGAGAAGATAGACTATCATGACTAGAATCTGTGTGATCCAGCAAACCTGGAATAGATCTAGCCCAGGATTGAAAACATTTGCCAAATATTAGCAAATGATTTTAAGAAAAACTTTCTAGGTTTGCTGGAACAACCAGGTTCTTCCATGATTGGGCCTTATTTATTAAAGCTCTCCACGGCTGAAGATGATACACCTTCACCAATGAAGCTGGGTGAGCCATCAAACCAGGAATACATTTCTTCAAAGTCATTTGCCATTTGCTGGCAAATGTCTCGAATCCTGGACCAGATACATTCCAGAATTGCTGGATCACCCATTTTCTCTGATGTTGATCCTCTTCAGCCTTAAAGAGCTTTATTAAATCAGGGCCATTGTCTATCCTCTTCAGTCTTAGAGAGCTTTAATACATAAGGACCAATGTAGGTGTGAGTTAAGGAACTAGGATTATTGTAAACGTATAAACGTTCATTAACTTTTTTTTTTATCTTTCTATGGGGTATTTTAGAAGACTGCTGGATATATCTAGCTTATTCTATTTTAAACTTACCAAATCCACCATGAATTAACAATAGTTTCTTTAGCTTCAGATAAAAATTGAGGGTTAGATCGGTTTTGAACTTTGTAGCTGTTTATTGAGTTGTTAAAACTATTGTGAAATGTCAGGAAAAATTAGCTCTGGTGGCAAGGGGAATATATTTGGCCAGTGTTTTTCTTTTTGTTACTTGTGAAAAAGCTCATTGTTTGACACATAAAGTACTGTTCCAAGCTAGTATTTCATAAGTGAATACCCACCATAGCAGTAAATATGTCAAAAGAACACATCTCAAAATGTCATGCCACTATGTACATCTTCACCGTGTTCTTGCATTTAAAACAAAGATGCCATGCAACTCTATACATTTGTTTTATATTTGTGTTTCTATTTCCTTAAGTTTACTCTGTCACAGTGTTTCTTGGAAACTGTAATTTTATTTTATTTTATTTTTTTAGACTGTATTCAATTTCACTATAGTATTTATTATAAATTGCACATTGTGCACATTTTTTCAATAAATGTGGAGTGAAAGTAATATTTTTATGAGTTATCTCTGTAGATTTTACTGCCTAAAAAATAAAAAGGTGTATTCAATAGGACAATTTATAGAATCTAAAGAATGATGTAACAATATTGCAGTACTGAGCAAACATTGTATAAGCTTTGTGATGTTTACTAAGTGAAAAATGAAACATTGAAATTAAATTGAGCATTTTAAGATATATATTTGGAAAAAAGCACGGTCATGAAAATGGCTGCTTCTGAGTGCTAGTGGGGTGACTGCATTGCTGTACTGCTCAGTGTTTTTCTTGGTAAAAGGTCTAATATTATGGTAACCTAAACCCTAACTCTAACAAGATGCCCCCACCACACCTAAACACAATACTGAACACGTCATGGTAAGTTAGTAGGGGGGATATCTTAGCTTCAGAAAGACCAAAAATGGAATTGGTACCTAGGTCTGCCTTTTTGGAGATATAACAACCAAAATTTGGTTCCTCTTCTATTTTGGTAATATCATGGGGACATATTTAATTCTTAGTTTCGCATGTGACTCTATCACCCTGCAAAAGGCAGTAACACGAACAATGTTATAGGAAGTGTTGATGTCAGTGTTTACCAACCAGTGGTCCGCAGCTCTGGCCAGTGCACCACGAGGAGGGCCCCCAGCAGGATCAGGAGAAGGACCCTGCTGGGGGGTGCACCGGCCAGAACCATGGGCCATGTCCCCCGTATAGATCCCTGGCTCAGGGCGGTGGGCAGGTTGTGTCTCTGAACACTACCCACCCACTCTACCAGACCTGTGATGGGGGAGTGGGTGGGTTCTGGCATCATGACATCACACTATCAATTGTAATATGGCACTTACACTATACTGCTGCTATTCGTCCAGCAGTCTCTTTTATTGGCATTTCATGTTCAGCCAGGGCACAGGGTATCTTCTTGCTTTGGAAATACAAAACTGCCCTCTATAGTCCATTGTCTCTCAGCCTGCAAATGCATGCAGACATTTCTTTTATGCTTGAAACCAAGCTTACCACCCAGGGTAAGATGGCCACATTTAGAGGATGTGGATATGCTGAAAGATCCTTAGCTCACCATGACCTATCTGATATCTAGTAGTAGTTAGTGACATTAAATTAGACTTGTTCTTTTATTGCTGAAGATATTTCAAAGCTTTCAAAGCTGCTTCATCAGAACATCAGACTGCAAAACGTATTGTCCAAAAAGTCTATTTGAAAGTGATTACCTACTACTAGTTGTACAATGACCTGGATAAATGAGAATCTTCAAGGACATGACTTGTCTGATTTTCTCCTGCTTTGTCTTGCAGAGACAGTATTTGGTTTTTTTCTGGCATGATTCTTGGCTTGCCATTTGGTTCCTGCTCTTTCTTGATGATCATTTTGGTTTCTTTGATGAATCGTTGCTTCCTACCTTGACCTTGTCCTGTTGACTTAAACCTTTACCTGTGCTTCCTGTCCTGATCTCTTCCTGCTAACATTTGGCAATCTTAAATGTCATCGACTTGCTGTGCAGTTTGGTATCTTTTCAGCCATTCCTATCTCGATGTCCTATTTACAGTTATAAAAATCAAACTTGCAGTGGACAGTTTTGTTTGTTTTTTTGTGATGACATTACCAAATACACTGAATAATATGTTGACATTGGAAATACAGGGAACTGGAGTGAAATAATTCAGAATTTTGTCAGAATTTTTTACCTGTTAGTATAAATATAAAAGTGGAGGGCCAGGAAAAAACTAACAGTATCTTTTGGTACTGTTTCTATACTTGTTGCTCCTTAAAATGCCTTTCTTCTCTTCTTTTTGTCCCTCCCTATAAAATAAAAAATAATTGAACACATAAAGAATGCACAATAATACATATTATATTTCTGAAATTGTTATTAGGGTGCAGTTCTTTGTAAAAGTGGTAATAAACACGGGTCATTATTAGTATTCCGGACACTTTACTGTCTTATTAGGCAGAGTTTGTGATAAATAGATATTGCTATCAGTGCATTTTATAGGCGACGGTGATTGGAAAAGACCCTGACAGGGGGTGAATACAGCTGTGCAGTGAATTATCACTTTCATTGAGTTACAGTTACAGTACTAAAGGTTTGAAGAAAACTTGTCTGAAAACAAGTAGAAGTGCCCAGATTATGCACTGTAAATTGTTTACATTTGAAAACATTTATATCTGTATATAGGCATTGTGACAAAAGTAATTTTCAAAGTTTACAGCAGAGTAGTGGTCTTTCTATGGCAACAGAATCCTGGCAGGCTGCCAGTCTTTTGATGTTAACATTCGGTAGCTATTTCTAAGGTGTTAAAAATTGACCTAAACCCGACTAAGGGCTTGTTTACTCTGTCCCTTCACACAGAGGTTTACAACCATCCAATAGTCCTGTCCTGTACAAAAAATAAGGGTTTGAGGAGCTTTGATGGACATTCAGGGCCAGTAGTCATCTGCTACCAAACTGCCCCCATTCATTCTCTATAGGTGACCATGGGCAATGCACTACAAGGAGTGTCTCAACTTCAAGGTATGGTTGCTGGTGGTGAGTAAGTGGTAACCAAATTACAGCCACAACACCCGTGCAGGCAAACCCAATTCTTTATTGGGATCTTTTAGGCCTTTAGACAGTGGTGAGTGAGGGCTAGTTTAAATCTAGGTTACTACCTAATAAAATATGTAAATAGGCCATGTAATATCCGAATATCAGGTCTCCCTGACAGCATGGAGCCAGTAGAGTTAAAGCAACAGAAAAAGGAGCAGCGTTTTATTGGCCTTAGATTTTCATAAAGCAGAACTAAATCCATGAAACACATCTGTCCCCATTCCCTTGCAAGGTGCTGCCATCTTCTTTCTTCTCTTTCTGGAGATGATCCTCAGCCATCTTTTATTGGCTGGGATTGGCAGGCGCACAGGAATTCATTCCTTGCACTCGCAGGGGACGTCAGGATTGCTGGGTATCCTTGCAATTAAAGCTGGTTCAGGCATTAGGCAGGTAGGAGGGATTGTTGCAGAAAGGTACATAGCTTGTCCCTTTCTGTTCTATTGATCTGCCTGATCGCAGATTTCTGAAAGTGGAATTTTACTTATGCTTTCAGAGGTATTTAAGCCCAAAACTAAAAATGTAATATGTTGCTGCCTCCCTGTCCTTAACTGTGGTACCTGCATTACCTTTCCTTTTTTTGGTTTAACCTGATAGTCCTGCAAATTATACACCCAGTGGCCAAAGGTATGATTTCATTTTCTATATCCTTTGCATGGTGGTTGGGGTGTATACATTGTGTTTTTGCACATTCTTTGTGCTTTAAGTTCAGGGCACAGGAATTTGATGCATGTTTACCCTGATGCACGTCAACCAATGTTATCTGTGGTTGCTTAGAATGTTCCTATCATAAAAACTATCGCAGCCATCACAACTATGGACAGGTTCTAGAGTTTAAACATTCTTTAATACTACTGGGATGTGTCTTCCCCTGCCACTATAAAGACTTCCTAAAAGATGGCAGACATTTTTTATTACCTTGTATATCACACTAGACCTATGAACTATTTTGATGCACAAAATGTTTTGAGAATTAGGAAATGGCATGCTCCTGAAACGTCAGGATCTTAGTACAGATATTGTTTAACAATATTGTTGATACAGTTGTACTTGATACATTTTATTTATTACCTTCCACAATTTTATATCACCTGCACTTTTTATGATTTAGAGATATTTTGTTGTGTATTTTTTTATGTATTTATTATTTTAAGATCAGATGGTTGCCTTATATACGCTTTAAAATACTATATATCGATATATCATATATATTCAAGTATAAATCCAAAAAAACTATGAGATTTTTACTGAAAACACAAGAAAGTGCTTTTATTTGAAAAGAAATAAGAGCAAAAAATGCAGGCATCACTGCTAACATTCAAAACAGTGATAAATATAAATGTCAATAAAATTAATGTCAATAAATACATCCTTGGTGTGTTATTTTCAAGACATTTATTTAAAAAAAGGGGGGGGGGTATGAATTACATGGGCTCCTCCAGTTCATCTAATTCACCCCTTTTTACAGGGTTAAAATATTTTGACCTTTTGAGATGGGTATAAAAGGTAATTGCTCTTAAATAGTCTTTTGTACATTATTGTTGGCCACTAGTAGATAATACTGTGTCCTCATGTCTCTTGACTCCTTGACTGTTTATTAAACACGCTGCAAAAGGACACAGCACCATCTACTGGTGTGACCTAAGTATAAACCATGATTCATTTTGTAATGGCATTTTAGGGGAAAAAATCTCAGTTTATGCCAAGAAAGCATATAATCCATAAAATAGTTTTATAATTTTTTTTGTCTGACAATGCATTACATTTTATGTGAATTTACAATGGTATATGCAAATATTTTCTTTCAATAGTAACACATACACTGTACAGTGCTTGTTATATTAAATTCAACATATATTTCTTTTTGAACTATAAGTATTTAATTCTGAATAAATACGTAATTTCTTTATGTAAATTCTAAATTGAATAAACTAGGCGAGATAGATTATGAAAAGATGTCAAATGACTGAGAATCAGATATCAGCCAAAGGTGCCATTTCCACAAAATGCATTTAGGTAATAAGACTGGGTACAATTCTAATGGTTGCATGGAGTTGTTAAGGGGTTTGGGAAGCTCCTAATCTTGTTGTTATTCTTAAAGTTGAGGTTAGTTTCATTAAAACCTTATTAATCATTTTTTCAGAGCTAAGATTTTTTTGTGGTTGTAGAATGCATTTAATTAGGGATCCTTTATTATGACATGCTATAACCAAATTGAACGTTAATGGAAATTTTCCAACCTGTTTATTCATCTGTTTTGAGTTAAGTAAAACAATGAAAAGGTATGTAAACAATGCTTTTACAGGCTCCTTCGGCTTTTGTAGATGTGATCAATTGAAATGTAGGTAGTTATTATTCACAAGTACACATACTACATGGTGATAGATTCATAATCTACTCTTTCACTGTGGGTTTTGTACATTTGGTCTACAAGTGGTAGTAGGTCTACAAATATAAATAGGAGTGCACAGTGAGCCGTTTCTTCCCTCTCTGGACATAAAATGCTCTGTTTTTAAATCATGATTTGTTATTAATGAAAATCCAGGGAGATTGTGAACAGTAAATATAACATTCCAGTGGTTTGAAAGAGAACAGGCTTCCATCTGATTTCAATTTTATATGTGCTAGAACTAGTCTTCATACTGTGGAACATTTAGATGACATTCTGTTATTTTATATAGCCCAAGGGAGAAATGATGACATTTTAAAATGGCACTGAGTGGAATGCACACAAACAGTGCAAAAACTCTCAAACCTGTATAGAATTATAGCAGAATTTTGCTGGAAGGAGGATGATTGTCTTCATAAGTCTTTGTATTGTGGGTCAGTTGGACCTCTGAATAGATTGCTAAACTAGTTTACCAATCATACACTGACACAGACATACACGTCAAGGAGTATATTTCTAAACAGGTCACATTATTTGTTTGAAGATCCTTGTTTTTTTGTTTTCTTTGGGATTGAGAATGGGAAATGTACCAAAACTGACTTGGGAAAATAAATCATCATTCTCAATAAATACACTAGGCAGTGCTCAGAAACCATAAATATATTTGAATAATTAAAAACAAATTGTTCATCTCAATACATTGACGCGTTTCGTGGAAGCTATATGCCTGCTTCTTCAGGATACCAATGAGACTTTTGCCTGGATAATCCTTAATAATCCTTATAACTTCCCCTGATCTGAAATTGGTGTCAAACAGTGACAGAGGACATCGGAAATAACATCCAAGCATCAAATAAATTTCTATTCTATGTTTGAACAAAGTGGACAACCATCTGCCTCCTATTTTTTATCTTCCTTTTCTATCCCACAGGCATTAGCTTTCATTGGATCACCCAAACTTTTTGTCAGCGCTGGGGGCGAAACGCGTTGATGTTCATTGATGTTCAAAGTTCATCAAAGTATGAACTTTGTATGTCACTGGTTTTTGCTATGAACAATTTGTTTTTGTTTTTTTTTTAATTCCAGTGGAATTATAAGGTAAACATGGCATTGTCAGGTAAGAATAAATAAACAATTCATGAAATAAATTGAAAATGATAGAGAACAACTTTTTTTTTTAATTAATCAAATATATGTATGGTTTTAACTATTTATTCATTGTTGATTGTGTAATCAAGTATATATTTTTTCTCTTTTTTTGTAAACCAAATGTTACATTTTTCCAGAGCATGTGCCTCAATAGTCACAATTAATTTTGTTGCTTTCTTGAATATTTGTATTTAGGATGTGGCGCTTTTGTACTATAGACTAAATAGCTGTAAAACATGGACTGTCAGATTGTTAATCTTAAAAAAAACTTATAAAGCAGACAGTTGTTTACCTGATTTCACGTCGCTGCATTCTGTAGTCAACTGGTTGATTTGCCCCACTTCTCCTAATAGAGAATGGGAGCAGATGGAAGCAGCTTCTCAACAGCAGGGCAATATGTAGGCAGAAGCTGTTGGCCACCTTGGGGAACAGATGCTCAGCTGCTTAACTATGGTAAACTGTTGAATTTTTTTGTAGCATGCAGGGTCAATACCATCTTGCTCAGCCTTTCTTGATATTTTAAACATAGGGGAAACCCTTGAAATAGCTTTCAGGTCTTCAGGTAACCCCTGCTTAAATTACTATATTTACAGCTCATTGTGCATTAGCATGGTGGTACATGTACAGTCAAACTACAAATTGGTTCTAGCATTAGAAATATTTTTCAGATAGCACTTAAAAGTTATTTATCTGTCAAACAGAGATCAAAGTACTCCCCTTAACAATTTTCTAGCTACAAGAATAGTCTTTGTCTTTGCTCAGAATCTACAAACAGTAGTGTTATAGTCCGATTACTGGGTAGGGGAGAGTGAAAAAAAGGCTCCCTCATATCTGGTGAAATCATCTCTGTCTAGGAAAAAATATTTGTTCTCCTTGTATAAACACCTAAATAATCATACAGTAAAGTAGGTCCAAAATTTACTTTAAGGGTTTTGCAGAAGACAAGTGGGGCACTCTTTTCATATGTGCCAGTTTTACCTGTAAAAAGGCTACTTCATGCTAAGTGCTTTAAAAATGTGAAAGAGACATGTTCTTTAGGAGACCTCCTTAGGAGCTATGTTGATTGTTTACCATCCACAGAATGTAACTGGCTATTAATATTTATAGGTAATAACACAGGAGATTGTTGATCCAGGGAATATCCAAGTGCCTTAAGGGATCAGGAAGGATTTTGTTCTCCCTGTTGGAACAAATTGGACTGTGCTTCAAAAGGGATTTTTTGCCTTCCTCTGTATTAGTTATGAGTTTTCTATATATACATGTTTTGATATATTTATTAGTTCATGTTTATTTCAGTTACATTTGATGGATTTGTGTTTTCTTTCAAACTATGTGTGTAAGGCCCGGGTCAATACCAGTATTCCCCAGACACCAATCCCCCAATCTATCGCCACAGTCTTCACCTATAGCAGCCCCCGCTCAGGCTCGAGAGACTGGTTGCGTCTCGCAGCACTCGGTTGCCCCCAGGACTTGGTGCGCAAAGGATGGTGTCTGGAGACAGGCCGGCAGCCGACCCGGCGCCCACAAATGCAGAGTACAGAATGTCAGGAAATCCAAAAACAAGCTGAGGTCAAAACACACGAAATTAGTCTGTCCAGCAAAGTACAAAGGGAAAAGCAAAAGCAGAGGTCGGTCCAGGCAGAGTTCAATGGATAGTCAGGTAAAAGGGGCAGGTCAGTAACAGAGAAAACTCAAAAATCAATCCAACACAGGTCAGCCCAGCATATGCTATAACAGGCACAGAAGACTGGAAGCAGAGTGGCTATAAAGCCCCAGCAGCCAATGACAATGCAGGACTGAGGTGCTGATCAGCCTCTAGAATCCCCTTCAGCCATGCACAGCCTACCAATGGATGCTGGGGATGCCATAAATCCATCAGGCTGCACGACTAAAGCGAAGCAGGGGCTGCTGCTATCTTAGTTCTCCTGGCCGTTGCAAATGACATCTCTGGACAGAACAAACTGTGTTTTATATTGGGATGGCACACAGCACGGAGTCGTCGGCTAGATGAGCATTTCCTAACAATGTGACTATGAGAAGTCATTTAAATGCTATTTTTTAATAATAAAAAGGTACAATCATTTTTATTTTGCCTCCCATTCTGATGACAAGTGTAACATTTTAGTTTTCCATCATGTTCTGTGTAGATCATAATAGTCACAAGACAGGAAGGGAATTACTTTCCCTATCAGACAACAATAAAAACTCCTTCTAACTCTACTACTTCCATACTCTATACGAAACTTAAATAGAGTTTTTACTTTTCATACACAAAAAGTATATCTTTTCTTTAATAAAGCTTTTCATATAACATGCAATATTTTGAATTATTTAGACACTTAAGTAGCCAAAGACATGAAATTGATTAAAACATTTATTTCTGATTCTATTTGTAATCCATTTATTTCCTCTAACCTCCTGTTGCATGTACATGAAATAAAGTGATGGGATATGTCTTACATGGTATGAAGATATCCTCCCTTGCTATCTTATATGAGCATAAGCTCCTCTCTAGGTAATGGGATGGTGGGGAGGTATTTGTAGTCCAAAGAAATAGGTAGCAGTCTAGGATGACAACACTGCTGCCACCATATTTAAAGAAGGGTAAGTTGCAAAATAAGCATGGGCAGCACAGTTGGTTCAGTGGTTAGCACTCTCGCCTTTGCAGCACTAGGTCACAGGGCTCTATCTGCAAGAACTTTTTTTGTTTTTTTTGTTTTGGTATGCTTGACATGTAGAAAAAAAAAAACAAAAATTGGTAAATGCTCCAGTGAGTAAACAAAAAATGTACTGGATTAGTTACCTCGTCTCCCCATATTTTTCATGCTCCTATTTACCCAGTTTCAAGTACCAGTAAAGAAAACTGTCAGGTCTAAAAAAATGATATAATAAATGCAAAATGTTAATTTATTTTAGTTGTTGCTGTTTAGAGGTGAAGCCAAAGTCGTTTTTCTGACATTGCTATGTCCAGATGACTATTGGAAACACATACAGAGTCTGTATTTGTCACTAAGTTCAATTGATTTTGCTGCATGCCTTCAAGTCAGAGGAGCAGAGTGCAATGAATACAAACAGCCAGTTCTCCAAAACAATGTGACATGAATTAAATACAGTGCATTTTCTGCTGAGCTTATATTACATTCAAATTGGAATGTGCTGTGTGACTGGCTTCTTTAATGTTATGCTTTTGTGCTATACGACAGTAAAGTATGTTGTGTTTAGCATTGTAACAACAACTAATAACTTTAAAAATGCATGGAGTTCTTAGAAAAATGTGCAAGATTATACTTTCTTCACCTTTGAATACAATGAATCACATATGAATAAATCAAATTCAAATCAATGAATCAAATTCATACAAGTTTATTTTTTTTTTAATTCTTAAGAAATTTGCTCTGTAAATCACCTGACCCCTCTTCTCCCTAATCCTCATGTGTCTAATAGCATTCACATTTTGGTGATGTCTTGGTTCCGCTTTTAGACTTAGTGGTCTACTGTAATGTATATTGCTTCATTTTTATTTAGAACTTAAAAGGCTTTAAATTAGTAGGGTATTAACTGCAGAGTCCAGAAACTCCATGCAGTGAAACCATGTCCTGTTGAACTTGTCTGAAGCCCAGACACCCTTAATACTGGAGGTGAGATCCTCCACATGCACAATCTCTTTGACCTTAGAGAGCTACAGCCATTGTGTACCAAAAGGGTTTTACCAGAGGGCATGAAAATGTGTAAAAAATGTATAAATCTTGTTGCTCCTGGAATCTTCTATAAATGGAGGACTTATTAGTAAGGAGGAGAATCAGGTCCAATTGAGGTTTCCTGCACAAAGTCCCCAACTCAGATTGCCAGGCTTGTAAAAAATTATGGAACAAAGTTGGAGGAAAAGGGAATGTATTAAAACCTCCCATCAGCCCATACAAAGAAACTTAGGGGGAACAGGAGACAGTTTGCAGGGGGGTGGAAGTGCAAAACATGAGACAGCTGGGGACCTCCCAAAAGAATCCAGGAATAAAGGGAAACCCAAGGGAGAGAGCACCAACAAAGGGAATCAGTGGTCAGAAATTGGGGCAGAATAAGCTAATAAAACCTTGGTCTTCCATCCTAGGAAGTAATAATGGGGTTCCAGATAGGTCTAATTGTAGAGTATAATTTACTGTTAGACAGGATATGATAGTTTACCCATGACAGTAGATAAAGGAGCCAAAACCAATTGATTACTCTGTCCAAGTGATTAACTGTGATGTAGTAAATATGTTTGGAATTCCAGGTTTGCTGGATCACTCAGCTCCATGATCACCCATGATCTCATGGCTTACACAAAAAATTGGAAACATTTTAAATTGGACAGAATATAAAAATTAATTTAAAAGTCAGTTTGCATACTAATAAGTCAAGGTAGCCAATACATATCATTTACAGACAATATTATCGGACTGCAAGTGTGATTCTTCTTTTAGACACCTCAATACATAATAATGTATTTTTTCAGAAACACTCCCATATATATTGCAAATGTTTTGTTATATAGTGGATTGTCATACACATCATAGTGTAAAGATGTTAAATAATAAAGTGAACACTAAATCAGTATATACATAACAGAACATTTTCCTGGGTTTGCTGAATTATGTGTAATTCCTTGTGGAGTAGACGGTGCTGAATGCAAATGACTGTAGAAAACCGTATGAGACGGAGCACAGTGTTTTAAGAATGCTCAGAAGGAAATAGACCAATGCCTTTGGGATATCGACCTTTCAAGTGCTTGGAATCAACACGACTGTCTCTAATTTAGATGGTCAGTTTCTGAGTGGGTTTGAAGTGTTCTAGCTGCAAGTCCAAAAATAAACCATTTTAAAATGTTGTGTATTTAGATGAGACCTAAACACCACGGAACATATTTTGGATTGCTAAAGAACACTTAAAGGATGAAACAGTCACTTAAAGTTTAACTGCACATTTTTTTATGATGTAGCCCGACTTCAGAAATGAATTGCTAACTTGGTTACAGAGTAATTTGTCAAAATGTTCTCAGGTTGAACCACACATGTGTTTTTTAAACATTCATTTCTATGAATCCAGCCATTCCTATGAACTTCTGAACAGGAGCTCGTCCTTTGAAGCTTCATAGAAATGGGGAGTACATTTATTCCTTTTTGAGCTGGGCACAAATTATAAGTGGTGTAGTTACATTAAAAAGCGGTGCCCACTCTAATTTTGCAATGTAGGTAATGTAGGTATTTCTTAACAATAATGCACAAGGTCTGTGTTTCCTCATCTTATATCTACCATTGCTACATTTGTGCGTCTCCTTCTACCACAAAGAGCAACAGGACCAATTGCCTAGGATGTATATCTGTTTTTACTGCTTCCTACCCTTTGGACTGCTGGGAATTTTCATAATATGTTTTTCATTTGGCATTTCTAATCAGTACAACAATACTGTGTGCTCTAGACTGCTTTATGTTTTTTTTTTTTCTCTTATATTTGCTATCTGCTAGAAACATAAATTTACTGTTCTCCCATGGCAATGATTGAAATCTAAAATCTCATTTCCCACTTGGACCCAATCAATCCTTCGATGTTGCAAGTATGAGGATCAATAGAATTAATAAATGCTGTTTACAGAATTGATTATTTCACTATTCTGCCTGACAATAGCACTGGCTTAGATTGGAAATGTACTATAAAGATGATTAAAAGAAAAACTACTATTTGCTTCATGCTATTCTTTTAAAAGGAACCCCATCTTGCTTCTGCCTACATAAAAAACAGTCAACTGTCTGTTCCATATAATTTAAATACAGCACCCTTTTTGGTAGTCCACAAGGATGTTACAGGCAAGCAAATAGTTTTTTAATCATCAAACACAAATTTACATTTTATCATTATTGGGGGTGCTGCATCCTGTAAAATTCATGTAAATTTCATTATGGGAAGCACAGTTGACTTAAGTGGTTAGCACTCTTGCCTTTCCGGTAGCAGGGTCCCTGGTTCGAATCCCAGCAAGGACACTATCTGAATGCGGTTTGTAAGTTCTCCCCATGTTTGCGTAGGTTTCCTCTGGGTACTCCACTTTCCTTCCATATCCCAAAAACATGCAGGTAGGTTGATTGGCTTTCGACCTTAGACCATGATAATGATTACATCACATTAGATTGTGAGCCCCTTTGAAGAACATCTAGTGACAAAACTATGGACTTATAGACGGCACTATATAAAAGTTATTATTAATGATAATATGGAAAAATATAAACGTGTTGATGCAGACTTTGACAAGCAGTCAAACCTAGGTTACAGTTTTCTTACTGTATCAAATTCCTCCTTCCAAAACATGATTTCTATAGGTGTAAATTATGGGAAGCATTGGAATGACAGGCTTTATCAACAGGTAGAGACACAGATAATCTGTAACCACAGCTCTAGTCTTTTGATAAAATCCTACAGTTACCTAAGAAGGCAGACTCAAATATTTCCATCAATAAGTATATGTCAGCATGAAACCTGTTCTCAAATTCACTAAAAAAAATTCTACCTAATATGTATTCACAATGGGAATATCTTCAGCAGCAAGCCATTAAATTCATCTACTGTTCAGTCACTTTCAGTCATTCCAACAAAACCGAAGTCATAATATTTAACTTTGATTTCAGTCTCTACTTTCTGGATTAATAGACTATGGAGCGGCATTTGCATAAATATTCAGCAACGTGGGTCTCAAGGTCACACAGTTATTCAGATTGGTGGCTGTCCTTTTGCCCTGCATAAAGCCACACATAATCAGCGTGGGCACACGTCTCATGCTGCAGGATTACATTCCCACAGTATATGGGAGATACATGGGATCATTTGCAAACGAAATATTTAGCAGCATAAAACTAGCTTTATGTTCAGAACCTCTGCCAATAAAATGTCTAGCTATGGTTAAGTCATTAATTGGTATTCAATTACTACTGACATTTTTTTTTTCTACGGAAGTCTCAAGAGGTGCATTGAACGTATTCATCAGTCATACTTATGCAGTCAAGTGTTTCTTCATATTAGGCAGTGTCTGTCTCAAAGATAAAGAATCACAACTTACTGCCAGCTAGGTGAAAATGGATGCAGAACAAGTTGTTCATATTCAAGCTGTCTCAGACAGTGGCAGACAGTAACTATCAGTAGCTAAGGCTTTCAGGCAGCAGATATATCAAAGCATGGGATAAAACTGCCAGCTGTCCAGCTAATACATATACATACTGGGTTCATTATCACTTGGGGAGCCATAATACAGGTTAACTGGTCAGATTATGATAGGTGGCAAAAAGAGTAAAGGATTGACTGTTAGAGCATATTTCATTAATGCAAAACCAAGTATTATAGCTCATTTTACTTCTTTTTGCACCCTTAAAAATGGAGTTTATATTAGCTTGTTGCTTTAGGTGCTCCTTATCGTTAGGGGTATGTAGGCTTATTTTTCCTAGTAATACAAATCCTAGAAAATATTTAGAAAAATTAGGCATCTTTTCCTATTTCTTGTTTTTCTGATTCTGCCAGTAATGCATTTCTTGCCCTAAGGTGGCAGTGCTTACAATCAGGGTCACCATCAGAAATTTTTGGGCCCCATACTAAGTAAATCACCTGGGCCCCCTTTCCCCATGTTAAAAAGAATTGCAAAAGTCCTGCTATTTGGATTGGGGCCCTGTACAGAAATACCCCTTGCCCACTTACCACTGATGATGGTGGTGGTGACTGTTTAGTATGTCAGTAAGGTAATTTCAATGTTTCTTGGAAGCCCTTTTCAACTTGGATATACAAATCAGAAAAACATTCTGTTTACCAGTAACAATGATTCCTTATTCTCCTCACTGATCCTTTTAAGCCTTGGAGAGCTTTAATAAATCTGGCCCAGTGTAACTGATAAAAGGCAGCACATGAAGTTTGTCAATCAGTTGACAAAACATGGTATTTTGGACTTTCGAAACCCATTTTCAAACAATTTCAATTATATAATGAACAGGCCAGAAGCGACCAAATTAAAGCAGTTGATTGCCTACCAAACTTTGATGTAAGAGCGTTTAGGTTCCAAATCCTATGGCACCGTAATATGCACATTTGAGTATTTTATTATATTTTTTAGAGCTAGCCTACCTACATCCTCCTTCTGTCCTACCTTATAGTCATGGTCCAAAAAAAATCATTAGCCTCATTAGTTTTTGCATTGCAACCTGTTCACTACCTTTACCTAATTGACAGAAATTGTATAAAACTTTTTTATTTATATCTCAAGTTAGGACCATGCCTGAAAATAAAATTAAAATAAAATATTTTTAAATATTGTGCTGTAAATACATCTAAATAGGCGAAAACATATAGATATTTAGCTCCTCCATCCCTTTGTCACAGGGACATCCCCACGGGCTATAACTCTCTCCTCAATTTAGGAACTAGGATGAGAGTTGGAAGAAGTGCCCTGCTTCACTTCAATTCAATTGTGACAACAATTATAACTTTCTTCTTCTGTTTGTGTAGTGGTGAAACACTGAACCACACTGTTAAAGGTTCCTGGTAGTGGAAGAACACCATGAAAACTGCAGTTAGAATTATGCAGTTATTTATTTTTCACTACTACATTTCAAAAAATTATTATAGTTTTACTATAGTTTTACTACTAAGATATAATACTACTAAAAGTTTTTAAAATGTCTAAATGGAATTGTATATTTATTTACTTTGGTGACCATTTAAGTGGGTCAGTAGCAGAATTTCAATGTTTCTTCTTGTAAGTCCCTTACAACTTGAATATACAAGCCACAAAAATATTCTGCTTACCAATAACAATGATTCATTATTCTCCTCATTTCATGCAAGCACCCTATAAACCTCTAAACCAATCTTTGTTATTATAAAACTTCCCAAAATGGAAAAATAATAAGAAATAGGGTAAAAAGATCTCGCCATGGTTGTCAATGTTTATACATTTTTTAATAAAAGAAAACAATACAGAATTGCAAAATAAATATGCAACCCATATAAAAAGAAACATCTACGATTTGACAATCTGACAACAGTTCCACAGTGGGGTTGGTTATTCTGAATGAAACAGTAAGATATTTAAAGCAAAATAAATAACCTCATGTGGAGTATTTAAAGGGAAATCACTTAGCAAGAATAAAAAATTGAGGCTAAGCTGTAAATATAAGGCTGCTCACAATATAGAGTCATGGCCTCTTGTTATGTTGTTTAAAGCAGTGTGGTTTCTTTATCCTACTGTGCATATGAGAGACATAATACAAGTTTATTGTTTTTCTATGGGTTTAACAATACTATTACTTACAGTCCCCAACAGAGATGGAAAAATCATTAAAGGCTGTTTTATGGTAAGACATGCTATAACACTGCAGAGCCAATTGTTGCTGACAACCCCTACAGAGTCTCACCTTTTTCTGTGAGCAGTAGTTGGGAGAACACATTTTTGACATTTCGTTTCCATCAAATATAAAATGATTCACCCTGAGCTTTTCTAGCTTGTTTAAAAAGCTGTATTTCATGAATGTGCTGTGCACTTGGGCATGCAATAAAGATGACAATGTAATGAAATTCTTTTTTTATCAGATATATTTACCTGACTACATCCTGAATATTGGGTCAGTTTTGAGGTTTGGGGCACTACAATGTAAGAGGGATATAGGAGTTTTATAAAGATATCAAAGATGTGCAGCTTAACTTTTTTCATGGCATGGAATATTTCACAATGTTCATTTTAGAAAAAGAAAGGCTTAAAGGCAACCTAATTACTATATACTGTATAAATACATGTTAAGGTCAGTCTATGGAATGACAAATTAACTTTTATCCTAAAGTGTGTACAAAAGACAAAGAGGCAAAGGTTGTATTAGGCTCCATACACGTTTTCAATTACTGTAATTGAAAATGATCTTTCATGATCATGAATGTGACAAAAGAGTGACAGATGAATGGACAAGTACTGTACACACAGCTCTGTTTTGTTCTATAGAGAGGGGAAGGGGGAGAAGGAGTAAGCCTCACCCTGCTATTCTCTTCTTTCTTCACTTGCATTGTGTTCATTTATGGATCCACCATGAACCATATTGGGCAACCTTTGTACACATGTCAGATTCTTGCCCAAGGCAAGCCGGACCATTCGTATTCAGCGAGAATCTTCTGACATACATAGCCTAAGGAGGATAAAAGTTTTATCTTTTGGTCCTAAGGTGTGAAGTAGTATTGAATAAAAATTATAGTATATTAGAACAATAGTTTCCCACTCCCCAAATGGTAGTCTTTGGTCTTTGTATGGCACACTGCTGGTGCTGTAAAAAATATACTCTTTATTCCTTTTATTAATGGGCCTACTTAGCCCTAAATTTGTTGTGCTGGTCCTTATCTACAGTACTTATATAAAAGTGTATTGATACCTTCCTGCCAGTTACTATCTGGACCTCGGTAGCCTTTATAAGAGTTAAGTATTGAATTAATGAGTTGGTGTTCAAAATGTGGGTTGATAGTTTAGTTGGCCTCGAAAATGGTGTAAATATTTTGGTGAGATCAGAAAATATACAAGAGAAAGCAAGACTATAGCCATACAGGATCCCCATTCTATTAGGAGGTACGTGCATGCACACCTTTACCTCCTAATCCAGAATAACCCTTATCTCTAATAATGGTTGTTAATTCATATAAGCTCATCTAGTCTGAGGTGAAAGAAAAATCAAACATTTAAAAAAAAAGTTTTGGAATTTGAGCAACCTTTTTGGGTATTTTGGGCCTGTTTCCACTTTCTGCTTTTGCACTGTTAAAAAACAATTTGGTAGACAAAAGCCAACACACTGTGGAACCTGAGATTCATTTAAAGCTGAGTGTTGTAAGTATTAGGGGACAATGTAAAAAACAACACAAAAAACAATGTTATATGTCTGGCGGTAAAAATCAATGTCACTGCCATATTAGACTAATTGAGGCAGAGAAGCAACTTCATTTGCCACTTTATGCCAGGGAGACTGAAGATGTTCTTCTTATAAATTCAGAGTATTACAACTTCATGCATACAGTTCAGAAGATGTGATTATGGAAGGGAAGTTTGACAATTACAGCATTCTGTGTAATTCCTTAGAACCACTCGATCTTATCCAAGCTAGATAAGATATGATAGCCAAAGGCACTTGGAGAATAGGTCACATACAATTTTACATTTAATGTATAAACGTGACCTGCTCATACAGTTTATCCTGTGCTGAAATAACGGTATGTGGTTTGCAGTCAAAACCATCATCCCATTCCTATCAGCAGCATTTATTTTTAGCAGCCATGTAAAGACAGATTTGCCTGTTGTCCCTAATTTCCTAATTTTAAAAGACAATCTTTGGGTTCGGAGGATTATGCCTGGGATTTTGTTTTTTAAAGTAGTTTTAATTAATAAAATAGGAACAATAAAAACACAATTTCAAAGTGTAAATAAACCAGAAAGAATGTAATGCAGTTTCAAGATTATTTATCACCTGGTGATCCAGCCAGTAACACACATCCTCACCTGCACAGCATACAATTAACTTAGACTTCTCACCTGATTTGGAATACAGACACCTATAGTTTCCAAAACAGAATTAAAAAGGACAAAAAAATCTTTTCAGATTTAGGTTCAGTGCATTATTATTTCAATGACAATCCATATTTCTTCATGTAATGCTGAGGTGAATAACACTGTACCAATACACAGCATAATTTATTTTTGTCTGTGCTTTTTAGTGCTAGTTTGGCTTATTAATGTTACTTGTGTAAGTTTTATTACATTCTGTTCAATGTATTCGAAAGAGAATATTACCAAATTCTGGTTTTGATCAATTTAAGGGGCCCCGTGCCTCATACGGAAAGCTCAACTTTCTATGTTTTCTAATTCATGGCACCATCATTTTTATAGCTTTAGTGAGTTTTAGTTTTAGTATCAAATGTCATTTTTATTAAGAGTAGAATCCAAAGGACTATGTGGGAAAATTTCAGTGGATAGTACAAATATCAATTTCTGTTTGATTGGATTTTGGATGCCTGGAAACCCTTCTTTTGATTGCACAATTCTCTTGGTTGACTGTGCATTCATTGCAGTGTGTGTTAGTACTAATGATGGTCAAAATTTATATTAAACAAGTCAATCAAGTTCAACATTTCAACTATTCAATCAGTACATTCCTAGTCTTAAGCTCACAGAAGCAGGACCAGTATGGCACACCATAGGTGTCCCGTGAATCTTTCCTTCTCTCCTTGTGCTCTCTCTAACTGGAGAAAAATCTCATCAATTAAAAGTAAGATATTGAACGCCCCCGTAAAAAAAAGACATCTAACAAAACATTAAATTTCTCATATTTGCTCTCTATTGATCTGTTAAATATGCAATGGGCAGTGTTTTGTTGTGCCTGTTTGATAAGTAACAAAATTGTTATTTGTTCCAGACGTCCAATAAGCTGATAACTTGGGGGTACCCTATCTGTCTATTGCTTTTTTGTTTCCATGTTGATTTAGCAGGCCTGGAGTGACACCTATAGGCGGAGGGCCTCATGACAAGGGGAGCATTGAAGATGGGACTATGCAAGGGGGTGAAAAGTTCAATAGTTGAAGTAAGGGGTCAGAAGTTTAAATGGAGAGGCGGAAGCAGGCACATGGGCATAAGGGGAGTGAATAATTAAAAAAAAAAAAAAAGAGGAAGAAAAATTATATATATGTATCTAATGCATGCTAATGAGAAATTATGCGGGAAATTCAGGTTTTGGGATTGGTGGAGAAGAGGAAGGGGTGGTGAGAGTTAAGGGTTAAAAAGAAGAGGTTTGGGGAACTGAGCAGATCCTTTCTGAAAAATTATTGCTGTGGGACTGCATCACCGATATGGCAGACGTGGAGGCTTTGCTGAACAAGCTGAAGGATGCTGCAGCTGTGAAGGGAGCAGGATGGCTGGAGAAGCAACTTGCCAATGCTTTACAGGGGGTCGAGGTGGAGGCAAATCTGGAGCCCCCCCTCGTTAGACGCACTCGCCGGTCAAGGCCGCCGGAGCGCTTTAGTTCTGAAGGGACCCCCGGGGTCCAGCGCCGCGGCAGGAGCCCCATAAGGGACCCTCCAGCTCCTCCGGTGAAAAGAAGATCCAAAGATCCGAAGATCCAAAAAAGAATCCTCATCAAGGGCGGGACCCCACGGAGGCGCGACTACAGGAGGATTCCCCGAGGGGACGGCCTGGGGAACAAGGAAGGCAGAGACTGGAGGAGGAGGACGGACTTACCAAAGGCGGCGGCGCCCCGGGTGGCGCTGGCAGGCGGGGAGTTGCAGTGTCGGGCGGCGATCCGGCCTCGGGGGAGGCCAGTGCAATGGTGGCATCGGGCATCCGGAGGAGCAGAGGAGGAACCGAGGCGGCCGGCTCCGGTCTGTGTTCTGACGGGCGGAGTCCGGGGCGTGGCTTGCAGAGGCAGCGTCCGGGCGGCAGTTCCGGATCGGTGGCGCTCGATGATGACATCATCCAGCGGGACCCGGAAGTAGGAGAAGACGAAGAACGGAGCTTACA
The DNA here is from genome assembly GCF_032062135.1 of Pyxicephalus adspersus. Classification (NCBI taxonomy): domain Eukaryota; kingdom Metazoa; phylum Chordata; class Amphibia; order Anura; family Pyxicephalidae; genus Pyxicephalus; species Pyxicephalus adspersus. The sequence goes on along the minus strand of NC_092860.1, from coordinate 124,820,935 downwards.
GGAGGAGGCCTTTTCAGAAGGGGAGATCCGGGAGGAGGATGAAGGACCACCGGCGAGGCAGGAGAGTGGGGCGGCGGCCGCGGGTCACAGGGAGACCCACAGCTCAAGCGTCATCAGGATTTTCCTTTCCCCAGCCAATCACAGAGCACTAGAGGTGAATGAATGGGAAGACTTGTCCTCATTTAGCCTCTAGTGCCCGGGGATCCCGTGGGACTCCTGTGTTCTTGGATAGAGAATCTCTGTCCAAGAACACATACTATAGTTACGCTAGGGCTGTCAGCCCTTGTCTCCTGACTGCTCTTGGAGTTCTACACAGTCCCGAAAAATAACCCGAATTTTCCCCCTATTGACTTTATTGGTGTTAGAATTTGACATTCGATCATCCGAACAATATCGCCCTATTCGATCAAATAGCTGTCTTTACTACTTGACATTTTTAATTTTTCAGAATGAAATCATGAGAAATTCTATCACATACGTTCTTTTTTGTGTTCATTATGCATTTGGTTTACTCTAAGGGCATTCATTATCTATACACTATTTCCATTATATGCTTTAAGTTACTCAAGTGTGTGATAGATTTTAAAGAAATCCTAAACATGTCACTGTGTTTCATGTTCTTAGATACAGTCAGACAACAACACATGAGGAAAAAATGACAAGATAATTTACCTGTTATATCTTTGTACTCCATCTCATCAAAAAATCATTATTAATAATGAAGATCTCCATCTGGTTCACAGAAAGGGTAATTAATCAAGAAGCTTGTTCCAGCTATAGAATAGCTATAAAAGTTGTTTTAGCTATATGTATAGTGTTCCAAGTGTGAAACAAGTACTGTGTCAGCATAAGAATCTACATAATAGAATAGACCTCTTTTGCCACACTGTACTTGTAGTAGTAGATTAGGGATTTGTATTCATCGGCATATTGTATTAACAGTTTATGCTTTTAAAGCTCTTGTAATTTTTTTTATATAGTGGCAGCTCGGTTGTCTTTGAAATGGTCTTAAACTGGAATGAAAACAGGATAAACATGTGCTGATAAGAGACCTGCTAATTGGAAAAAATAATAGAGTGAGCAGAGAGATGAGCTCATCAGTCTGGTTCTGCGTCACCATTTTCCAATTAAAGGCTGGGGGCAGAAATGTGACCAGTTTGCATTGCTTAAATGTTACTATTGTTACCAAGCATAAACTACATTCAGAAAGGACTTTTAAAATCTTAACTCTTAGAAATGCAGAAATAAAAGTAAATAAATAGAATATATGAATAGTCTATAGGCGGTATGAGTGTAATCATTGCAAATCAATATTCCAGCCAGCCCCTGGGTTCAAATATCATAAATAGTAGAAAAGAAAACATACAGAAAAAGATAAAAAGAATCTATATAGTATATACATAAATAAATCTATATATATGTGTGTGTGTGTGTGTGTTATTTATATCTTTTTTTTTCTATTGCTTATTTGCCTGTTTACCTGGACTACAGCTTGAACACAACGCTCTAGATACAGTAATACAAATTAGTTTCTGCATAGCTAATATTAATGAACTACAATGCCTTCGTATACATCTGCAAAATGAATGGTTTCAGCTCAGCGAGGAAATGTGTGTAAACACTGCAACATTCTATTTATTTGTTCAATGGATTATTAAACTGTAGAGGATGCAGTAAGTATGCATTAATGCCTTTAGATGTGGCTCATAAATTTTCCTGCCTTTTGACAGGTAACATGCATTTGATTAAGTTTTTAGTGTTAGTAAATTAAGCAATAGACTTGTTTCAGAATGGAAAATTACTTTTAATGAGAGTACAGTAATTAGAGGTATCTGTTTTGCTACACGGTGCAGATCAGCACCATTGACCACAATGGCAGGTGATATCCTTCACTGTAATGGTTTTTAGATGTATTATTTTAATGATTCCTACACATTGCACATTTTCTTCCTATTGTTTTTCCTTTCTTACAACTTGTGAGTACAATTATGCGAGTGCTTAGCCTTGCTGATTTTTAAATATAACATGCAAATTATAAATACATTTCAGTTGTCAGAGTCATACGTAGTAATATCTGCCAAGTGTCTTGCCGTATTTGACTTTAGCCTGATAGCCATTAAAACATTTTGATTATGAAGAATGTATGAGGAACTACTGAACAAACTATTTTATACAATAAAAATAAAATCCTAATGTGTTTTCATGTAAAATTCCTTTTTGTTTCTTTGACTGTAGAACTATGTTTTAAGGCAAGTGCATTGTCTTGGTGGATTTGAGTACCATTCACAATATTTTGGCACCTCAATTCAGTATCACATATTATTTGCATTGTGCACTTTCCAGTAATGCAAGTAGTATCACATGTAATACCACAATGAAAAGAACTTCCCTTATTGTAATTGCCTCCAATATACACCAGATACACAACCTTTTTTAAACCTGTACATACTCCACCAAGTTACTACTTAAGTGGACTTATTTAACAATATTGTAACTATTAAAATTTGGGCTTTTGAATGGTAAAGCCTCAGCCAAACATATGGTTATCACTATATTACCTAATGCCAACTATTGCAATTTGATCCATATACAATTATATCTCCAGTGTGGTTTACATGTAAGCCTATTAACCACCTATCCGTTAAGCCCGACCTTCGTACGGGCAAAAAAAAACGGCTAGGATGGTTAACCCCAGGGTCAGCAACATCCCAATTTAAGGTAGATCCTATTCTCCCACCACATTTAAGGACTGCCAATCTAAATTATATTTATTTGTATTCTCTAGTTTTGATATACTTTACCTAAGCTATACAAAAAACTAACATTTATTTATATGTGTATAAATCATTAAAAATATGAATTCCCTCCCCAATTTTACAGAAGCCCCCTTTCCAGCCATTCTATTCACCACCATTTGCATGTACAATTGGTTAAAAAAAAACCCTTTAGGTGACTTAGTTTTTAAACATTGTGAAGTATATAACTTGAAAAAATTATTTAAGGAGAATATGGGAAGGACCAACAAAGAGAATATTAGGATTGGTTTGCTTAAGACTGTTTACCTATTAAATTAATATTCTTCAGGCCTATTTCAAATAAATGGGCTTCATAGCAGAAAACAAATGTTTTTGCTGCATTTTTGTCCACCATAGCATATCTCAACACACTATCGGCTAGTGTAATATAGCTCTTTAGGACTGGAGAAGATAAACAATAAAGATTCTAGGATAACCTGAGTAATCCAACAAACCTGGAATGGATCTGGACCGGGACTGAAAACATTTTCCATCTAATAGGAAATCCATTCCAGATTTGCTGGATCATGCAGGTTCTTTCATAATAGTCTATCTTCTCCAGTCTTGGAGTGCATTGGTGCGCATTGGCATATTTTAGAACCAATGATCACTGGTTTGTTGAGGTGCCTTTGAAATTGACAGCACTGCAATGTCCTAACATGCATGACCAGCCATGCTTGGCAGTAACACACGTGTTTATTGAACAATACCATAATGTGAATATTCAATCTATTGTTAGTAACAGAAACTGTAACTCTTTTGAATAATTGTACAAAATACCTGGTAAAGAAAACAGTTTTGTTTTTTTGATTAAGTTATACTAGTTTGGTATACCTTATTTAGCATTTTTAGGTCCATCAGGGATGGTCATAGAAGACCAGTTGTCTGTTGCAGGGGATCAATTATGGAAAAAAAGTTTGTATTTGTCTAAATAATAAACTCTACCAATATGTTCATATTTGTAGCTAGTAGTAGTTTGTCCCAATCTACTGAACTTGTTGTCCTTATATTCAACCCGAATATGGCTGTTCGAATTCAGATGAATCCGAAACGAAAAACACGGGATTCGACTTTGCAAATTCGTGTGTAAAAAATGTGTTAAAAAAAGGGGCTTAAAGTAATTTATTGAATGTGTGTGATTTGTGTAACTAACTTTTTTTAAAACCCTATGGACATAGTTGATCCAGAGGAAGGCAAAAAAAGCCCTGGTACATTTTGCTCCAACAGGGGAAAATAAAATTTTTTTCTAATTCCATGAGGCAATCAGATGTTTCCTGGATCAACAGTCTTTTATAAGAAAGGACTAATGCTAGATATGTTTGGTTCCTTTGGGAACTAATTCTAACTGAATCTTTACTAAACCATTTTTTATTATTCATAATTTTAATTTTGTCAAATTATCAAAATTTACGATATAGTTCCTTTTGTAACTATAATCCATAGCTATTATAAAAACTTCAAATAACTGCTAGAAGCTCATTTAAAAAAGGAATTTACACTTCAGTTTTGGTTAATAATTTCAGAACAACTAAAGGCATGATACAGTCCAAAGTATAAATGTCAGTGGACCCCACCTTCTTATATGTACCATATAGGCCTCACCATCATTTCTGAAATACAGAAAATAAAGGAAACAGATGCTGTCCCTGCACTGATACTATGATAGTATGTAACTTGTCACCACAGTAAGTGCTCATTAAAGCATTGTCCATTTCAACTGCAAGACTTTGGTATCATTGCCATTAGGTCAATGTGTTTAAGGGTTCAGTGCCAGCACAGCACTATTTTTTATAATTATCATATCTTGTTTTGTGTCTAAGAAAGAAGTGAAAAGATATATGCCCAAGAGAACACAAACAGCCAAAGAAAAAAAAAATTATGCATTTTAACCATGTGTGTCTTTAGATGTACTTATAAACATATATAACCACTTCTAAAAAGGCTGATCAAATACTGGAGAAGCAGATTGGTTTTAGTTTTTAACCAGTGGCTGTGATTTGGATCAAATCTGGAACTTGATGTATCACTTTACTCATTTCCAGTTTTAATACATAATGGATCACATAATATCACATAATGAGAAAATACAAAACATAGAGCATATTTCAGTCAGCCTGCAGATTAATCCTGTTTTGTAAAGCTGCGTACACACTTCCAATTTTTATCGTTGGTAAACGAACGACGAACGATCCTGCACGATATCTGCGAACGATCGTATGGCACCGATCCTGTACCTACAGATAACGACACGATCGTTCAAAGATATTGTACACACGATAGAT